>NC_048412.1:21965281-22162697 GCF_013103735.1 Etheostoma cragini | reverse complement strand
AATGGAAAACCAAAAAAAGCGAGTAGACCCGAGGCGAGTCGAGTAGATACCACGCAGTGGAAAACCGCCATTAGTGTTACGACAGAAGTACCTAAAATAGGGTTTCTACAATAGCTTAATCTGGACAGTCTCAAATATGATATTAAGCTGAGTCAATTAAGCAATTATGTGCTCCATTTACCTGCTAAAGGTAATGTCCCCCACTGTTTTCATCTTCGATACGCACAGTGTCTCTAATCTTAATAGAATGTTTGATTTCATATTGGTGTACTTGCAAATCCTTGTTCTCAATATTGCAAAGATACTTGTATAAATGTTTGTTGAGATAATGGCCTTTTTAAACATCTTCAGACTAAAGGACACATTTAAAAACTGCTCAAATTAAGACAATTCCTAAGTGTTTTGAGAGAGTAAAAACATAATTATGAACTGTGATTACATATAAACTCTACATTTAAATGCATAGTTTAATTTACAATGGTTCTTGATGTTACCCTCAAATTAAGTAAAATTAAAAACAATGCATCAAAATGAAATCAATAATCTCGTACAGAAGTTTCAGTGGTTTTTGAGTTCATTGATATTACCAGATTAAGTTGTCAGCAAATGCTGAATGAAAGGAACCTATCTGGTCAGGCAGGTCCCTTTAATCAGGCTAACGTCAATACGCCTTTTATTTAATATATTCAGACTTTCATTTAATATATTTAGACTTCATTCAATAGATTCAGAATAAGATTTATTCAACATATACAAACTTCACATACATATAATAATTTCCTATACGGCATGCCAGTATATTACCTATTTATCTTAGCTTCTCACTAGCTTGTGTTGATTGATTTATAGTCTCTGCTTCTGTAGTAACATTTAGTCTGTAAAATACAGTACAATGTGAACACTATTGTTGCTGTTGGGGTCTTCTGGGATTTATCACATGACACTGTTAGCTGCCTAATGGAGCTTAATATGCAAGACATGAGGTTCTTATTTTTGATCGGATGCTGCCTTGGGCTGAGAGACACTTGATTATATCTTAATAAATAAATCCAATTCTAATACTGTTCCCCTGTTAAGCATTTCGCAAATTAACTACTAAAGTGACTTTGGGCGCACCAACAGGTATGAGACTGTGTGTTACAAAGCAAGCAGCTCTAACTGTCCAGCATGTTTAACTGTACATCATCTTAAGTGATGGATAAATATTTTTCAGAATCCCATGCATCATGTGGGTCAGAAATACAGTGTAGTATGTCATGCCTACACTGTCATGCCTGATGTCTTTATCAGTAGACAGAAATAATTTTACTTCAGGTTAATAATTTAATCCTAATTCTCCAGTTGAGAGTCATTAAACTATTGCGTGACAAAAGGGTGTAACAAGATGACATGATTAGAGGAGCACCAGTCAAACTCAAAGGGAATAAAACCATGTGGAAGATGTAATGGAAAAATGTCATTCATGTTTGTTGTATAATAATTTAAGTAACATTAAAATCTTGGCAGTCCAGATCTTATGTTTTAATCCCAACTCTTCATTGGTCTCCTCAGTTAAGCAGTAGCTGGTTCATGTAGGTTATGATTTATTCACTAAATCTCTTTCAATTCTACTTTGCTGCATTTTGTGTTAAATACTACTTTTCTACCCCAGCCAAGAGTTGTTTATATGCAAGGTTTTGACTTTTTTTTATTTTATTTTAATATCCAGCGTTTCCACTTGGATGAAAATACACTTATTTTATCAACTACAAATATTGTGAAAATAGCCATCCAACACTGTAAGTTTTACAGCCAAGAGATGTTTTTGAGCGAACGTGTAAAAGCCCCTCAGGAACATTGTAATTACCATTGAAGTTAAAACCCCTCTATAGGCTGGCGCCTGCACTGTGTGTAGCAAAATACAGATAACTCTTAAAATATAACACATTTTATTGGTCAAATTTGAGTTTAAGTGTGTAAAACAAATGGTACTTTTTAAAAACCCATTTATCTTCCCAACACTCACTTGTCACACAAAGTGATGTTTAATACATCTGGTATTTTTCAGCCAGTCAACCAGCATCATCTGAGAAACTGATGAACAAAAGTGTGTGATTTAGATTTATTGTTATAGCCCGTCCCATCTGAAAATGCATGGATGAACAGTGTAGCAGTTTGGTCAACTAGAAGACAAAAAGGTATGATTGGGCAATTGAGTTGAAAGTTATTGTTTGCCTAGACAATGTTTTCTTCTTGACTGTTGCAGATTGATGGCAGTTTTAACCTCAAATGTCATTAATCACCTGTGATCCTGCTGCTATGTGGGAGTACTGGCACAGATGAAAGAGTGAAGGCAACACCCCTCCATCACAATAATGACAGATACCTAATTTACCACAATGAAAAAGGATCAGGAATGAAGGATTGAGTCTACAATCTCCTGTAATTACCCCACAGGGTGTTTACCTTTACACCAAGGATCAATGTTTCAATCCCCCAAAGCTCTTTTTAAGGGTGAAATGCTGATTCGTCTCCCATTTCCTTTCCTTTGTCGCTATCCTTATTTCACCTGTTTGCCCCATGTGACTGTGCTTCATAGGAAAAAGATTTCATTTATGATTCACAAACGTGTTATTACTGGTGAACACATTTTTTTTAATGGTTAATAATAATAGCAATAATAATAGTAATTAACATGTATTCATATTTTGTTGCTGGTTGTTCGTTGGTTGTTTGTTTGTAGGGCTGAAACTATAGGATTATTATCAATTAAGCTGCCACTTCAGTTCAAATTTGAGTCTGAAAAACACAAAGATGTTACACTTACTATATTGTAAGACAAGTCCTCACATTTAAAAAGCTGGAACATGTAAATATTTGCTTGAAAAATGACCTAAAAAGGTGAAATATCAAAATAATCAACCAATCAACTAGTAGTTTTTTTATGTTTTTTGAGTATTTTAGGCCTTGATTTGACAGGACAAGTGAATACATTAAACGGGAGAGAGATGTGGAATGACATGCAGCAAAGGGCCGCAGGTCAGCGTTGAAGCCAGGCCCGCTGCGTTGAGGAGTAAACCTCTATATATAGGTGCCCACTCTACAAACTAAGTTATCCGGTGGTCCTGAGCCTTAGTTTTTACCTCATTTTAATCACAGTATATTACCTTTGATCTGAGTGTGAAAGTATGAAATCTATATTTGTATTTAATTGTTTCTATATTGGGACCTATAATAAAAAATGTCACAGACAAAAACAAACAAAGCCAGACTTAAAAAAGGTCAATACAAGAACTACAACAGCAATTTGTAACCAGGAGAGCTCTTTGAGTATCTAGGTTGCAAAAAGACTTGTCATGCCCACACATACGGCAGAATAGCCTTGGAATAAAAAATAATGAGCAATAGGTGGGTAATCTACATTCAGATACGTATTACAAAGCTCAGATTTTCTCAGAACATCTGACTTCTAAGAAAACAATAAGCTGAGAGGAAAGACTCTTTGCCAACACCACAACTTCAGCATCAAGGGAGGAGATGAAAGAGACCCATGAGAAACAGCTGGATTGTGCTTTTGCCTGTCTCTTTCTGTTCTTTTTCTACATCCCCTTTCTTGCTTCTTCTCATCTTTTTGCTCCCTCATACTCATCTTCCCATTTCTCGCATATCATTCTCTTAAGAACTCTGTTACCATTTTCTTAATCAATGTGCTGTTTATGTACTGAATAAAAATTAGGGTTGAAACAACCTTTTTACATACATAATTATTTGGGGATTATTGAATTATATAATAAGGAAAACATCAGAAAATTGTGTAATATACTCATCACAGTTTTCTTCAAATTCAAGTTTTGTCCGCCCCACGGTCCAAAACCTAAAGATAGTTAATTTAAACTGATATAATACAAAATTATTTATTTTCTGTCAACTGATTAAGTGACTCATTGTTGCAGCTCTCTCAGACATAATAAACCACAGTCTTGGATCCAGAGGCTACAGCTTGTTCTCTCCTTCAAAGGAAGGTCAAGGCTGTTCATTTGTTTAGAAATTGGGTGTGGCGAGATTTTAGAGACAGCGTAGTTGCATATTGTATGAAATCAATGGAAAGATTAAGAGCCAAAGCATCATGACACGTGATGGTCAGTTGTTTCACAAATTGAGGTGAAGAGCCTACCGCCTGAGGTTTAAATGCTTCAACCAAATAAAAAAAAGGTGTACTTATTCTGAACCTGTGTCTAGATCATCTATTTAACTATTCACGTTTTTGTTAATAAATTTGTCCTGGCACAATCAGCACCTACAAATAAAATAGTCAATGATGTTGTTCGCTAGCGACAGTTGACATCTGTGCAGCTTGTGGCAAATCACAGACGGCAAAGATCAGTGGTCACACCATTATTTGAGACTGACAAAACTTAAGAAGAATGTCTGAAAAGGCAATAGGCAGCAAGTCTGCTAGTGCAATTAGCAGAGTAAGCTGTCATAATGGATGGTTTACAACTGCCTGCAAGAGAATATGTTCTGCAGATTAATGTGTATGCTCCTTTGATGGTTAAAGTGTGTTTGCTTTGTGGGAACAAGGCTGGTAGTTCAGCAAGGTCTGTGCACTAGATCTGTACCTCCCCTTTTATTTTACCCGGTACCAAACCTTAATTAAAAAATTAAGGTCGAAGGAACTAAGATGTGAATGAAGTGTCAAAGGTAAATCACAGGAAAATGTTTTCCTATCACTAATTCCCAAAATAAGTGAATATTATAACATGATGATTACCGTTTTACTTATGGACATTAACAACCATGACTCAGGCCTGATTGCCGGTTTATTGATATGAATTACTTTAATAACTAACAAACTGTTTTGTCATAGTTATTTATTTGGCTCTTTTTACACATTCTTTGGTGAACACAGTTTGATTGATTTTATATTTTAAAGTCCTGAAGCATTTGTAACTTTGTCACTACACCATCAATTATAATAAACAATGGAGCATTTCTATATTTGATCACTTTTGACAAAGTCGACTCATCTGTCTTTGCTAATCGGTACAACTTGTCTGCTACAGCTTCATCTGATGCTGTGACAGGAGTGCAGAAGCTGCACTTCAGCAGAAAGTGATTAGGAAGCACCAGATGAGCTGCCAGCTTCTATTAAACAACTCACATCACCAGGTATTTGTAGTGTTATTCCAAATTCCAAGCGTATATAGTCAACATTGACATCTCAACAGTTGGAATAAAAACTGTATTCCTTTAAATTAAGAAGCAAATAAAGAATGCGTGATTGAGTGGTGGAGTCTCTGTGAGCAATGTCCTGACATCAATTTGAAGCATTACAAAGAACTTAACCCTTGTGTTGTCCTTGGGTCAAATTTGACCCGTTTTCAGTTAATTTTCTTTCTTGGTCACAAAAAATGGGCTGTTGAAACAAGCTTTTGGACAAAGAAAACCAAAAGAACTTTTGAAAAATGGGAAGAAACAACAAAAAGTACCCACAGCATTGGAAAAGTGACAAAAAAAGTTGGAAAGCGATAATAAAGTTGGAAAAAAGTGACAAACGTTTTGTTTTCATGGTTGACGGGAAGACAACACAAGGACAAAAGGCCGTGTTGCAGGTTAACTACCACTGTTGATTATTGGGTACAAAAAGCATTCAAGATATGTATATCATTTTTAAAGGTGTCTCCAAATAGTGTTATTTTTGTTAGTCACAGGTTTTTTAAATCAATTCGGTGATGACGTCACGTTAGGAAGAGGAGCCTTATCCTGGTACATAAAGTATGGCGACTGATTTGGACTAGGAGGAGGTGGAAACGCCCGCCGCCGTATAATTTCGACCTGCCAGATGTGAGAGGGCAATGAGGAATTGACGAGAGTTGGGGAAGTCTCCTTCATTTATCTTCTTCATTTAGCAACGCAGCAGTGCCAGCGCAGCAGTGCATACATCTACTTTTCTTTTTACTGTCAGTGAATAGCACAGACTGAATTTCAACGTTTTCTTTACATCTAGTGACCGTGATCACGTCGTTAGTTCAGGTAAGTACTAGTAAACTTATCTAGCTAGATATAGGAATAGAAGGCATCATGCCCCCCTCCAAGATAGTCCCTATTTAAATCTTTCCCCCGACGTTAACACATTTCTAATAAGCTAGCCCACATTTTGATGGTAGCCTACTAGCTGCAGTAACACTATATTTGGCTAGTGTTAGTTCTAAGTGTTTACCTCTTCCTCGGTGAAAACGTGTTGCTGTGTTTGGCAGGTGCTTGTGTCTGTGGTGCCAAAACTGGGATGGAGCGCTTGTGCTGTAGGGGAGTGAGCGCGTTTTTGCCGCCGGTCGAGGAGCTTGCGCCCCGATCAGCAGATGTGACGTGCCTCACTCAGCATCCAGGATTTGAGGCATGCTGCCTGAATCCATTTGTACTCAAGATGGTATGCACACATTTCAGACAGGATCATGGTCTTCTTCAAGCCAGCATGCACGAGTATTTTAATTGTTTATGTTTACTTTACCATTCTTTTTAGAAAGAGTCATATGAAAGGCTACTTATCCCTAGACAACACCAGTTCACTGCATACAGGCAGGCTATAAAAAAGCAATGTATGACAGTTTTAAGACAATCATTTTGGGCCATAACAGCCATTCCCGTGGATATATAATCTAAAGAAAACAGAATGACATATGGTGATACATCATAATAGCAGTGGTAGAACTGATACTGCTACAGTAGGTACTAGTACTCAACATTTGAACAACTCAATGACAATATAGCTTTACTCCAGATGTAGTGTAGAAAAGAAGTGACCAGTATTACAGTGTACTCCTATGATTGGTTTATGCCTGCCCTAAAAAAAAAAAAATTGTATTGTTATTCCGACGTGGGTAATAGGAAAGACATGTTTTCTCAGAAAACATTGACTGTGGTTAAACAACATTAAACAGCTATTTTCATTTGAGAACAAAGTGCAGAATATTAATAAATCCATATGAAACTTTTTTAAGGAAGGAGCAGGTTGGAGCAAAATCAATATTTTACAGATTACGATTAGCTGAGAAATTCATTATAAACATTTTCACAGTATACTCAACAGTACAAGTATTTGTACACAGTCTTCAAAAGTTTATTTTAGGCTTGTTCGAGTCTGTTGTCTGTGAGGTTGAAAAATCCACACAAGTACAGGCTTTTGATGTGCGGCATCCCTTGAATCATTTAGCCCAGACTTTGTTTGAAACTGATAACCTGAACTTCATTCCCCCGGTCTGCAGACTGGGAAACAGACTTGTCGTAGGACGCGTCTTTCCAGGCTGCACACACTTGGGCTACTATTCCTTTGTCTTTAATGTCCAGATAAATATAAATATGTCCAGGATCTCCGGGAAAAGAAATGTTATGTTATGTTTCCATTTCAAATATCACTGCAGTTGGATTGGGGGTGACAACGCTGTTGTGGTTAGCTCGCCGAAACTCTACTGCCAAAGCTGCTGGCTGGCTACGCAACGTTTGCTATATCCGCTAGCATACATACAGGCTACCTATAGCCAGTTAGCTAGCTTTGTGTGTAAAGTAATAAAACCCACCCATCTCATAGGCTCAAAGCTTACTATTGTATTCAATACAATTATGGTACAAAAGGTACACTAATAACAAAGGTATTATGTTGACAACATGGACGCATACAGGAAACATCAAAGGCAGCTGTAATATTACCTAGTAGACTAGGCCAACACTGCTGTGCTAATGTTAGCAAACGTCCAGTGGCGTAGCGTTGGCTAGCTGTCTAAACTTGTGAAAAGCCAAACAACATCCCTATCTAAGCTGTGTTTTCATTTTCCTCCAATATTATTATAAACATAATAAAGTCAATGTTTATTACCAACAAGCAAATTGCACAAATACGTTGGAAATGAGCTTTAATCATATTTTTGAGTGCCTATGTCAGGTATTCGACACACTATCATTACTGTAAATACAAACCATCATGTGAGATTGTATCTCACAGATCTCTATAACCTCAGTCATTATTATATTTTTACAATTGGGTAATCTTTATATGTTTTAGATTATTCCACACAATCAAACGTATCAAAGGCAGTGACGGGAATAAATGTATTATAAATAATGTTACTTATATTATTTATATTTATAACGCGTTACTTTGGTTGTTATTTATAATATGAGCCGCTGCAAAACAAAAGTCAGATTGGACAGATCATCTAGCTAGCGGTCTCAATTTCCCATGCAGAGATCTGAGGACCAGCTAATAATAGTCATACATACTCATAAATCCATAAAATTAAAAATTCCATCACAAAGAAAGAGGAAGGAAAGGGAAAATACATGCATCCGGCAGCAATTCTGGAAGTGATAGAAAGGATATGGACTACAAATACTATAAGATGTCTATACAGTGGGGCTCAAATGTTTGGGCAGTAAAGCGTTTTCCGATGCCAATATCCTCAGTTCAGAATGTAATTAAGAAATGGCAGTCATCAGGAACAGTGGAAGTTAAAGCAAGATCTGCAAGACCAAGAAAATATCAAACAGAACAGTTCGCAGGATTGTGAGAAAAGCAAGTCCAAACCCACGTTTGTCTGCCCGGTCTACCCAGAAAGACCTGGCAGACACTGGAGTTGTGCAGCCAGTGGAACAGGGAACATTTCACGAGTAGAAGGAAAAATGGATTCAATCAAATTTCAGCAAATTTTGGTCGCTAACTTGATGCCTTTTGTAAAAAAGCTGAAGTTAAAGAGAGGATGGCTTCTACAAATGGATAGTGATTCTAAACACACCTCAAAATCCACGGTGGATTACATCAAGAGGCGTAAACTGAAGGTTTTGCCATGGCCTTCACAATCTCTTGACCTTAACATAATGGAAAATCTATGGATAGACCTTAAAAGAGCAGTGCGTGACAGAGAGCCCAGAAATCTCAAAGAACTGGAGGACTTTTGGTAGGAAGAATGGGTGAAGATACCTCAAACAAAAATTGAAAGACTCTTGGCTGGCTACAAGAAGCGTCTACAAGCTGTGATACTTGCCAAAGGGCAGTACAAGGTATTAACTCTGCAAGGTGCCCAAACTTTTGCAGACACCCTTTTTTTTTACTTTGAAAGCGTAAATGTTAGAAATAAAATCTAAAATTGTGTGACACATTATACAAATGTCTGATCTGTCATTTGATCCTTTTGGATCTTTTCTTGGCTTCTCCATGTACATTAATACAAATTTTTACCTCGGGTGCCCAAACTTTCGAGCCCCACTGTATACTCTCACATGTTCCCAAGTCTTTAAATTGCTTGTTATTTTGACCAACAGTGTAAGATGCAAAATTATTAAATCTCCAAATACATAAAACAGAGAAAAGCAGCAAATCCTCACATTTAAGAACGACGAACACAACAAATGATTGGTTAATAAAATAATTGTTTCAGTACCACCATGAAGTATAATATCTAACAGCCTTTTAGTAGTAACCTGTCTCGCAATAAGCACTATTCACATCATGGCTAAAAAAAAAAGAAAAAAAAGAAAAGACAGATGAACATGGGATATTTATAGCACTCCAGGACTTATTTTATAATGAAGCGTTTTAATTTACTTTCTTAGTGAACCCATTATGTCTCTGTCTTCATGAGTAAGTGATTAACTGCATTTCTCAGAAGGATTTTCAACAATACATATGAGAGGGGATATATCATAGGTGCATCTAATTTTCCTTATTTCATCTCTCCCACAACCTCCGGTCTCGTGTGACCTGGAAATCCATGGTGGTTTTCCATCATTAAGTAATTTCAGATCTCGTATTGCTGCTTTGAGTAGGCGAAGAAATGATTCAAGGAAGGAGTAGAAGTGAGGATACAATTTAGCAGGGCCCGGTAATATGAATGAAATCAATTATCGATATTAATAACGGTAAGTTGATATACTGGAGCTCTAGTTTACTATAATGCATATCTGTGTATATAAGTAATGCAAATAATTGTAATAGCATGTATCATGAATTTTTATTATTGTGTTATTCATTTATACTATAAGATAATTTAAATTTTATGAAACAAAATGACATTGGACAGTGGTAGAAGCAATATTTTACTTCAAAGTCAAAGTAGCAATACAAGGTGTGGAAATACTGTACATTGAATGTTCTGCATTTAAATTCTATTTAAGTAAAAGTACAAAAGTATTACCATCCAAATATGATCCTACTTTCAAAGAAAAATACTCATTATGCAAAATGATACATTTCAGAATGATGTGCAATAAATTGTTGGTATACTTATACATTATTGTGTGCATCACTAATGTTGCAGCTGATGAAAGTGGTAACATTTCAATATGTGTCCCTAAATTGTGGTGGTGTCAAAGCAGAAAAGTGGCAGAAAATACAAATATTCAAGTAAAGTACCTTAAAATTGTACTTAATTATAGTACTTGATAGGGGATACAAATTGGCATCCGGTTGTATTATCACAGATAAGAAGGCAGTGGTGCCCAAAGGTTAGAGAAGAGAGCCTGTGATGGGGAGGTTGTGGGTTCAATCCCCGGACCGACAGGATCAATCTGGGTGGGGGAATTGAAACAGCAGCGCTTGTCCCTCGCTCATTACCACCACTGAGGTGCCCTTGAGCAAGGACCTTAACCCCCCAAAAAATACTCCAGTGGAACTGCTCAGTGGCCAGCAGATCAGACTGTGGCTGTACCGGGCGGCTTCCAGGTATGAGTGTGTAACTGTAACAAGTCATTGTTGCATATGAGAATTTGTTCTCAAT
This sequence comes from Etheostoma cragini, assembly GCF_013103735.1. NCBI lineage: Eukaryota > Metazoa > Chordata > Actinopteri > Perciformes > Percidae > Etheostoma > Etheostoma cragini. The sequence continues at coordinate 22,151,952 of NC_048412.1, read as the reverse complement.
TGGCTTACCTGGATAAATAAAGTTAAGGTTCGGCCAATGGCCCGGTTCTAACATTACAAATCGGTTGACTGAACTTTGCTGTGAATCCAACAAAGCTGCTGCAGCATTTGCAACACCGATGAAAGAGACGGCTTTGTGTTTATGTGTGACAGAGACAAAACCCTTGCCATTTGTGTAATAAAGGACTTGGTCATTCATGTTTTGGGTGGCGGCCAATCAGTGCCTTTGTTTGGCTTTGCAGAAAAAATCGTACCGACTGCAAGGTTTCGTTTTTGGAGTTAGCGGTTTGAGGAATCCTTTGCATTTCCTGGTCCCTTTTACAAAATTTATATTTATCTGAAGGTTGGCAATGCTTCTTTTATAGAATTGGCTTATTTTAAAAGGGAAATGAACGTGTTTACATTTAACAAATCTTAACCGTTTCTATCAGACACAATCGTGTCTCATCAAATTGCACCGAATCGTTTAAACATAAATGCATGCACACTAAAACACACATAGGAGAACTCCACCTCTGGAGATAAAGTTTTTTTGTTTACCATTGCACCTCAGAAATGGAAGGTGAAAGATTGTTGCCAAAGTTGCCTGCGTGCTCACAGGCAGGTTTCCCCCTCATCTGCAGCTTCAAAGACTGCTCACAGTCTTCCATACAAGCTCATGCAACAAAATCCCTGCCTCTCTTTTGACAAACAGGCTAACAGATCTAAAGCCTCTCGGCAACATGAAAAGGAAACTTTCTTTGCAGTTTGTAATCAAGGTTGATCTCAATATTATTATTCATTTGTGCACCGTTTCCTTATGTGGAAGTAGTTTGTAATTACGTACTGATTATTAATTGTCAGCCTGATATCAGTAAATTAAATATATAAATACATATATAGACTGCTTTCCTGGCAAACGCACAAACAAAACCCTAAAAACAGACACGACCACCCCTTGAGCTAATCACACCCAGACACATTTAATCAACACCAGAGTTAGAGTTAATACTACTCGAAATTAACAAAATTGCAACCCATCAATACAGCCCCCTGTTTAGGTCAATCAGTGTAATTATGAAAGCTATAGCTTGCGTTACATGACTTGAGGACCCTAATGTCGTCAGTCGAAGCATCAAACTTGTCTCACCGTACTCAAAGAAACACACAATAACAGCACAGCAGACTACAATGTTCTGCAAAGAAAGTTGTGTTTCCAAAAAACATAACCAAACCGTAATGGCAACAGAACGATGGGTGGAGGAATAGAAAGGCAAAGCACCACAATACGCAGTGTGATTTTTCACCTGTGTTGATGATGATCTTGTTAAATGACGGTAAATTAATTAAAGCATGACACAAGCTAATGTAAAGAGTAAGTCTATTTTTTGGGGCTTTTCTTCTTTATTAGAGTTGATAGGCATTAAAGGGCGAGAGAGAGATGGGGGATGAAATGCAGCCAAGGGCCGCAGGCCGGACTCGTTTTTTATGGGAATGTGGATCTTTCAGATAAATTTTAAGAGTGGCTATTTCCCAAATTTGATCTTTTGATGCAGTGTGGGACTCACGCTGGTCTGGTCTTGTTCTTGAATCGGGCTCGCCTTGCCTTGGTCTTGGTCTTAACTTGGTCTATACCAATCCAAGTCTTGTTCTTTTCTCGGTCTCGATACACCCTGGTCTTGCTGATGACTTGGTCTTGTTTAAGTGGTCTTGACCATAACACTGCCAAAAAGGGCTCAGTAGAAGTGGTTAAAGGATAGTTTTTTAAACACAATGACTTTTTATGTTTTATACAAAGCTATTATGTTCAGAATCAGGGAAAAGTGCAGTTAAAACTTTATAATTATTTTTCCTAAAGTTATACCATTTCTTCCTGGCAAAACAGGTATTTGCCTAAAAGTTTAAATAATGAGATGAACAGATTATCATGCATAGAATTTACTGAATCTGAAGTTATAAAAGACATTTGGTGAAAGACAAAAAGTTAAGCAACACTAATAAGGACTCACATTTTCCGTCTTTACTGAAGCTTTTCCAAATCCAAACAAGATAATCCAAGGACAAACCATTTTCTTAAATATGAGAAAGACAAATACCTTTTGGATACAAGCTCAATAAGAGAAAACATCTTAAAAACATGTGTGAGACAAAATCCTCTTAACGAATTTAAATAAAAGGAAGACATATCTATCTTTCACAGTTTAGGAAAAACTGCTGCACTATCCAACAACTTCCCCTAAATGGAAAAAAGCAGCGGCAATTGGGTATAATTGGTATGAGAGTCCAATGAAACCAAAGTAATGTATTTATGTATTTAGGAATTATTTAGTATGCATTGCAGCTGTAATAGATGTCTCTATAAATAATGTGCAATAGATATTTGGAGCATGCTTACACGTGAATTATTCATTTACTGAGGAATGAATGCTATTGCTAGGTGTTTGTACAGTTTATGCTTGTTTATGCTTTTTTAATCTTTTAGATGAGCGTTATTCATAATTATTGGGAACACTGCCTTGTGCCTCCCTCCTGTAATAATTGTGTTTACACAATGGTGTTAATTCACAGTCAAAGCTTTAATTGGTTTTCATATTATTAAATCCATTAAGATTTAAACAGTCCTGTTTAATATACACTATTGTAAGTCTGTAAAGCAAGCAATATTGTTAAAAGATGCATGCAACTATATTTTAGGTTGAATGTATCAGAAGCTGTAAATGATCTCAAATAAACTGCGTTATTTTTCTTTCATAACAGAATGACAGTTTTAAAATCTCACTGATCTCACACCATTCCTCAGAAATCTGTTAATGAAAAAGGCTACAGCATCAATAAAGCATAATTTTAATTTTGGTTTTTAAGTGAACAACTGTATAACTGTAGTATATGAATAAGTATGTATATAAAATGTTGTATTTATACAAAAATCTTTCATCAATTGTAGGATTTGATGAGATGAGCCAGACGTATTCAATCTCATGCCTTGATGTGATCACCAACGTCACATTCTGGGAAGTAACCCAGATGCTCGGCCATATTGGAGGCACTTGGTGTTAACAAGTGAACGTACAGTACAGTGGAGTATTGTACACTTTGGATACTGTAAGTGAATGTAGCCATGTCTAAACAACAGAAAAGCATGCAGGGTGCAAAGGCATACAGAGAAAAACCACAGGTATTACAGTTTATTGGCAGTGCAGATCTATGTTTACGAGTTGGCGTCCTCTTCTTAGATCCATGACAATCCGGTGATTCTTTCTTCAGTTGCTTATCCCGACATAGCTAGTCAACAACCTGCTTTTCTAGCCGAGCCCATACACAGCTGCAGACCTAATATCCTACAAAGGTTTGGAGGCCTATAACCAGATGGTGTGTGGATGAGTGAGGGAGACACAGTACCAAGTCTTTAATGAACGTTGCGTTGTGAAGGCCAAAGTAAGTAACGTCTTTAATCAACCTAACCTTAACTGTATGACATCATTGCGATACTCTACAATTGGTGTAGCCAAGTGAGTCAATCGTTTTTTTTTTTTTCATTTCAAAGAGCCCCAGTTTGCTATCTACACTACCTAAGTGAGTTTGAGTGTTGCCAACCACAAGCGCTTCCTTTCCTCTGATAACTTCTGGCGTTCCTCTCCCTGATTGAATGAATAACTTTTGTAAGTCAATAATATTTCAATCGTTTTTTATCGGTCTGAACTATTGGTATCCATCCACTCAGCCCCCACCCCTCTCCCTGGTCAACTGTCTGCATGACATCAAAGCCTGGATGTCAACCAACCTTCTCAAACTAAACAGCAATAAAACTGGGCTCTTCATTGCCTAAGGTCCGCGTTCTCGGGGTAATCCTGGACTCCACCCTCTTTCCATACTCATAGCAAGTCCATCACCAAAACAGGATTCTTTCATCCAAAAACAGCTCCAGACTCTGGCCATCATTCTCTGATTCCATGACAGAAACCATCATTCATGCTTTCATAACCTCCCTAAACAGGCACCAGTATGTCCAAATCTGTTGCCAGGGTCCTCACCCACACCAAGAACTGGCAGTACATCACCACAACCCTCATCCACCTTCACTGGCTCCCAATTAAGACATGCATCACATATAAAAACCTCCTCACCTACAAATCCCTCCATGACCTGGCCGCACAGTACCTCTCCTCTTCCATCCATACACCTACCATACAAAACCTGCGGTCTTCAGACGCTGGCCTGCTCTCCCTTCCTCACACCAGGCTCTGTACCTTTGGAGAAAGAGCCTTTAGTGTTGCAGTGCAATCAGTTGGAACACCTTCCCAGCAGATATTTCTTAAATGCTACATCTCTGGACATCTTTAAAAAATAAAAAATAAACTACTAAAAAACATGTTTACCACAGCCTAAAACCTCCTTTAGCTTAGCCACCGTATTTCTGTAGTTGTGTCCTTGGGTTTGTGGAAAGGTGCTGTATAAATAAATTATTATTATTATTATTATTAAGCGGTAGAGTGATCCGAACGTCAGTGATGCACAAAGGAAAAATCACTTTTATTTTCATGTGATTGATTAGATTTGTCTGTAAAAAACAAATTTCCTCTGGGTATCTGAGTCCATTAAAAACAGCTATAGTGCCTGTGTGGAATGGTGATATAGTGAGATGCAAAGAAATGGACGCACTGACACATCTAAAGCCTGGCAAATATAAACTAATCACAGAGGCAGTGCCCACAGCTCTATTCTTCATCCTATTACTCATAAACCTCTCAGTTTCCCCCAGCTGTCTGCTTGCCACAGATAATAAGGAAGCTAAACATTTCTCTCTCTGCTTTATGAATCTCTCCTGTACCCAAAGTAGATGCTGCTTTTCAGAGGTCTTCCTACTCTCTCTTCCCATAAAGGGCTCCGATTGTCTTTGAAGAATTGTGATGAGCTGGATGCAATTCATGAACAGGAACTTTTCAATGAGCTTTTGGAGGCCAAACATGCAAAATTATTTCTTACTTTTGTGTAATTTAGATGTGCTGATTCAACTCTGCAGACAAGTACAAGTGACGAGTGACTGTTGAGGTCTTTATTTTTATTCTTTAAATCTGAAATCAGACAGAACATTGTCTTAGTCTATGCTTTATTGATTGAGAACAACTCCATTATTTTTTCCAAGTACTTGTGGCGTTAAGTGGGAGGTGAGTTAGGCTGTAAGAAACAGCAGGGTTTCTGGATGATATTTTGTCCCTGCCAACACCATCTGCACTGTTGGAACAGCTCTCCCTTTTTAAGCAGTCGGATCGGTCGCTACATCTGTTTGCAAATTCTCTCACACTGTTGACATAACTCACGTCATGCTTGTGTGTGTTTTCACTTCCGTATTTGCAATGACCATTTTTGAGTTTTATACTGGAAAACAACAAAATGAAGACATCTCTGCGGCATATGACGTTAATACGATGGGTCCTCACGGTGATGATAGGACTTGGATTTCTAGTTAAAATTAGATTCATGATTAAGATAAAACAAATACTTTAGATCAAAGTAAAACAGACTCAGCAGCACTGCATCAATGAGCAAGCATAGCCACCAGAACAGCAATAGGAACAATACATGGTGACAACTATCCTGTCATCCTCCCACATAAAAGTACAAACAGCATACCATTAAAATCAAGATCAAAATATATCAAAGAGAATCATCCGGCAGCAACATCCTAATCAGAGTTCAACATAAACATCATCTTACAAGTAGGCCTGAATATTTACTGGCAGGCAATCTGAGTGTATCTGTTTTCGTGACTAAGGAAAATCTGAAGTGGGTGCCAGAAGGTAGGGATTGAAACTGCTGATAACGAGGGTGGGTATGGATGGTATTTGTCCTCTTCACTACCTCACCGTGCTACAGAGAGGCTACTCTGCTGGACATCTGTAATTTTGCGCCTCGTATTGATTATTTCAGCCAGTGTTTTCTTGGTATTGATATAAAAAGGGGTAGAATTGATTTGATGTAGGATTTGTAGAAGAGAGTCATTAGGGACCTGGCAACATGGCACTTAAAAAAAATCTAGAAAAGTAGTTAAAGTCAACTCAACTCGCTTAATGTTGTTTCCACTCTGAACAGTCTGAGTCTCCATCTAAAACGTGTAGGAGAAAACTGCCAAAGCTGACAAGTTACAGTTCTTGCGGTCTCACTTGGTATCTCCGTAACCACCTTAGCAGACATGTTGTTACATTTCTATGGGCCACGTGTAGTTTCCACAGCTACGCCATACCACATTACCACACAACTTTAAATCCTGCTTATGAAGATCTAGTAGTAAAAGAAAATGTGTTAAGTGTTGTTAGGTTTATGTTAGTAGTACTGTAGCTGATACAATAGCAGTGAAGTTCTAAGTTTGATTTGGCTGCATTAACTGCCAAAGTGCCTAAAATCTGCACGCCTGTTCCCATAACCAAGTTTTTCAACTGTGTTCGTCAAATTTGAATGATGTAAAATCATCCTTATAGTCGTGTTTGTCAAAAATCAACACATTACACACTCTAGACTTCAAATCAAGTGTAGTTTTTTGTCTCCCCAAAGCAGTAAAAAAGCTTATCCAATGAGATAAACCATTTAGCAGATGAGCTCACAGCTAGAAGTGGTTTGACGTGGTTTGATGATCCTGAGCCAGATCAGGACACCATTTGGTCCACGGTTCACCCTGCTGGGTAATAATACCATTCACTCTGCTGCTCCTGTGCCCTTGCCATCTGGGGATTTAATGAGCCCAGAACGGCCTTGTTGATGCCAAACAATTGCAGATCTCGCACCCAGTCATCCTGGTTTGTCAAACTCCAGCACGAGTCAGTAGCTTTGAGAAACATGTCCCATACACATGGCTGGACTGGGGTAAAAAAAACAAAAACAAAGATCAGCTCACCACAATCAGTTGGACAGGACCCATCTTTGCACTCTACTTCAAGACATTTACATACATACCAGCACCTAACAATGACACTTAGCTGAGTAGTAGGAGTATGAGACAGTACGAAAAGTGTACTCAATGACTCAAAGAGGCTGCCTGGCTCTTGATGGCAAGAAGACTAAAGGTTTGAGGGTGGAGCATGGGCGTCATCAAGATTTCTTGCATAGTAAACAAGTGACAAGTTCAGCTAAAGCTGCATTTTGCACACAGCATGCATCTTGTGTTATACTGGTTTTTGGATCAATCAGAAAGCTATAGTATTATGTTTACAAGTGCCTTAGCTTGCTAAAACATAACAAATATTAGCTTACTTACAGTTAACTTGTCCTCTCTGGTAGACAAAAGGTGCTTATATGATAATTTGACATTTGGAGTGTAATGTTGTGACTATACAACGGTTACCAAAAAAAAATCTGGATTCATATTGTTGAGCAATTTGCAGGCAACAGACAGGATTTCTAGTCCCTCCCTGTTTAGTCAGCAAGACAATTCGAGCTATAATTGTGTAGAGACCATGGGACTTCCAGAAGAGAATAAATCCCACCTGCACAACACAAAACTACGGAGCTGCGGAGGTGACGTAGAGGGGGAAAAGAAACCAATAAAAAGAAAGAAAAAAAAAAAAGAACGATTTGTTTTTTGTTTTTTTAGTTTTTTAAAGTACTGGGGACAAACACATTTGTGAGATCTTGACTTTGTTTCCGAGATCTCAAGTTTTATTTGTGACATCTTGAATTTTACATGGAGGGGAAGAAACCCCAAAGAGCTCGAGTTTGAAAGTCAATATCTCGAATTTCATGTATACTGTATATGTATATGCATATACACACACACACACACACACACACACACACACACACACACACATATATACATATACACATATACACACACACACACACACACACACACACACATATATATATATACATATATATATATATATATATATAAATAAACACACACAGTATATTACCAATGTGTAATTAGCAGATCATACTGTTCGACTTTCCAGTAACCCCTCAAAGTTCTCAGTTGTCTAATTCCAAACTCTCTGCAATGGAGTAAAGTTTGTTGGGTGCACTGCGGAGCCAGTTTACAGCTCCAAGTCTGGTTGAACTACTTTGTCTCACAGTATGTGGCAGAAAAGATCAATAATGAGTGTTGCTCATCTTGTGCCCTGCGGTGTTTTGAGTTGTGTCGTCTTGACATAGTAACAGACCCTGCTGCTGACTCGGATGGTGGTGAAATCTTCCTTATGATGAAGGACTTTAAAAGCGGCAGGATTTTCCCAAAAGGCCAAAGTAGGGCTCTGTCAAAGTAGTCTGATGCTGTTCTACAGGGCTGGAAAGACCAACAGGGATCTCTAGTTGTATGGTTTTACAATAACAATACAGCAAAGGAGTCCCCTGCTGTTCTTTTGTATGGTTTTTATGTAATTCCAAACAATGTTGATGTTTTTACATATAATTTGATACTTTTAGCATCGAGACTGGTTGATTGCCAAGCCAGAAGAAATATTTCTAAAGGATGAATGCTGTTATGTCTAGTAATTTCAGCATCTGGGTGCCACATAAATGTGCCAAATTATTCAATTGTTCAAGTGGACAACAAAGTTAATAATTGTACTGCAAATCATGTAAGTATTAGTTAAAGATTGCTTTAAGCTTGCCATTGTTGAACTCAAATTACATCAGCTTCTAGTATTGTGTGCAACATCTTTGGAGGCAAATTGTAGAAGATTAGTTTATTTTTATTTTTGAGTACAATGTGAATAAAATTAAGAAAATGTTGGTGTCAATACAACTAAACAAAAACCTTATCGAATCGTAAAGAGAGGGGTGCTATGACAGGCTTTTAATCAAATTATGGAACCATCTGGTGCGCTCCTATTAATTTCTATAGAGAGACTAGAAGTCGTTTGGGCCAACATTGGTTTTATCAGATATTGTCAAACTTTACGTCAGTTTTTTTAAGCTCGTCCAAAACATCACAGTGGGGCTTGTCTTCAGTGAAAGATAGGAGAGAAGTCTAAAGGCACCTACCTTTTTATGTATTCAGACACTATTTTCATACAGTTTATAAAGAAATTGAGCACAAATATGAGAGGAGAATCAAATACTTTCTTTCTAAATGTGCAGCACAATGGCACAGCCAAAGAGGAACTAATTAACCATTTTTTCTCCACCTGTCTCTTAACTGACACCACACTGATAAAAGTCACTTTGCTGGCTTCTCAGCAGTCTCTTTGACCAGGCAGACATTGTCAACATAATTTAATTACTTCTTCATTTGTCACACAGAGGGCTTATTTATTGATGTTCCTCATTTCATGTGCCTTTGATTCTGTTTTTCACTTTGCGAGACTTGCCATTTATGCCCCGCAGTTGCAAGTTGCTAATGAGAAGCTTTGTTTGTGCCTGCTGCTTTTTTCAAAACCCCATCACTGCCACATCGCCTTCTTCTTCCCTCTCCTCTCAGCTCTCATAATGTGCCCTTCAGGAGCCCCTAAATCTATACTCCACAATCTGCACTGAGGTGCTCTTCTCTGTCCGCGCCTCTTCCCAGCTGAGACTGTAATTAACTTGCACTGATTGAGCCATCAAGCCCACTCAACGTGTGCTCCTGCTCCCACAGACAAATTAACGTGAAAAACAAGGCATGCTACTGTTTTGTTGATGATGGTTGTGGTTTCCTCATTCCTGTCTTTTAAGTTATATTGTGCTTTTATTGTAGACGATTGTGCCACCATCTCGACACTGTAAATTCCACCAAAGGTGAAAGAATAACAACACATCAAGGATTAGATTAGAGCTCAGTCTCACACACACCCACACGTACACACCCACACACACACACACACACAGCGTAATCCAGAGAGCATTATTAGCAGTAATGCCGAGTTCTTTCTAAAGTCGATTCAAGTCTATATCATTGACGTTCCATTTCTGGGATTTTTAGGGTGCTGCAAGAAATTCCGCCAGATGCATGTATTTTCGCTTTACTTCCGCTTTCTTTGTGTTGGACTTTTAAATTCGTTGGATTTATGATTTATGACTATTGTGAACTGCTCCTGAGATCTCTCCATGGTAAATTGAGATAGATAGCTAGACTATCTTTCCAATCTGAGTTTTCCTTCGCACAAGTATTTTGCAGCGGCTCTGTGCGGCGCTTAGAACCGCCCATGACGATTCTGGTGGTTTAAAGAAATGCCATTACAGCAAAGCACGTTTTCCTTCCATCTCCGATTGCTCTGAGGAGAAGCCAGTATCTCCTTCAGCACGCTCCGGCGAGGGTCTGCCGAAGCAAGACTAACTGAAACAGATTATATTCTTAGGGTTGGCCGATAAACATTATGACCACTGATTACAATATTTACAACATTTATTCAACTGCAAAATTATAAACTATGATATATATACTGTCAATAAACTGCAGTGCTTCACAATGTACTACATCTAATCACATCAAAGAAACAATGTTATTTCTAAATTAACAGTATAGCAAGTCTTTTAGTAATTGGAATCCCAATTACAAAAATAGGCAGAGCAGGTTTGGTTAACTGAACAAGGAACATGCTTTTGTTATGTTATCGAATACAATAGACAGACAAGACTTGTGATGACTGAGAAAACTTTACATGTCAGCACAGAACAGGAACTCCAAAGTGACACAAACCTTAAATGTAAAGAGCCACTGTGAACAAACAAGGTGGCGTTATGATACTTAAACCCTCTGCTAGAACAAGCAGCGTGGGAAATGTAGGGAAAAATAACAACATTGCAAATGTACAGCTCGGCTGTTCAAAGTGAATGTCACCCACATTTTTCAAAAGACAACATTTCAACTCACTTGGTAGCATTGGTATTATAAAATTAAATGAAAATGCACTGCCAGCTGCATATCCGATATAGAGCATACGTTAAAAAGGTACAGATACTGTATCTCACGCTTTGGTGTTCTTAGGAGGAGACGTATGAGGAAAAGTTTAAAATTCTAGGCATTGTTTGGGAAACAGCCTGGAATGAAATTAGGAGAGACAGCAGTGAAATGAATCCTGGTTGGTCTCTCGCTCCAGCTAATCAGATAACAACAAAAGGCAGCGGAGCATAGGGGAATCTGTCAGTTGGAAGTTATGGTCATGAAACTCCAGGAGAGGAGCAAAGAGATTGAGCGAGTACACGGCAAAAGTATTTGATTGGGGATAAAAAAAGTGCCAGAGTGTCTTTGGAGGGCCGTGCATCTAATTGCTTTTGTTGTGGATGCACCAGCAGGTGTCAGCAAAGCAAATGCTAACTAGGACACACACCAAACCGCCCCCTACATACATTATTCACCCTGTGCCTGATGATTTGTTGGGCAAAAGTTGATATGATAAAGAGAAAGTAATATAGTGATAAACAGTCTTATTTACAACTAGTAAAAAACAATTCCCAAATGAATAGAGTGATTTGTCTTTTTGAATCTGTGTTGTATCTGTGCCTCTACTTTGTAACTTGTGAAACACAATTCCCAAATGAATGCAGAGTGATTTGTATCTGCAAACAGAAGTTGCAAATGAATGCAGAGCTATTTGTATCTGCAAATGTGTATCTGTGTCTGTGTGTCTGATTTGTAACTTGTACTTCATTATTTGTAAATTAACTTTTTATTTTCTATGTAAATATGTGTGTAGATCTCCTATTTGTGTGGGTACTTTTGAGACTGTTTTTCCACGCTGTTTTTGCCACTAAACAATTCGTGTCTCAAGTAACGATCCCAGTGGTCTCCAGTAGATGGCGGTATTGCAATATTCATAATTGATATTGCAATATCAAATTTAGTTAATATCGTGCTACCCTAACTCCTAGCTCTATTGTATAGTTTAGTACAAAAACACTCACACGAACATGCTTAAATCACAATTGGAACTGATGATCAGAATCGGAAAAGGTTTTATTGACACAATAAGTACACTTATGTGGAATTTGCCTCTGTAAAATAGTGGCAATTGGCTGGAAAAGCTGCTGCAACGGATGCAGAAACAGACTTCGTAAATGTATTAAGTATAACAAATGTTGGCTTTACAAGAGGTTTGGTAAGCAAGAGCCAAAATTTTAAAAAATGAAATAAAAAGTTCAGTTCACTGGGCTGCCAGAGCAGTCTCATGGCAGTTTGCTAAATTGTCATGTTATTTAATCTATTGATTTGTGTAAAGGTCACGTTAATGTCGTTATTTCCGTGTGTTGATTACAAACTTGAAGCAATGTATTTCAATGGGAAGCCTATTTTGTGATCACAGAACAATTATGGTGGCGAGTGGTATAACATTGTGTCATGTACACGGAATAAAACAACATTAACGTGAACTGTACACAAATCATAAATCTAAATAACGTGACACTTTGATAAACTGTCGTAAGACTGCACTGCTAGATGTGTGCCAATAAGACAATGTCAGTATTACAAAAAAAGTGGCATTTGACAAGTTAATACCTGAAGGTACCTACTGCCATCAATGTTGCAGAGCCTTATGGACTAAATCATAATGGCTCAATGCAGAAAGTAGTAATTATGGATAGCCTGTCATATAGATAGAGCCTGGAGGCCATGTCGGGTGGATTGGCAGCCGTCTCCTGTGTATTGTCAAGTCTATTTGCATCTCCATACGGCCTCAGTTCTGCTTTTAGCCAACAGCTGTCTGTCTCATGTCAGCTAGATCCTCCACTCTCTATTTCACTGCCACTTCTTCAGTCTGTTTTACAGTCTTACCTCCCAAGATGAAGGAAGAAGAGATTTATGGCTTAAAGTATGACTGACAAAAGTCACTAACCTTATACATAAAAGTAATTATTGAAAAAAAAAGTACAGCTTTTGGTTTGCAGGTTATTCATTCATACATCAATAATGTTGTGTATTTGTCATGGCCAGCAGATTACAAAGAAGGTTTCAAATCATTGTCAGTCCTGACCTTTACCTAGACAATTGGCCCGCAAGCACGACACATATTGTTAGAGTTTGTGGGTGTGCATGTGTTTCACCGAGTATTTATGTGTGTGCATATTAGCAAGATCCATCTCCACAAATAAAACAAAGTAATCAGAATGCCAGGGTCATTACCTATCATTTCTCAAGAAAAGAAATGAGCAAGTTTACAAAAATCTATTTGCAAAAGGTCACACCAGACAGTCCAACACTTTGCCGTTTCATTTTCATTTTGTACCACCCTCCTTCTCTCCCTCGGCCACTCTCTCCCCCTTCTCTACCTCCCAGCCACGTCTTTCCTCCTCCAGAGCATTTCTCATCAGACAAACAGAGCCTGTCTTGCTTTCCAAAGCAGCTATCAGCCTGTCACATCTTATCTGAGTTTTTGCCTTCTTTCCAGCGAGAGGAGACAGAGCTCCAGAGCAATGATGGCCCTGTGGATCCTCCACCATTAAGTAACGATAATAAAAACCAGTCTGGCAAGTTCTCCTGCCAACCTGTTTCCACCGTTTCCAAGTATTTTGGTTGTTGTTGGAGTTGACAATTTTATCACAGGGCCGTAGAGGATTTCTGGGTCACATAAGGAGAAAAAGTATAACAAGCTGAGTTTGGATACAGAAAATCCAAAAATCTCCTTTGGATTTATTTTTCCATTTTGCATATATTTTTTGGAGACTTGTTTGTCAGAAATAGCTACTGTATCTCAATATTTTAAACTGGATGCTGAGAATTTCTTTTTGTCCCCACCCCCGTGCAGATAACAACATATCTTATTCATTGATGCACTGGATATTACAAAACCTTTATCTTAAGTGTTATGAGAATAAATTTAAAGAGAACCATGAGCAAGTCATTTCATGTTTGTATGGCTTAAGAACTTGTGAAAGATGAAAGTCCAAAGTTAAATAACAATATTGAGCATTTAGTTGTCACATCTAATGTACTCTGAGTCACTTATTTTACTTTCAACAACAGAAAACGCTTTTAATCTTCAGGGTGACAACGTCGTAGAAAACCCATTTGTGCCAAGGTTGCCAAGGCAAAAAAAAAGGAATTAATATTCACTATTTATGCCAAAGATTTTGACATATAAATTGAACCATTCAAAACCTTGGCAGGGAAAAAGGGACAAAAAAACTTATTTTTTAAACCGAGAGACTGCTTAAAAAAGTCTGCCCTTTACTGTATCCAGAAGGTTAATGGAATAAAGTCTTTTTAGAGTCTTTTAATCAGAACTATAAAGAAGGGGAAATGAGACAGAGACCGTTAATCTTTAATATCTGTGAGTCTCATTTATTTCTCTCCATCACGCTCTTCTAATTAGCTGATTAAAAGAGATTATAAAAAACTGTCTTTTTCATTTTAAATGTGTGTTGAACCAAATTTTGATGTAACTTTAGTAATTTAAAAAAAACTAAAAAACTAAAATGCTCCTTGGGTATTTTATGGTCTGCTCTTAAATGCCTCTCTTTGTCTCTTTCATTATATATGCATGTGATGAGATTCAGATCTGAGTGTCACCAGCCTGAAATTAACTCTCTCTAATTTGATGAGACCATAGTTGGAGAATCAAAACATCAAAATTAAGAAATTACAGTATGCAAGAATATAGTTTGATTATCCTAGATTAATGAATGGGGGTATTTAGCTGCGGATTATACTTTTCTATTTTTTGTTGCTGGAGAATTTACCCTTGCCATTTCTTGAATTATTTCTGAGCAGGTTTTATTAGTTTTTCTCCGGTGAGGGATTGCATTTCAACAAACCATCCCAAAAGGCACATTTCCGTGCAAATATACTTTTTAATATCTCTCTAAATGTGGTGGTTGTTGTGCTTCCACGTTACAAAAAGGGGAACAAGAGAGAACATGGGTCGATAGAGTGGTTTACGTTCACAGTATATGCATGTTACATTGTTTTTATTTAGTCATATTGTTCTACTCTCTTTTCTCTTTATAAAGCACTATACTTTTATACTACTCTTTTGAAAAGTGCTATGTTAATAAAGTTTAATTGCTTACTTAATGACCTCCAGAAGCTCCAGATATGGAGTTTGACCTAAAAATACTTGAGTTACTTGTATTCAAGGGGGCTTTAAAGTACTTTTATGTTCAGTTTAATGCCTAAATTTCTTAAGAAAACTTAATCTATGAAAATGTTATTGGGATTTAAAAAAAACTTCTTTTCTTCCTGTATCAGACATATGAAAATAAAACCAAAAGATACCCTATGGAGATTTGGCCGTGCCATCCACAGATCATTGCTGGAGGTCATGGATATATGACTTTCTTCTCTTCAAAGTGAACTCCTGATGACTCCTTTGCTAATGTGCTCAGAGTCTCTCTTCTCACAAGAACTCTCAAATGTGTAGATAAGGGCAAAACAGAGTAAGGGAGAAGGGAAGCGAGGAGCCAAGGGTGCCTAAGAGGAAAACTTTGAGTGTGTGTGTGTGGGTGTGTCTGTGTGTGCGTGTGGGTGTGTGCGTGCACACGCAAAATGAGAGGTGAAAGAAAATGAAATGACAAGATCAGGGATCTGAAAGAAACTGAGGTAAGAGATTGCCTAAAATACTGAAAACTATTGAAACTAATCCACAGATTTACATTAAATAAACTTTTTTTTTTTTTTTTTTATATGTAGTATATATAGGACGACTCTGGGAACACTTAGCATTCGCAATAACAGGAGAAAACTAACTGTATTGATCTAGGTATGCTGAAACAAACCGGGAAAATGCAGCAGAAATGATTTGATTGAAATAAATAATTTAAAAAGGATGATAGGCAGTTAAAAGTTTATGTTCACACATTTATGGAAGGAATTGCTATTGACTGACGTGAAGTAATTTCAAAATTACTACCATATTTTTCACAGAAAGATTGCAAGAGTGACCTTACTGGGTGCCAGTTACGTCATCATGACCTGCAACTCCTTTTTTAACATTTTGGAGGAAATATAATGATCTTTTATAATGATGGAAATTTACTTTTTCCTAAAACATAAATTTTTGGACAAACATGAGTGTGGTGCATGCTGTAGGCAAACAAAACATCAATACTAAAACTCAATACTCTATCTGGCATGAGAATAACTATTTAAAGAACTGGAATTCATTGGGTTTATAGAACGGTTTTATACAAAAATACAAAACAACAAACTCTGGTGCACAAAATCTATGGTCTGATTTCCATGTTCCGTTCCATGTGAAGACAACAGAACCGTTTTCAAAGACTATGAATTGACTCATTTTATCTTACTACTTAAATTCTATCGTCAGCAGACACTACATTATAAAAGACATTTGTTTCGCAGACAATAACAGAGGGGCAACACCAGGAACCAATGATGCAACGATACAAACTTTGACATTTTTGTATTTATGTATTCGTACCATATGAGGAGGAAAAAAAAAAATATTCCACTCTAGGGGTGGTGGTGTAATTCATAACGACACAGATCAAAAAATATATAAAAAATGAAATGACTAATGAGTTTATTTTACATTTGTTGTGACTTTTCACATAATTTTAAATAACAAGTGCCATATTTTTTACAGCTGTATGTTGACGTGGATTCAAGTCATGCTGTTGCTCCTCTACACACGAGTGTGTAGAGGAGTGTTTTGCTCCACATTTGTCTCCAGGCTCCGGTTGCAATGTCAACACGTTCAGGTTGTTTTTCTGCCTTTCCACAAAGATTTCACATTAATACTGTGGGAAATGAACTTGGTGCAGAGAGCATATTTAGATCTTTGTATCTGTATTGTTTTTATTAAAATTAAATTTGGTGATGGAACAATATATGTACTAAAATGCATGATTCAATCAATCTCCAGTAATGAGGTAAGCAACTACTGTCCTTTTGTTTATTTGATGATACTGTGTATAGGAAGAGCCACTCTGAAGGGACGAGAGAGGACACCATTGGTCTCCTCTCCATCCATCACACAATGCCTTATCCTTTCTGTGATGTCTGATAAAAAGGTATAGTGCCAAACACATGGCTCCACTGATCAATTCAGATTCAATAAAGCTTTTACTGTAAATCACACATCAAGACAGTGACCACAACTGTATTGCCTCATTATTAGCTATGTTACGCACGCTTCTAAACCAGCAGAGAAAAGCCAATTTCTTTGCACTTTTATTTATATCTTTACCACTATTACACATCTTGCACTAAAAAATTTCCTAACATTTGCTTATGATTATCCATATCATAATGCACTGAGCTATATTTTTTTAGTACTGATGCTATACAAAACCTTTATACTGATTACATTTTGAATTATTGTTTATTAATTTCAACTTTTCTCTAAATTTCTCATTATTCCATCTCCCTGCCTATTTGTCTGTCTTTGCATCTCCTCTCTTTATTAATCCTAGTTTAAACATGAAGCGAATGGTTTAGAGAAATAATGCTTTCATTTAACCATCTTCTCTTACCAGCCAGTTGGAACCTTTTGTCCTATTATATTGCTTTTGTTTGATGTCATTTCAACGTTGACTGATTTTAAAGGGTGGTGTTATATGCTTTGGCTTAAAGTCATGCTGTCAGAATGGGTAAGCAGCTTTCCAAATGTGAGAGGAACTCACGGGAGTATAGCCACACACAAAATGTCACCACCATGCAGAATAATCCTGGTGCTCAACGGCTTAGTAAGTGTAGTTTAATTAAGGATACGACGCTCTGCGAACAAGGACATGGAAGCTCCCTTCTACACAACAAAAAGATGAGATGAGGACTCAGGTGGGGTTGAGGGTAGGAAACAAACCGCAGCCTGCCTGGTCTGTGTCAACGATGTGAAAACCTGCAAGAAATTGTTTAGTAGACGCTAAGAAACTACCCACAATCATAAAGCTGACGTTTAAAAGTGTCTTTGTAGCTCGACTCAACCTTAGTGTTGTACAATATGTTCTGGTCACAATGGTAAACCTAGCTTGAAGCTGGAACTATAGCAAAAGGAGGCACAGGAACAGTCAATTTATTTTGTGCAAGTAACTTTCCATTGCAATGACTTCTTTCTACCTTTTTTCAAAATGGATATGGTAAAAAAATATAAGATGCACTGAGAGAAACCTGTAGATTTACTCAAGGCTGTACACATCACAGATGGCTCGAACACTGACTGATGTAGCCTGACTAACATGTTTATATTCTAGGCATGCCACTGATGCTTTTACACTGATTTGCAGTGAGAATGCAAGCTTCAAATTTTGAGCACAGATGTTAAAACATTTCTCAGTGGCAGAAAACCATTCTAACAACCATCCATCCAAGCAGACGGAGATGGATGGATGTTAGAATGGCTTTCTGCCACTGAAAAATAGTTAACATTGGAGATGTAGAGAACTGTAGAGTGGGGTCTCCATTAACCTTTTGCAATATTTTGTCCCAGGGGCTTTAAAATAGAGAAGGGAATGTTGTGATTTAGTTAGATTTCTTGTCAAATTTTATCTTGAATCAATAACAATAAAAACAATTTTCAAACTTACTCTTTCAGACTAATGCCAGATCCTACTCTCGTTTTAAGTTCACTTACTTGCAATCAAAAAACTAAACTGGTTGTTTTAAGCTAAATGATCCTGATGAAGGTCAATGTCAGATCGACAAAAAAAGAAAAGTAGCTATACAATATGAAAAAATGACAAGGGAAAAAAAGAGTGCTGGGTCAGGGTTGTTTATTTTGGGATTGCGGTGCTTAACGACTGTTTGTCTTTGGGTGATGGCGTACTAAGTATTCACAATTACCTCACTTTTGTCTTGCAAAGCTTAATAATATAAGTTATTAAGTTGATGACATGTGCCTAAACGCTTTTGCTCGGTGAAGATGGACTTTATATGACTTAGAAGCATTACATTTGTTCATTCATTTTGTATATTTTCTAGTGCTGTGAAACAATTAAAATATTTAATCGTGATTAATATCATAGTTAACTCACAATCAATCATACATTTTTAGCTATTCTAAATGTCCCTTGATTACTTTTTGTCCCATTATTTTTTTTTTCTCATTTTAATGCTCTTAACATGGAAAAGTGGATTGCTTGCTTTGTGCAAATGTTCTGGTTTTTTAAATAACATTAGCTTATAGCCTACTGTAGGTAGCTGGAGCAAATAATCTCTCACACAATGTGACACTGTCCATCAATAAAAGGGTTAAACATACTTTGATGAGGGGGGGCAGAAAATTCTTGATGGCCCAAGCTGTGCTTGGCCATCAAGTGATATTTCAGACTGGATGTGCTGCAATTATAGCTCAGTTCAGAACGACAAAACACACAGATAACTTTGGTCTTGTCAATGGAACCATTTGGCAACTGTTAAAAAGTTAATTTTCCATCCAGAATCTTATTGGCATCCATTTCGATGCCTCGCGCTCGCCATCTTCTCAAAACTGTTACTACTCTTTCGCTGGCTCGCAAGCCCAAACCAGTGTGCGCGGCGTGCCTGTTGTTTAGTTTCCGGTCTAGCTAGATCCGGTGCTGTGTTGTTGTTTCTCTAACGTTACTAGCTGTTGCAATGGCATGTAAAAAAACTACAAAGTTTGAAAGGCAAAAAAGAACGTTCATCTTGCGATAAAATATCGACGCCGTTAAATTGGATTTGTGTTAACAACATTGTAATGCATTTAACTGACATCACTAATATTCTCCCAAGCAGTGTTTGTTCGGGAGGATTTGGATTAAAAGACAGGTTCTTTAGGGTGAGGGTACAGAAGAAGAAGGGGGTGATATCATCTTGCCAGATGTTCTGAGAAATAGGTTACTACACACTGGAAATTCTGACAAATATCCACAATAAAACAGACAATGTTGAGGAAGAGAAAAAAGCCAACCATGTGGATCTAGAGTCCTCTTTGAAAATGCAACAAGGACAAATGGGACTTAGGACACCTTTTGCCTTTTTGAGGACACATTTATGACTCCTTTATAATTCAATTCCCAAGGTGAAGCGCAGATCGGTAAAATATTACACAGACTATGTGGCTAGAGGCTGGTTTGTGGCTTTAAATTGTCACGTTTTGATTTGTGAATCCTAAGAAAAGTCCAAAAGGGACTTGCATTCATTTATGCATTATTCTGTTGTGATGAATTTTGTGTTTTAACCACGCCTGAAATGTCCAATAAGCCTGCTTCCCTGGGAAGAATGATGGATAGTGGTTGTCAACCCGGGATGACGCATGGGCCCTGCGATAAACTCTGTCACTAGCCTATATCAGCCCAAGCTCTCCAAGGTGGTTGCTGCAGATCCACATCACTCACTAATGTTGAGTTAAAAATGAGATGGCAGGCATTAAAACCCTTACAGCTAAGTTCACTGGATATTGGCAGTCTGCACTCTAATAATCAAGGATTTACTCTAGCCCTTAACAAATTAAAATTGACTCCAACATGAACTAATGCACCTATATTTATATTTAGCTGAGCAATTCACAATGACAACACAGCGTTTGTCTCATTTCAATAGGAGAGACTGTGTGTAGTTTTGAGCACCTCAAGTTGTTTCAGACCTGCTATTCTTCACCTGTCCACCAGCTGTCACTGGTGTTTCTCAGTCCCCTGTTTTAGATGATAACTTAAAGTTGTTGCCTGCTACTTCTTGCCTGCCTCGACCCGCTGAAATTACTTGTATTCAAATATGTAATCTAGTCACACAAGTCTTATCACCCACCTTGGATGGATGTCCAAAAGGTTGTTGCATTGGCAACATATCAAACAGGACTTGAACAAGTCTTCTGAGAATCCTAGCACTGATGCAATAAAGCTATCTTGTGACTGAATGGACAGGAGGTATTAGTTTGTCTTCTAGAGGCCCTGTTCCTCTGTGTAATCACACATCCTGCACTGCTGATAGTCTCACCACTTGGCACAGAGCTCCTCCGCTTCCTGTGAGCTTCCATTTTCATCTCTGTATTTTTGTTACAAACACAGCCAGGCAGGGTCCTGTGATGCCATTATTTAACTTTTGGCAGCATGCTCTAGTGACATGGACTTGTCTACGCTCTGACCTCAGCTGTGACACCAGTTTAACAACATTTTGCAAGAGGGAAATATAGCCCAAAAAAACTATTGGTTTTCAAGATGTACCAAAACTGGACCAATTTTATTTATATCCTGACTAATCTAGGAGTACATTTAGTACAGTGGTTCCTAACCTACGTGCCGGAAACCTCACAAAAGATTGCAGGTTAAACGTGAGGGGTCTCCAGAGGAGAACAGGATAGTGGAGCAGCAAATAGAGTATGCTTATGTTTAGACATTCCTCTAATCTTTGCTTTTTTTCTAGTAAATTGTAGGCATTTAATGTATTTTAAATTTGATTCAAACAAAACAAGAAAAAAAAATGTATCTGTGTTAAAACTGGTCTCAACTAGTGCAATGAAATGCTTGGAAACGGGGTCAAAAGTAGACATTATGTGTTTTCAAGGGTTTAAAATGGTTGGGAATAATGAGTTTCAGCTTCCATCAGCAGTGACTTCAAACTAATTAAAATGTTAACCAGTTGTGTGTAAAATGTTTCTTGATATGCGTTTTAATGTTATAATGTAATTGCAGGGCCGGTGTTAGACTCATACATAATCCTTTTCAAACATGAATACCGGTGTGTGGTTGCAACGTATTATACAATAAAAATAATTCATAGGAATAACTTGTATTGATCAACAATCCCATGTTCAAACAAATAACTGCAATAGGCAGAATATATGTGCCTGCAATGTATAGAAGTCATCGCCATTACATTTCATTGATGCATTCCTTCCTGATGCAAGTAATAATGGTGTTCAATCACTCAGTCAGCTTCCCTTTTAAATCATTGCCCTCACGAACACCTCCACCTCCTGCTAAAATTATAATGCTATGATCTGCTGTTAATTGATGGGTTTGGATAATGCCATGGCATGAGGCCAGGCATGAACCACACAAATCACATTACTGATAAGACCAAGGGTCTTAGCCTCAAGACACATTGTAGATGAGTATTTCAGAAAAATCATTCCTCATTAATTTATGAAAAGGGCACATCTCACACCACCACTATGCTGCCATTAGTGTGCGTGTTGTTTCGAAAAATAAATATTTTGTACTATACATGTTCAGAACTTAATCACTACCGCCTCATTATAAACACCTTCTTACCTCTCTGTGGTTAATTAAAATAGATTTATCTTTCATTTGTCTCCAATGAAACGCTGCGGGCGCTTTATGTATTTAAATCAACATTAATGCAGAAGCAATAATGAATCAATTTTATTTGTCACATGAAATCATAAAAGGTATGATTCCAGTGAAAAGTCATCTCATTAGCTCCTTCAACTTGTGCATGATTATCAGAAGGCAGAATGTGGCTTTCAGATCAGAGTCATCCGGTTTGAACCGCATCTTAGAAGTGACATGCAATGCAATTTTAAGAAATTCTTTTTAGCATAAAGCTGGGTCTGTAGTCTCTGGTGTGCTTTTAATGGGAGCATATCAATGTCACCTTGATTTAAATTCTCCGGCTTAGGAGTGATCCGTTTACCTGTCTTCAGAACGCAGCTGTTGTGTTGCCTGCCTATCTTTAGAACTGTGTTTTTTATCTTGTTCTCATTCTGCCTGTCTAAACTAAGCAGCTGTTAGCCGGTTTGTCTACTTGTTTGTTTGTGACCCATCAGCCGCTCAGTGATAACTTCCCCTAAACACTGTGTGAAACACACCTTTTCTTTGCTTCTCAAAAGAACATTCATCTGTCAGGTTTTAATAAACCTTTATCATTTTCACTTGAGGTGCCGTTGAGGGAAAGTGATGGTTGGTGGTGGAGGAGGTAGCAGGAGGAGACTGGACTCATGGCAGAAGAGGTTTTTGTGATCACCATTGTCCCCTATAACTAGAAGTGGGCAATATGGCCAAGATCTTCTAATCACAAAAAGAACAAAAGACTTGACCTGCAGGATTTGCTCAGCTTTCATTTAAAAAAAAAAAAAAAACTGACCAAACCTTGTCCGCATTGGGGCGGCCTCTAGCTCACCCAGTAAGAGCTTTTGCCCCGTGTAAGCTGAGTTCTGCAGCAGTTCGAATCCGACCTACGGGCCCTTGCTACGTGTCATTCCCCATCTCTCTACCCCTTTCATGTCTATCCACTGACACTAAAATAAAAGGAAAAAGCCAACCGCAAATGTCTGGTAATCATCTAACTCCAGCTTCAATACAAATAACAATATTTTCAAGTTTTTTAAAGATTGGGATGCCTACTTCTGCTCCGTATCGTACTCTGTATTTACAGCTTCACTCTCCTCCATGTCTGCCCAAATCGCGATACCTTGTGAGGCAGCTGGATTTGTGAGATTGCAAGATCATGTGAGAATAGTACCTGCTATGTAAACGGTATTGCCAAATCTCTGAGAAGGATCCTGATACAGACTTGCAGGCTACACACCACACACCCCGATATAACTTCCTGGATATTTCAACCCAAGCCATTATCTTTTCCTAAAACTAACCAAGCAGTTTTTTGCGCCTAAACGTAACTTATTAGTTTTTTTGTTGTAGGCGAGTCCTTTAGTGAGGGCCCACAGATAGACCTACTTGAAATCTATAACGGACTCATTTGTACTGCCGCATGGTTTATGTATGAAGATAAATATGGTGCAAAAATGTGAGAGCTTGCTGAACTAAAAATCTGAACATGTATGTTAAAATTTGCACAATACATAAATAAAAAATATTCACACACACACACACACACACACACACACACACACACACACGTTAAAAAAAAAGTATTTGTATAAAAGTATACAAGTAAATGTTGCGTTTCTAGTTTGCAGCTGTCATTGTGTTCATTTTCTGTGACTTAACATTCAGAATACAGCTGTGTGAATATTTTCTACGAATGCAAATTTTAACATATAAGTTCAGATATTTTCACATCGTATTTAAAAATCTCTCCCATTCTGCACCATATGTACCTTCATAAATATGCCGTCATATCGCCCAACCCTAACTCCAACCAATCTCTTTGATGAGCACACATTCAGGTCCCAGCTTAACAATGAGGAAAAATTGGTCTTTTTGGGCTGTTGTGTCCTCAATACACAAAGGAAAATACTGATAAAAGGATGCTAAAGATGCTAATGATGCTCAATGCATCATTATTTTGTACTCCATCTGTTGTTAATCTGTCCTTTTTCATTTTTAATAAAAAAGCTTATTTTCTTTGAGTGTTATGGATTAAGTAGAGAACAATAGAAAGAAATGTGTTTCTAGAGAATTTGAAACTGCTCCAAAATGCAAATGTATCTGCTGTACTACATATCAAATAGAAATCTGGTTTCTCCTCATCCCGTGACCTGATCCGGTGCCAGAATCTGCCCAGTCCAACCTGTGTTTACTGAATAAGATCAAAAGGTATCGCTCAGTTTTTGTGACTCAAACAGGCTGGCAAGGTGAGAGATGCAAGATGCATTTGATTTGCTGTGACAGTGCAAAGGATGATTCATTGATGATGTTCTTGAAGTGCAAGAGCCCACAGAAGAACATTACATCTCCTCAGTGGATATACAACATCAAAGCTTTTCCTCCCATCAGGGATGCCACCACTGAATTAATTTGGCGACAAGAGGAAAAGGAAAGGAAAGGTTTTCTCACAATAATCAAATCCCCTGAAGCGTGGAGCAAAAACGAGGTGGATTCTGGAGATGGTGTTACACTGTAAAGCAAAGCATTGATTTCCCTGGTTATTTCATTTTTCCTCGTATTAATCTTAATAAATAACATATCAACTTCTTATAACTTAGTAGGAGGAATAAGTAATAGGAACAACAATCTTTGACACTGGTCTAGTATTACGCAAGATTGCTGCAGTTGGCCATGGCAGAACACGCTACAATGTAAATTATGGGGCAATTGTTCAGCTTGTATTTACTTTCACAAAAGTGCTCGTTTTGCCATTGACAGGCTCAGATTAATATAGATCTGCCATTACCATCCGCTAACGTTTGGTCGTGATGTATGTCATGCGCATGTTAAACAAGAGGGTAGACTGACAAGGCTTATGTTCAGCTGCTTACTAGCGAAGCAAGCAGGAAAATCCCACTTTTCCCGAACTCTGTGGGGTGGAACGCCCCAACATCATGGCCACTAACAAAACTCAGCGATAATTGTTTTGATTCTAAAGATTGATTGTATTCGGCAGTGTTGCCTCAACGAACGAACAACTCTAGCGCACACATAGACGTAAAGAAAGAAGGCAGGGTTCATTTCATTGAATGGTTTTGGCTGTAAAAGGTACGGCATAGCGTTGCTTTTGTGAGTTACGTGACCAAATCGCAGCCTTTGCAATTAGGAAATTGCATTTTAACATATCGCGATATTATTGAGAATGTGATTAATCATTCAGCCGTAGTTTTGAAATACAGAAAACACAACATAATTCACTAGTTTTCAAACAACTATAAAGCAAATTTTGTTGTCTAGCAACTGTGTTCTCAGTTTAGCCACTTGAAGACCAAGATCATCAAATAATCAAAAACAGTTCAAAATGTCCCATTCAAATCGTACGTGATCTTTTAAGGTTTACAAAGGCAGAGCCTTTATCATTTTGCAGCCAGGTGGCATATTGTAATGACACCGGTTACAGGAGAGTAGTCAAACAAACGCCTTATTAAAATCTACCATCGGAGCAAATCACTGCCAGGATGTTGTTGCCTATAATAAGGTGTTACTGACCATAACCCACCGAAAACAGACAACAGCTGATGATAGACAGCTTGTGTACACAAAAGATCAGTACATGCAATATTAGGAAAAGACTGAAATTAATAAGGATTTTAATGAGATTTGTTTGAGTAGATAGGATTTACTTTGGTGGAACAAATCAATCTGTGCTTTTCATTTTACAGGCTGTCTTTATGAGACACAATTAACCAAAACTTTATCCATTAAACGTCTTTCAGTCTGTTTGAGAATAGATTAATCAAATATTTTGTTTTCATAATGGTTTGAATCTCAGTACTGGAATAGAAGCTCCGTAATTATGACTTACAGCAAATTGCCTAAAAAAAACCTTTAGGACATGAAGTTTCAACACCGAACTTACAGCAGCAATATCAATTTCTTTTTTTTAATTGCTCAAAACTCAGAAATATTAAGAGACAAGCAGTCCCACAGAGAAGTTGCTTTTCTATTATAGGAGAAATAAGCCAGTGGAGAGACTTTAGCATTTTTTGGGGAGTTCTTTTACAGACTTGTACAAAAAAACGGGTAATACAATAGAGACTGGAAGAGACAGAAAAGAGAGAGAAAATCAAAAGTATTCCAAACGGTGTGCATAAATGATAAGCCCCTAACAACATATGATTTATCCATCTGTAACAAAGCATGAAAAAGGGGAGGGTTATGAAGAAAAACAAAAGATGTAAGCATTATATTTTTAAGTCTTTAAAAAAGCAACTATCTAATGGCGAGTAGGGCATTTAAGAGGCTGATAGTAATTTTAAAACAGCAACAGAGTTCAGACTACAATTCTGCTAAAATGTTATCTTTGTGAATCTGTTTTGCAAAAGTGGATTTGCTCTTTGCCACAGCAAGCAATTAGTGAAGAGGTCTTACAACTCCAATGCTATACAGGCCCAACATGTTTGAGAAGCATGAGTTCTGTTACTCAAGGGAGAGTTAGTGTAACCAATACATCATTTACGTACAGTACGGGTGAACCTGGTTGCAGTGAGTAATACTATTTATTCTAACATAATTTAATTGACATTGTTAAGCTATGAAAACATTTCTCTAAGCAAAAATTTATAAATTGTCTTCTATACAGATTAGTTAGACATGTATGTATGCGTTTTACCTTGTCTTTGAATAGCCAAACAAGCACTTACTTTGGTGCACATTTTACGGGTGTAATGTTTGGCTTTCCATGTACATTTGGCTAAGTAGTATAAAATGTAAGTTCTAGGGGTGAAAAATAAATAATCACAAATTGTATGTATATGTCACTATATGTATTTGCAATGATTTTTTGAATCTATTTTTTCCCATGTATCGATTTGTTTTTGTAACTCACCTAAATATCTTCTGTTTATAATGATACAGATGACGGCATGACTACATCATATTGGTTTCCAGCAAAACAGAGCAATAACAACAAGTAAATATGTATTTCTTTGCAAATTAAATAAATATTAGACTGACTGACTTGTGGTGTGCATTCAACTTTTATTTTTGTTAAAGAAGGAAAAGAAAATCACAATACTCAATACAATTGATTCGTTATACTTCTAGAATACAATAAAGGAAATTCATAATACAAATCGTCACCAATGTATCATAAAAGAATCAAACTGGGACAAAAGCATATCATCCCAGCCCTAGTAGGGCTAGTACTAGTACTAGTCATTACAGGGAGTTTAAACATCATGTGTCACTTCATCGAGACTTAAGTCCACTGTTAACACAATAAACTTTCCTAATTGCTGTGTGAGGTGTTCACACCTTTCACAGGTGTATCTAATAACATGCATAATAATGCATTCCATTTACAGTAGGTGTTCCAGTGCCAGACCTCTAAGAGTTTGGAACAGTCAAAAGGGTCAACACTGACACTTTTGATGGACACGCCTGTTACATTCATTCCTAATTGGAAATTCCACCCGTTTCCCGCTTAAGCCTTGGTTATTTTGAAAGAAACATACCTCTCCTATCCTGTACAACCTGTACTGTCTGCTTTTTTCTTACTTATCAGCTGTTGGCTTTTATGTAAATCTATGACATGGGATTATGTATCAACAATAAAGTGCAAGCAGCTTGACACTGTAACATTTTACTTGACATATTACTGAGTTGTAAATGCACTAATGGAACAATGCACATTTGGTGCTTTTACATAAAGCAAAGTGTTTACAGTATGTGCGATTATCCTGATGATTTCCCCTGATGCAACTGTACGCTAGCATGCTATGATGTAATTTTATGATTCTTTTCTAACAGGCTTCTGAATTGACAAAGTTGAAAAAAAAAAAATGTCAAAACGCTATTTGATTAAAAAAAGAAAATTTACTTTGCACTTCGGGAAAATATACATGTTGGAGTACCAGCACTACCATAACAGCTGATCCTGTATGACACAACTGATTTCCATTAAACGGGCCTTAGGTTGTATTTACGTGTACACAAGCCCCTTAATGATATGTGAAAAAACTGATAATACGTCTGCATAGAAGGTTAACATCAGGGGTAAACAAACTTGTTTTGAATCATTGCTCTAGTTTTTTAATTATACGACATAAATAGGAACATAAATGTCAGGCCTTCATACATTTACTCATTCAGCTGTGTGTTCAATACCAAACGTCTATGTGACGACAGCCGATTGTTTTAGCTTCTTTGTCAATAATGGTCTTAAAACCAGAATTATACAACTCAACACCATTTTCGTTTGAGTCTGTTTTTTTCACTTTCTGTCCCGATCAGACAAGGGGGGGCTGGGGGGTGGAGAGAAATGAAAGTAGAGAGTCTGGAGATGGAATGCAAGTGGGCGGAACATTAAGCAGAAAAACCGGAACACAGTGATAACATGAGTCAAAGTACACCTGCACACCTGAGAAAAGCCACTCCTTTCCCAGAACACATTAGAGATGGTTGCAAAGCGGAGGCCAGAAATATGCATTGAAACCCTATTTATTTTAAACCCTATTTTAATATTTACAGCGCTTTTGACTTTGAATCTGGTTTTGTTTTGGGAAATTTGGAGATAAAGGAGTTTACGTTGATTTGTATCATATGCTGCTTTCGGTTTAAAACGTACAAATTCGCGGCGGCAGCTTCAGAGTAGTACTTTGGTATTTTCTTTGTGACCCACATCCAGAATAAAAGATGTGGTCTATGGGCGTCAGCATCTTCTTTCTGTTCTGCTATGGTGAGTACAGTGAAATTCGGATTTATGTTTTGCTTTACAGATGTTGATTACAGGCAATCAAATATGTAATGGGTCGTGTTTTCGAAAAATAGTCCTGTTAGGAGAACAATAACAATGCAGTGAAGCCTAATGTGTTTGCAAGTGATTCTCTATAATTTTAAATAAATGAGAGTCCAAGAACACAATGAGGACCTTGGTCGCTTTAAATTGTAGTGATCAATGGAAAATGTGATTTTATTTTAAAGTCTGGCTGCTAAATAATGACTTTATCATTTTACAGCTTATATAAATGCTTATTTTAAATAAAGTACTCTGTGTGTAATTCTATTCTATAACGCTCTATTTAACAGCTTCTATAAACTACATGGGCTATAACATTACAACTGTAAAATGCCGTGATTTAGTACGTATACCACAAGCACTGCATACAGTATATGGCCTCTCAAAATTAAACTGTTTATGTATTAAAAACTCAAGCTATAAAATATAGGATGGTGTTTTGCATCACATTACTGTATGCCAGCACGAAAGCAGGCAGTTACTTCCTTGTATCAAAAAACAAAGAGAAGTCTTTAGTTTCAGCTACCAGCCAAAACAAAGTCCATCTTCCATAATTTCCTCCCATGCTGTATTACTGAGGCCATCGCAGCTCTACTGTAAAAAAAGGTC
Organism: Etheostoma cragini; assembly: GCF_013103735.1. Classification (NCBI taxonomy): domain Eukaryota; kingdom Metazoa; phylum Chordata; class Actinopteri; order Perciformes; family Percidae; genus Etheostoma; species Etheostoma cragini. The sequence continues at coordinate 22,122,510 of NC_048412.1, read as the reverse complement.
TTTATTTACTTGGGAGAAGCACCGGCTGAGGATGCTGGGGTTTAAACGTTGTTTACAGTATGTGCTGCCATTAAAAGTTTTGGGCTGAAACACAGAAAAAAGCTAGATGTAATCCAAGTGCGAAGGTTGTCTGCGGCTGAACAGTAGTAGTAGTAGTAGTACAGTAGTAGTATAGTAAAGAATGTTGCCCCTACTTAGTTGCAATTTATAAGTATATAAGTATAACATTTCTTTAGGATTTGGATTTATAAATTATAAAGATGATTATGAAAATGAACTAGGCTCAATGATTAGAAGCCCAAAACATTAATATCCATCTCACATAGACTTTGCTCTTGTTCCCTTTTTTCCCCCCACAGTTTATCTTTCATCTGGCAATGGCAAAGTGCGTTTTGTCTCTAGGAACTTTTACAACATACTCCAGTGGGACCCTGTGGAGCATGCATCCCCTGGGGAAGAGGTCCTCTATAGCATCCATTACTGGAGGTAAGACCTAGGATGAAGAATGAGTGATGATTTATTACTACACCTTCACTTCTATTGCCTTTTGGCACCTTTGAGACTCCATGTAAAGCTCCATATAGAGAGGAGGGTCAAATCAGGAAAAATGTGTTTGCTGGGTAAACACTGCTCAAGGTGTCAGTGTCGATGTTGAGGCTCTGTAAAATGTGCATTTTGTAAACCGCTAGCAAATTAAGAATGTAACTCTGGCCACCACATGGACTGTTTAGTGACGTTTTTGTCATTCTAGTGATTGTAGTGACAAAAAACCTTCAGCGTCATCTCCCTCAGCACAGGTTCCACCCAGGGCTGCGTACTGAGCCCACTGCTCTTCACCCTGATGACCCATTACTGCCTGCCAGGCTCAGTACAAACCACATCATCAAGTATGCGGACGACACAACAGTGGTGGGTCTCATCAGGGACAGTAACGAACTGGCTTACAGAGAAAAGGTGAAACACCTGGTGGACTGGTGTGACACAAACAATCTAATCCTGAATGTCAACAAAAGAGAGATTGTCCTTGACTACAGGAAAAATCAGCCAAGTCACACCCCCCTCCTTATCAACAACGCCCTAGTGGAGCGGGTCAGCAGCATCAAATTCCTAGGGGTGCAGATCCTAGACACTTTGACCTGGTCCCTCCACACCTCTGCTCTGGTGAAGAGAGCACAGCAGCGTCTGCACTTTCTGTGTTGGATGAGAAGAGCAAACCTCCCCCCTTCCATCTCCCCTCTTTCTACAGAGGGACAATAGAGAGCATACTGACCAGCTGCCTCTCTGTCTGGTCTGGGGCTTGCACCGACTCAGACTGAAAACGTGTGAGAGAGTGGTGAGGACAGCCGAGAAAATCCTCGGGACAGCACTTCCTTCCATCTATGATGCTGCTTGCAGACGCTGCCGGACCAGGGCTCAGTCAATCACTAAGGACCCCTCCCACCCCAACTGCCCGCTCAGCCGCTAGACGGACTGCACTTGAATTGCAAAATATACTGGAGACTAAGGTTTCAGCCGATGTTTTTTCTGAGATAACGCCATTCACTTTACACAGTATTGACAACAGATAAAGCCACAGTGTGTTGAAAAGCTCTAGCTTGTTGTTTTATTGCTCACTTTTAACTCACTTTACATCAACTTTGCTATCGTCACTCAAGGCACCCAGTGTTGTTCTAATTTACACTTCTCTTGTAAGGGGCTTGAGGTATACCACACTACCGCAGGAATGTCTTGCGTTTCAACCAGGGTAGAAAAAAATCCATACCGTCCCAGCCCTATCCACTGTCAGCTGGAATACCTGGAGTGCCTTCCAGCATCAGATCAGCTGCAGACGAAGACTGGTTTAACTATGCTCGTTCAATGTCGTTTTTTGGTTACAACCAAATGCTGTAATTTGTCTCCTTCAAAAAGAAACTGTGTTTCAATGATGAATGGCTGATTTAGCATGGTCAGGACGATTTCTGTGTGGTTGTTTCACTGTTGCCATGTACTGCACAGAACTGCCTCAGTGCCAGAATTTTACACAAGTCTCTTAAACTAGTGAATAATCGACTTTATAAAATGGTTAATTAAAGGCCACACAGAACGTTTGTTTTCATACAGGATCAGTGAACCTACAGCAATACACTGTCATATTCAGTTGGTTCCAGTATCACAATTTGATCACAATGTACTGCCATTTTTACAGTGATGCTAAGGAGGAAGCAAAACAGATAAAAGAGGAGTGCCAGAACATTACTTCTCTATCCTGTAACCTGACTGCAGAAACCCCATCAGTTCCTGACGTTCACTACTGGGCTCACGTGTTCTCTAACGGCAGCTTACTTTACCGCACCAACAGGTTTAAACCTATAGCAGAAAGTAAGAATCTCAATGCTCATTCATGCATTTCCTTGTTTCCTCCAGATGTATTCTAATGCAACATTAATTCAATTATCATTTTTTGTCTTAATAGCTATTTTGGGGCCACCGATCTTGTCTAAATACACAACAGTGTCATCCCTGCATGTTAATGTCACCCTGCCCTTGGGGCCGAAAGGAGTCTCAGTTGCAGACATCATATCCAGCAGCAAAAATGGGCCTTCCAAAACTGTAATTGTTTACACCTTACATATCACCTATCCAGAGTGGGCTGCACTGGTGAGTCTCCATTGAAACACTATATATATATGGGTACAAATATTTAGTCATAAAATTATACAAGCCATTGGATAAAAACGATAAGTTAATATTTCAGATTCCGTTGATTGTATGTTTACATAGCAGTAAGAACAGGCTTCATCAATGAAATGTGGTTGAAAAACATACCACTTAATGATTTTTAAAACGATCCAGACAAACTAAATTATAAGGTTCTTGTTAATCTGACCCGTGAAAACTGCAATGGACCAAATCAGTTCCGGTAAGGTATCATCCATATCACCATCTGTGTCTCCAGGTTAATAAAACCACAACTGGCCAGTTCATCATCAACTTGAAGAACAACCAAACAAAGTACTGTGGATATGTGGTCTACCAGCCAACGGCTGAATGGGGTCGCCCCAGCAGTGAGAATGCCTCCTTCTGCGTCACACTGCCATGTGAGAATAATGCAGAACTAAACTTTTTCTCCTCTCACATACTTACTGAAAGTCCAAAATCTACTGATAAACACATTATTATTGGTAATAACTCTATAATGGAACAACAAAAACTGTAAAATACAAATTTCAGGTGTGGATGATTTTTTTTTAAATAGATTTTTGGGGTTTCATATAGGGTTTTCATCCACACACACACACACACACACACACACACACACACACACACACACACACACACACACACACACACACACACACACACACACACACACACACACACACACACACACACACACACACACACACACACACACACACACACACACACACACACACACACACACACACACACACACACACACACACAGTGTACGTATAAACTAAATCACTTGCCAATCTTTAATCGATAAAGTTACTACTGTATTACTGTATTTACATTTCTAAAGACTTGACTGAAGGAAGCAGATATACCACTTATATATACAAAAAACTTCATTTGAGGACAACAACTTTCTGTTGTCTTTATGATGAGACGGGAGATTAGATTTGAAAAGGTGTCATTCTTCTCACCTTAGCTTGCCTTTTTGTTTATTCTCTCACAGCACAGCAACCACACACACCCCTATATTTTTGTAACTCATTACTATTCCTGATGGGGTGGAATCCTCTTCTATAGGTTGCTGTGTAAATATCTGTTGAAATAAGTTCCTGTTAACCAACATACTTCTGAGAAGTACTTATATATACTGGTATATCCACAGCCCTACGTCACACGGTTGTGCTACAGTGCTACTCCCTGAGAACATGCCTAAGCTTGAGAGTCACAATGGGTCTATTTATAACTCGTTTTTAAAGAGCTCGAGGGTATCTGATTTAACAGATCTGTTGTGTTTTTTCCAGACTGATTATGACACCAAGTCTCTTTTCCCTCAGACGACCCTCTGATGCTTTTGCCATGGGTTCTCGTGAGTGCTGCTATTCTGACGGCCATAATCATAATGGCAGTTGTGTGTATGTGCAACTATGTGAAGGGTGGAATGGAAAAGAGCATGCCACAGCTATTGGTAATTATTTCTGCAGTGTCCTTTTTGTGTGTAGACAACGAAATGTTGCCTTACTGGAAAATCAAGCCCTCTGGCACATTACGTGCATGCTGAATGTGCTTATGTGACACAGGAACCTAAATCCAATTAAAAATGACTCATGGGGATTTATTGATGGCAAGACAAACGTAGTGTTGTCCAAGTTTTGCATGGTGATGAAGGCACTTTTTTTTTTATTTTAATACATCTTATAAAAAGCCAACATATTTGAAGTTTATTTAAACATAAACATATTTTAAAGTTCAACTACATAGTATAGTTCCTACATTTTAATATTCTGTATGTACTTTCTAATTTCATTGATAGATGTTTATTGGTCTACAAAAATCAAGCACTTATTTGACTTTGATGGGTCTGTCTTTCTTATCTTCAAAACAGATAACATCCAGCACCCAGCCAAAAGTGCTGCAGTCTCTAGACAGGAATCTCATCATTTCCAAACCGGAGGTCTGTGTTGCACGTGACAAAACAATTTACACAACAATTCGAGTAAGGCCAAATATGCCTTCAATTGGGTCTGGAGGTTATTCCCCCCAGGACATTCACTTGCTAGGCAGCACTGGCTCCTCTGTGGACACAAGTGCACACAGTGGGGCCTCAAATCCAGAGGACACGAGCGCCCAGTCCTCTACAATCTACAGTGTTGTGGCTGTCCATGTCCCTGCTGAACAGAATGAAGACTTTCAGCAGACAACCAATGGCAACAGAGAAACCAGGAACCTCCTATTGTCTTCTAGTAGAGAAAGCTGTGATAAAGGTGGAGCGAGTCCAAACCTGACCTCAAATGGATTACAACCGTCACCTGATCTGGAACCTTGTGAGAACAATCCAGCCAGGGCACTGCTGTTGCAAACAGTGCGGGATACCAATGGCCAACTTGTGTTGCCTTTACACCCTTTTCAGTTACAGAGCAGCACAGATGACACAGTATCACTTCTTAATCCAGAGAGAAAACCCCTTTTATCTGACCTCATAGATTCTAAGAAGGACGGGCCATTGTTTGCATCCTTGCAGAGCTGCGACAGCTCAGAGTGGTCAGACTCAGGGTGTGATGACAGCGCCGTGTGTTCACCAACCCATCCCTACAGCAACAACCATTATTTCCAAACTCAACCAGTTGCGCCTTATTTCCACCAGGAATGTCAGAACACACCACCTGATAATGCCATTTTTAAATCAGGTTACAAACAAAACTGGATGCCTGCATCCCAAGACTCTTGCGAATACAGAAAGACAAACTATCCGTGGACCTGGACGGGTCCCAAAAAAGAGAAGGAAGATGAAGACAGAGGAGGAGAGCAAATTCTTCAAGGTTGGATGATACAAATTCAAGAACAATTCTCCTCTCTATAATGTCTAAGGCTTGCTTTTTCACATTTGGTTTATCAAATAATGTTAGAGCAGTTCCCTCTTTTAACAAAAGAGGAGAGGAAGTTGATGGGAGCACTGACAGGGGCTTTAGTGCCAGTACAGAACTGAATGGGTTTGCTGTCTGCTGGGTGTCTGATGATGCAGAGACACATGTTTAAACTCTCCTTCAACATAGTTTATCCTCAAACAAGTCATATTTAACATCTGGAACTTTAAATAAATTGTATATCAATATGTGATCCATTATGCTTTGCTGCAAATCTGGGTTTATTTATTAATCCACAATTGTAAAATATAAAAAATAAGTATCGACAGGCCATTGTTGGCATCCTAACTTGTGAGTTTAAATAAGAAATAATTTTGTATACATTGTTTACATTGTAAAACTTTCCTTTCGAAACAATTAACCACATTTTTACAAACAGAAAATGTATTTTAAAAGATGTTAAATTGTTGAAAGCTAAACCCAAAGTTTACATCTATCATTACTGATATAATCTACTCTGGACTTCCGTTGTCATGTTTTAGTGTAGATGAGGGATGGGAATGTAGCAACTACGATACAAAGTTCAAAGTGTCCCTTAATCCAAATATTTCAGTGTATCTCAGTATATTAAACATAAACTTGCTATGATTGTCTAAAAGTTGAGTTCAGACAGCTAGAATCTTTTTGGTTTGCATAATGAAAAAACAAATCATATCTGTCATGTTGTAAGTGGTTTGAAATGCATTAAATATATTTTTTATATTGATTACTTTTTTCCAGTTCAACTCAGTCTGACCACTCAAATCCGTTTATAAGCATTTTCTTTTTCAAAAGAGCTGCAATCACACAGTAAGCCTGGGCATTTGTGTGCCATCACTATAGCGTCTTAATACACCCTTTTAAAGTACACAAACCCAATCTGGTCATTTTAAAATTACAATGTGGACAGTCAGCCTAAAAGATTAGATGTGAAAACAAACCCGATTGCTTTGTGGCTGAACAAAGCATTCAATAAAGTCTGACACCTACTGTCACCCTTTAAGCTGTTTAAAATGGGGTTGAAATGGCTGAATGTATACTAGAAATTAACATATTCATATTTTTACACTCACCAACATATTTAAGAATTTTTAGTACATAAAAAGAAACGTACATATCTCTGACTCACACAGGTCATGAACTTCTTTTGATAGTCTTATTGTTTGCTTTTCTTTCAGGGAAATAAAATACAGTTTGTAAAGTTAATAGAGAAGGTGGGGTCATGGTGCAACCTAAACCAAACTGATAACAGCAAGGTTTGCAATAGCCTGAGCACAATCTTTTATACACAGTTGCAAAATAATGACGTCGGGTGTATTGAAACAGTGTGACAGGAGTCACATATTGACACATTGTAGATGTACAATACAGACTGTGTTGTACATCTGTATTGTGGACAAAAGTGTGCAGATGGAAGGCAAATAAATGAATAAATAGTCTACAAAATTACACCTTTGTTTTATTCTGTATTTACAGATTGTGATTTTTGTACTGTTTAAATGCATGTTGGAAAGTGTGAGTTATATTATTAACTTCAGTTCCTTAGTTGCCAGGTGAGGAGAATAACACATCCCGAAATGAACTTCTGTTGCATATTAAATATAAAAAAGGTGTTGTATTTAAAAAGGCAAAGCTCTGTTGCATACCGGCATATGTACAAGGGTACATGTAAACAAACACCTTTCGGAAAACTGACAGCTGTGCACACTGTAATTTTTTAAACCAGAAAGGTTGAAATGTCCGTTCATAATAATAGTTAGGTGGAGGACAATAAGGAAGTGAGGTGGAAGGGATTGTGCCAAGGATCCAAAGTTCAATTCAACAGCTGGTTTGTTGCCAAGCAATGTTCATTATCAATCAAGATTATTTTTGCAGAATATCAAAGAAAGTTTATACAGTTTAAAATCTGGTTTGAAATTACCTCAATAATACAGTGCAACTTTTGTGAACTGGAAGGGGATTCCCCACAGTTTGACATTTTGATTGCCCTTTTTTCGAGCAGCAAGAAGAGGAAGTGATTCTCCCATTTAACTGTCCAACACGGAGGAGAGGAACAGTGCATCTATCTCCATGCATTGGATGTTTTCCTAGGGATAATATGAGCCTTGGGTCGATCTCTGGTTTAAAACCTATTGTGTGCTTGCTTGTGTAACTGCTAACAGATACCCTAATGAATAGTTTTACAATAAAAGCCTGACCTATATACACACCCACAGGTAACATGATAGAAGTAATAGTGTCTCATTTAAAGGATCTAAGAAATCACTATAAGTCACTATAAGGGTCACTATTACAGTAGAAGCCAAATATTTGTTACCTTTAAAAAGAGGTCAGACAACTCTATTTGTTGTTTTCTAGAGGTGTCCCAAAATAATCAATTTTTCAAGTATTTTTATTGTTTTAGAGCAGGTACAATATACAGTGCAACATTACAACGTCAATTATAACAAGAAATCTTTCTATTAATCCCACCCACAACAAACACTTGAAGAGAAGAGAATTTGAGAAAAAGAAAAAGGATAAAAAAAGGAAAAAATAAGAACAAAAGGAAAAATAAATAAATAATAAAACCACCTTTCTTCTATTACTCATGATAGCATATTGTGTAATCATTGTGCTTTACCATTATTAGCAGTTATTAATAGTGGGAAGTAGCAAGTCTTCAAAGTAAGCCAGAAAAAGGGTCCCAATTTTTGTAAAATGTTCTGGTTGATCCTGTAAGGAATAATTGATTTTTTTTTCTATTTTTATAAACATAGTATTAGAAAGCCATGTGGAGGCTTTTGGTGGTGTAGATGATTTCCATTCCATAAGTATTCTCCACAGTGCTATTAAGGTTGCAAAAGCATCAACACTTTTCTTCCTATTAGGCATTACAAAAATCACCCCGTTGTACCCAAAACACAGCCAATGTAGGGCTAGGTTGTAAATCTAAATCAAAGGCTTCATTTAAGACTTTAAATATTGATGTACAGAAATCTCTCAACCTGGAACATGACCAAAACATGTGCAGTAGATCTGCTCTGTCCTAAGACAATCCTAAGGATCGGACTTGCTTTTGGCAGATATCCAATGTTTAAAGACTTGGAAAGAGCGTCTTAGAGGTGCCCTGCCACACGTATTTCATTATTTTGTGGTAATGACTGAAGTTCTACCATGGTCTCTGTAACATTTTTTGTTGAAAAAACTGCCTTGGTTACCTTGTTTCAAGCCATTCTAGCGTGAAACCCTGCAGGAAGACTTGATTTGTGCCAGTTCTCATTATTATTCAACAAGGTAAGCTGCTTGACTCAGATTGGCTAACAGCTAGCCAATGAGAGCCCGGCTATAAGTATAATTTTCCCAGCGCAACTGGGCGAGCTCATGAATAGTGATGAGCTCAGGCAACAAGACGCCAGACTGACCAGTTTTTATAAATGGCCTGATTTCTCCGCTTATTTCATTTCAGTGGCTAGAGCTGACAAGGTAGCAGTTCATTTTCACATTCACAACATAAACACATAACACTAACATTTACTAAAAAATGCAAGTAAAAATGGTTTTATGTGGCAGGGCACTTTTAAGGAAATGACAGGAACTTAAGGATAACTTGATTCCGATATTTATATTTTTATATTTTAAAAAAGTTCCCATGTCATGAAAAATTCACTTTTTATTTTTTTAATTTTCACATTAATGACTTTCCCCAGCCTGCCTATGGTCCCCCAGTGGCTAGAAATGTCGATAGGTGTAAATCCTGCTCTGCCTTTGAGAAAATGAAAGCTCTGATGGGCAGATTGGGAATCTTGCCCCTTATTAAAGATGGTCCAATCCCATTTTTTGCTTCCTAATACCAATTCTGATACCCGAACTTGTTTATCGACCAATGCCGAGTACTGAGCCGATACCAGTGTGTCATTTATTTAACAATACTTTAACAACTGTTTACTACTATCCCTGTATAGATGATAAGCCTCTGCATGAATGCAAAGGAGTAATATTGTCTGATTCAACTTTCAAAGGATAATGCTTTAATTAAAACCTTGTAAAAGTGTAAAAATTTGTTTTTTTAGGACCAGGGACACGGTGGAAAAGGTTTTGCTCATTTGTACTGTAGGAAAATAGCTACAGCAAAAGTGAATGTTGTTGAGGGCTGCCAATACATTTTTCTATGCAAACAGAACAAAAAGGTATAAACCAGTATAGTGCACGTTTTGTTTTTTAGCCCTAAGGCCTCCTGTGACCTTCTCTTCATCAAAGCCCAATATATCAATGACCAAAATGCTTCTGTTCTGCAATTTGAGATCAAGTCAGCTATGCCGCCCTTGACATATGAGTGGGCTATGTGCTTGTAGTGAGAATAAGGCTGATAAAGAACAGAAAAAAATGTCCTTGTTAAAGAGGATCAGAGAGCAGAACACTGGAACTGGCAAAGCACTAGCAAAGTCCAATGTTACAACTACCAAAAAAAAGAATATGACGAAGAAATGACTGTCTGAATTGGCTTGTGTGAGTGGGGAGTAAGTGGGAGGTAGATAGACAAAGAAATTGGGGTAGATCCACTTAAGAAACATTAGGGACAACTAAGTCCACAAGAATCTAACACAACATTCAACGACAAAGAGGAGTGAACAAAGGAAACAAAAGAGGATTATATCTCATAGCTAATCAACCCTGACAACACACTAAAGGGAAATTAGTGTTTTGGCCATGTTTGGAAAGGACATGGCACATGACAGAAGGAAACTAGGTTCCACTCTTGTAAAAAGTTCAAGGCAGGGTAAAAATCCATACATGCATACTTGATTCTTTCTTCCTTCAGAATAATAAAAACACACTGCAATGTGTCCTGAAAACTTGGTATGCCCTTGGATTTTCTTGATACAGTGTATTGGTAGAGACTCACATTAACATTTAAAGATTCCTTGGAGGTATAAACTCCAAAGCAGTCTACAATAGGATGTTTAAGAGTATTCACAGTTATGATTGCCTAATTTACTATGTTCACTATCCACATGGAGACATCCTTTGAAAGAAATGACACCCCTTTAGAAGATACTGAAAGAAAGGTTAGGTTTGGGTGTCTTTGTCATAAAACTATCATGCAACACTCATCCTATCTTGATGGTAGCCATCTTTTTCCTACATTTGTCTTATCTGATAAGGTGCAGAGATAACTGAATCCACTGAAATATATGCATGCTAATGATTCGGTACTCTGATCTCTAAGCTTGATAAAGATCCATAACTTTACTTTGTGACCGTTTCTCTTTTAGTTGATAATGGGAAGAAAAAGTTTGACTATAAAAAGACTGTTCCGGTGTTTCTAAAGGAGATCACTCGCATGAGTTGCTAGTTAAGATTGTGTTGCAGGCATATAAGGCAATGCCACTAGCAAGAGTATCAGCACTCCCTTGGTTCACAGCGCTCAAAATAATTTTTGGAACTAATACCATTACAGTACATCCACCAAAATGGTTTACTTGCACTAAACAATTTTTGGTGCATTTGTCCTTTTTTCTCTGCATTTCCACCACGGCTAGATCTGAACGAAGTAACTTACAGTTCAAATATGAGGACACTTTGAATGCTATGCTATGATGTAGGCCTAAATTGAGTCAGATGTCCCCTTAAATTCTCTCCACAATAGTACAGTAAAATAAAATCCAATTTGACATGGTGCTAGTCATGGTCATCCTGAACAAGAAAAGAAAATGGTCCACTTAGGAGTTCTGTAGTCTATGTTGACTGACAGCATATATATATATATATATATATATATATATATATATATATATATATATATATATATATATATATATATAAAAAAGTAAAAGTAAAAGTCAAGACAATAATCTCTACAGCTGAGCAGCTAGTAAGACATCATTTTTAATTTTACCACCTTAATCTGACTGCTAAACAGTTTCTCCACCTGGCAGATACAGCCATCCATAACAAAACAAGACTACAGAGCCCCCCTGGGGTCAACTGAGAAAGGAAAAACTAAACTGTGTGCACAGAATAGATGTCCGCTCCCTCGGTTAAAATAAAACATATATATTCACCCAAATCATGAATATGCTTATTTTTAGTACTGCAGTACAACTAGTTGAAGACAAGTTATAATTGAGGTAAGTTCATTTTAATAAATACATATTTGTATTTCTCTTTTCGGTGTTGCAGTTTGTAGGCGGTCCCTAAGCACTAATCTCACCGCCGGGGGCTCGTGGAGCCCAATGTTATTTCCCCAGGTTGGAGGACAGCTTGTTTTATGAAAATAGTTTTTAGCTCGTTGTTAATCTTACTACATTAGGAAAACTGAGTCATTTGGGCTTTAATAACATTTTGCTATAGACTAATTGATCCCGTAAATTTGAATCTGTGAATATGTTTTAACAGTTTATGAGTTTAATCTGAGGGAACGGATTTTTATTCTGTGCTCACGTTTTTTTTGTTTTTTCTTCTCAGCTGACCCTAGGGGCACTCTGTACCAGACCTATTTGAATGATGAAACAGATCTGAGATGTAGGCGCTTATTCGAAAGGATGGAAACAGTAGGGGTGTTCATTGTTAAAAATGTTTTGATACAGGTATTTTTTTTCTATACTATATATTTTATAAATTATACTATAATTTTATAAAAAAAGAATACAACAGCATAAATCTTATAAATTTTTATAGCTCCCACTACATCAGCCCTGTCTCTGTGCGTAAGGTAGCGTTTTTCCTGCCTGCCTCTATGACGTGTAACGTTAGACAGCCAATCCCTAACAGTCTTAGACCTTGGTAAAAGCCTGCTGCATGCTTATTGGCTCACTCTTGCTGATGAGATTTGCTCCTTGGGTATTAAATGACCAGGCATTTTTTTTTTAATACTGTAGAGGCAATTCAGTCTACTTAAAATGTAATGAATTTGGTGCATAACCCTAGAGACTGGGTTACTGTCTAGTAAAAGCTTCATTTAGTATCATGTATCGGTTTCTGTTATACCAATGAAGTGATATGTACATTGTTTCTGTCAAACTGATGACTGGCAGTGTGAAGTTTATCTGCATCCAACAGAAAAACATCATTGTGCTTTTCCACTTCGATGTGGCATGAGTGAATAACATTACACAGCACTTTTCCTGCCATCCCCATTGAAAAACTCACCTACACCTCTCCCAGACCAAATCCCTTGATGAATTGAAGTCTGTACTTGGATACAATCACATCGCCCCCTCCCTCTCCTCTCTTGCATTTTAAGGAGCTCTTAATAGGTCCTTGATTAGAAAAAGGCATGAAAACAGCTGTCGAGGCTTGCCAGGAAATGATGGATCGTCCAGGAGATTTTACTGTCTATTAAGTTTCATTCTGGGCCAATCACAGGGGAGTGAGAAGATGAAAAGAAAGTTGTGTAATGCTTAGTGTCCACCAGGACAATTCCCTGTGGAACAATGTCCGCTTTAGTCTTGAAACTGACAGTCCATTGAACACTAAGGAGTGTCAAATCTGAGCTTGCCAATATTGAGTAGATTTCTGGACTAGGGCAAGATGTGGGATAAGCCAATTCCAATTTTATTGATAGGCCTATAGTTTATTGTTGCGTTTGACAACCCATTTCTTCCGTAGAGCTGGGCCTGTGTTTGCACCTTTCTATTTCATATTTTCCAGGCAACTCTTCTGCAACAGCGCCATTTCTTTACCTACATTTTAAATTGTTATTTTCACAGCTGTATATTTTGATAGGCAGGAGGAGAAAACCCAAAAAATTTTCTGCAGTAGCAGCCGCTATGGCAAAACAAATAAAGAAAGAAAAACTGTAGTTACTAGTACTACTAATGTTAAATTCAGTTCTAGGTGTGAGAACAAATTAGATGCTGCCTGGACACAGACAAGAAATTTGACCCAAGACAAGATTATCATTGTTCATAAAAAGGCAATTTCATAAACGAGACGTATGTAACGCCAATGACCTGCTGGATTCAACCCGCACTTCAAAAAACTAAAACTAAAAAAAAGTTTTGTCTCAGATCTTTCAATAACACAGCAGCACCCCCACTTTTAACTATGAGCTGTAAGAAAGAGACAACACTGACATGAGATGGTGGACTTGGAAGCTAAGGAGTCTTTAAGAACAGTAACCTTTAGCCGTTTTGTCTCTGTAGTTATTCTTAGTCAGACAGTCACGGCTGGTGTATGATGAGAAGATAAGGCTTGGCAACAGTAGCTCGTATTGTTTGCTGATATTCCAGAGGCAGGTGTAGCCACTAAAAGCTTATAAATAACCCACCCATCCTCACACAATGCTGTAGCCTTGAGTGATGCCTTCTTTCCTCACAGCCTGTGTGCTTTTGGTTCCCGTCAGTCAGTGCTGCTGGACAACAAATATATACACAGCCTTGACAACACAGATAATTATAAAAATGTGGGCTTTCTTCCAAATTATTTGTACAGAAGAATGAAAAACACTTTGACACACACACAGACTGATTCCTTTAAGTTCTTGTTAGCAGAGCAAATAGAAGAAACCAGGATATCACACACAATTCTAATGAACTCCAGACAGAGAATATTGCATTTATAGAGACGAACAACGAACAAGTTCCACAAACTTCTCAAAGATTACTGGAAAAGAATATTATTGCTTGCGGGCACAAACGTAGGTCCGAAAGCGTTGCTTTTCAGGAAATGAAAAAAAGGCTAACAATTGAAATATTTTAAATAGACATTTAGCTCAGACAAAGCCAGATGAAATTGCCTTGTCAACATTTAAATACTTGTGAAACACACAGACCGATTTAAAGGTTGACCAAGAGAATTCATCTATGAAAAGAAATTAAAATGATGAAATATGGAGATACAAAAGTGTCTGCCCGACAGCTATGATGTGGAAAAGGAAATAGTGCAAGAATCAAGTCAACTAATCTAACTAAACTGGTCAATGAGAAAAAACCTTGAGCCAGAATACAGTAATTAAGCAATAATGTCTGTATGTACAGTAGATAAGATATAGCATTCTACTGCTCCCTGGGTAAGAACAGCATCATACGTTATTTATGCAAAAAAAAAGCAAAAATGGCATTAGGAACAGATTGTATTTTATGTAGGAGCCACACAGGAAATATACAATAAGTGGATGAAGAGATAAAGGATTCAAAGAAAAGGAAGTAGAATCAGCAGGAAAGTCTTGGGTGAGTGTTGTTAACCTCTTGCTTTTTAGAGTCCAAGGTAAGATTTTTAATGAGGAGGGACCAAATGGTCCAAGTCTTACTCTCAGACTTTCTCTTACTTACAACTGACTTGTTCCTTTCCCTTTGTTTTCCATTCTGATGCCCTCTTTACATCCTTCTCCTTTTTCTCTTTCCAACGTCCCTCGCTCCCCACAGTGCTCTGTCTCCTCTCTCTTCCCGTTTGTCATTTCCCAGCCTTTAACTTTGTATTCTTTGTACCCAGGTGGGATAGGGCTGAGCGGGCTGAAATAAATTTATATTTCTTTTAGCAACGTTTATTGAGCAGACATTTGTTGTTCCAATGCAGCCAGTTGTTCTCCTGAGGCCATTCCAGTTGTTTCTTTCAGCTGCCCCGGTCATATTATACAGGGAGCCATTGTGTCATCTCTTAGCCGCCTGTCATTGGAGCTGTCTGTAAATCGATCGGGCGGATGGCAATGATCTGTGTCTATGTGTGTGCCTGTGGTGGTTTTGTGTTAGGACTGAGTGTGTTGTAAAAGCGTGTGTGTGTGTGTGTGTGCGCGCACGTTTTCAGGGGAGCTGTCATTGGTCTATATTTAATTAAGAATGAAAGAGCATTGTGCTGTCCACATTCTTGGCACTGAAGGACACTTTGTGTTCAGGGTCACCCTCACCACTTTATCAAGAGAGGAATAGAGGCAGGAATGAGTGAGGTACTATACGCAGACAGACAGACAGTGACAGGAAATACGGAGAGGTGAGACAGCAAGACTTAACAAGATCTTCAAGGAGTGAGAAAGACAGGTAGACAGAAAAGGAAGTGGGATATATCCGTCCTACAGATCTTCAAAACCCAGAGGATTGTTTCTTTAAAGAAAACGTGAGTGGGATTTTCTTTGCTCAACCTTCTTCTAGATCCAGCACAAATGGCATAGTCTTATTTTATTTTTGCCTTGCATCAGATAAGACTAATGACACCCTCATATGTGATAACCCTCAAAGAAATATATATATATATAAAAAAAACACTAAGACTAGTAAAAAATAAAATGCACACACTGCATCTACAGTACATCTGCATAATGATGGAATTTCTCTCTTTGTGTTGTCAGAAAGGTTTCTTCTCTTGAGTCTTGGCTTGTTTCTTCTGCCAGTTGAACTTCTTAATGGTCTCATCTTTTGTGGCCTCGGTGAATCTATAGCTTTTAATTACTCTCTGGGGTCTGGCATATAGCAAGCTCCTGTTCAGAAAACCCCTTTATCTCCAATGAGTAGAATAGTAAATCATTGTCCCCTTATTGCTGTGTTGATACAGTATTTGTTTTTTTATTATGATAGATTTAAAAAATAAAAAAATAAAATAAAAAAAGCTCTCAATTCATTACAAAGACTGAAAACTGCACTGTGTAGAAAAGAGCTTTGCTGTTGCTATTTTTCACTCCCTACAGGGGCCCAGGATCGAGGTCTACCGATGGAGATTGATCAATTTTAATATGCCAGAGGTCGACCTTCCATTAACATTGTTCAAACAAACACCTCTTTTTGCACTACAGTGAGCCAAAAAAAAAGAGAAAAATGGTGTAATTGAGGGAGATGAAAAGAAATAACACATTAGGCTTGTTTATGGCGCTAACACAGGTGGTTGCTTTTGGGAGTAGTTGAATGAAGCCATCAGTCAGGCGCGACCTGATTCTGTTTGTTAGGCGCGTTCCACAATCACCTTCCCAGAGCAGCCACATGATTAATGATGGGCAGGGTAAGGGCAGCAGCATGGCGGACCTCAACTGATGAATTATTAGTGATTCAGCGGCCCACGAAGGGGTGATTCATGTAGCGTGGGACTAATACACACCTTGTCTCCACAACTACCTAAAACCACACTGGGCTCCAATGGTGAAAAGAAAAACACAACATGCACGGTAGTTTATATGAATTAAGGTATTTCATTTCAAAATGACCAAGACAAAAGACAAAAATGTTCAACCAAAAGAAAGCTGAGATGATCAATCAATTAATCAAAAAAACATCAGCAAAAAAGCCAAATTTATTATTGATTCCACCTTCTCGAATGTGAATATTTGCTTTTATCCATGGTCTTGTAAACTAAATCTTTGAGTTTTGATCTGGGGCTTGGACAAAACATGTTAATTGAGTAGATAATCAATTCTGAAAATAATCATAAAATGCAGCCCTAGTTAGTAAAAGTTCAGAATTTTCTAATTCTTAAAAACTATCTCATATCTAAGACTGCTTCTGTTTTTTAAGTATTGAATTTCAGACACCAAATTTCCTCTCCAATGTGCATAAATGACATTTATTTTTATACTGATCCCAGTGGAGAAAGTTCAATTTACACTCTGTTCCCTAGAAATCACTACAAACAGGCACGGTTTACATTTTTGGGCTCCATTATAATTCTCTCGGGATGAGGCTGCACCACCACCATGTGGAATAGTCATTACTCTAACACCCCAACTGTACTGTACTAATACTGTTGGGTCCCATCTGAACACTAAGCAAAATATAAATAGTTGTGTCTCTTGCCAAGACAAAAGTGTCTACAGTTTTAAGTGGCCATTAATTTGGCAACTCATCTGCATTCAATATGAAACATACAGCAGTGAGTTGTCTACTGCGGCTTTTGTGTCTGACTGTCTATCATTGACACTATCGTGCTGTCTCCTACACACCTCTGAATCCTCACTTCTAGCCTCCCCTCCCTCTACAGGTGCCAGTTGGGGGGTTACCATGGAAACCAGAACATTGATGCAGCTGGAGCAGGAGGAGCAGTCGTCCCAGATGTCTCGCAGCGTGCAATTGTCCTCTCAGATCAAGAAGAACACCTTCAGTTCCAGGTGCAAACATGCTCTCCTGACTTCAGTAGTGCAAGAGATTTTCACACCATTTACTTAAGTGAAGGTACCAATACAACAGAAATACATCACAGATACAAATATTATCAGCAGAAATGTATTTAAATAATGAAAGTTAAAGGACTTATTTTGTTCCTGTGACTAATATACTGTTATGACATTATCAAATTATTAACACTGATGCCTCAATGTATAAGCAGCTTGTTCTGTTGCAGGGTAGACAAGACATTGACTCATGTATTTTTACCACCTATTTTAGTTTGTTTGGGAACCTGAACCTAGTGAACACAAACTGCCGTCAACTTTGGAACAACACTGTTTCTGTATTTCCTGCCAAAAAAAGAAGCTGTATGATCAGTATGGTTTGGTTATAACGTGAGGTTTCACATTAAATCACTGAAAAGAATGATCATCCAGACAAGTCATCAAGTCTTAAATTCAACCCCTAACCCTGATTGTAATTAGAACTAGAGGAAAGGTCTGCCAATGAGTTAAGAGAAGTCAGTTTTGTCACCAGTGCGGCATCTCTTGTTTTATGCATTTTTCAGAAAAGAGTTTGTTGAAATCAGACAAAAGCAGATATCACTGAATGAATCAGAAAAATTGCACTTATATCAACAAAATTATCTCACCCTCATTGGCAGATTTATTCATTTGTTTAAAAAAAAATTATGATGTAAGAATTACATCACATGTTAAGATAGATTGTTTTGAAATAGACCTACATTTTACAGATAGAGAACATTTACATGCTTCAGAAAAATGACGTTCCTGTGGTGTTTACAGTTTCTGCACTAAATGCATATTTAAACTATTGTTAATGACAGAGTAGGTACATCTGAGAAGTATTCTTGCTTAAAGTTGTCCTGATTGATCACAGCTGATATGTTTTTTTGTTAAAGGATGACAAAGTAGCATATGGCAGGCTGGTTATTCTGAGCTCAATGAGACATTGCATCCACTCAACCTGTGGGCCACTGGTGGTAGCTGCTAGCACAACACATTCACATGCAGTATTCACAAACAGTCTGTCTCTGGTTTTAAGATGCTTCTGGTTGGGGATGATTCACCACCTCAAGCTGACAGTCATACACATTCAGTTTCTCAATATGTCAATAATGATAAATTTCAGTAAACACACACACACACACAATTTAATGGCTCTACTATGTCCTTGAGTGACGTCTGCGATTGACTGTCAAAGTTCATTCTTGAGCTTGAAAACAGCAGTCGGCAAAAAGAATGTCAAGGTCAAGATGAACTTTGAACCCTACCAACCAAGACAAGGGTTAGGGTTAGACAATAAATACTTAATGTGTTTCACCCAAGACATTCTGTTCCTTATTAGGATTATTCTGTTCCTGTTAAAATGTGTTTTTTAAGTCAACCCATTTGCAGCCGTTCAAGCCACCACCTTTAAAAAGGAGAATTCCGGTCAATTTCAACATGTAGCTCTGTTTGTAAATTTGGAGTGCCAACAACATGTTATCCTCCTGGTACAGTTAGCACCCAACAGTCTTAAACAGGGCAAGTTTTAAACATGTTTTTCGCTTTTTAAAAAAGAAGCATGAGAACTTTTGCTTAAATCATCTTCAGTACAGTGAGAGGACACTTAAATGTATCCTCATGTTGGATTGAACAATATGTCCTCTGGGAAGGTTTAGCAAACTTGAAGAGAACACTTTTGCCCAGTTTAGTTTTTCTTGTTTGCACAGTAGGTATAGGACTAGTCTTACAACAAGTTGTTGACATGCATTCAACAATGAGGGCTGATCATACAGTGCCTCTCGAGGTTCTCCTCTTTTTTATTTTTATTGTAGTTAATATTTTGAGGAAGCCTATAAACACATGCATGTACAACTTCCATGTTTCTGCACACAGAAGCAGTATCAGCTAGGCAAGTGTTTGCTTGCTTGCGTGGGTGCACGTGTGCACATGTTCCTCTTTGTATGCATGCCGTGAGTGTTTGTGTCCCAGTGTGTACATATCTGTGCGCTGTACTTAAGCAATACTGCCCAGCCGTAGGCTCTGCATTACATTATTCAACGGTCCGAGCCTCACAGAAACACCAAAGGGAACCTAAACAAAGGGAAAGATAAAAATAAGACGGCAAAAGCAGAAGTTGTCCTCTGAACACCGTGAAATGGGGAAATACACCAGCTTCCAAACAAAGGAAAACGAGAAGTCAAGCTAATTTGCATTGTCAATCGAAGGATGGTTTGATGAAAGTAATGCCTGAGGCTAGATGTTAGCAGCAACGGTAGTTGGGGGTTGTGTAATAAACACCTGGGTTAACACAGTTCTGGCACACAAACTTTTATCTATTCTTTTCAATGGAGCTGTGTTGTACAGCAGTGTACTTCACTTCAACGTTAGGCCAAATCCTGGTGTGAATATAGATCCTATAACATGTGAAAAACAAGGAATGCATTCAAAGTTAAAATATCCTCCCACTGTAGTGGTAATTACTCTTCTTAGAAGAGCAACTGTCATCTGTGGATTAAGGGAGAGCAAAAATGAATGCCTCTCGTTACAAAAATTATTGTTCATTGCCTCAAGTGACCTTGTCGCTGATAACAAATGCCCCTCTTCTGTTTATAGGGGTGCCCATAGAAAAGGTCAGCTCGGTGCTTCAAATGGAAAGCTCATGCTTTAGTGTAGGCTTACACATGGGTGCCTATTGTCTGTATGTTAGTGTCTTTTACCATAGTCATGCATACACTAATTTTAAGGTCCTACGACACAGCACCTGTCAACGCTTCTGATTTAGATCACTTCACTGTCCAGTGACTGCTCTGTGTTGGGTCATCATGTTCAGCTTTCCCACCAATTGCCACAGACACATTGTGGATTAAAAACTGAACATTGCAGATAATTGCATGCTATGATGCCCAAACAATTACAACTGCCATTGTACCGTGAACAATCTATTGGCTCAGATCCAAAAGCCTTTGGCTCATAAACACCACATTGTCAGCAAATGCCTATGTGTGCACATCAGCAGTCCCTGTTCCTCCTGATTATATAAGCTCCATGTAGACGATAGCATTTGTTTTTTGTACACCAGTGAGTGAAAGGGGAACTCCGACAGAGCAGAAGCAGCTGATAATGCCCATAACATTTCTCACGCACTTAAGAGAAAAAAGGGTTATGGATTGAGTAGATTAGGCTTTAAACCCAACTCATGGGAGGCAATGGATCAACCTGATAAGACACTGAAGTAACAGCTGTGTAACACAAAACCGCTGACATTGTAACTGGGGTCTCTTTCTCATCTATTGTTTTTTAAGAAAAGATGGTTCAAATTACAATACATTTACATCTGGATCTGCAAATTCCATTGTAATATGTTAGAAAACATTAGTGTGTTTATACTGAACAGTGACAAATCTGCTGTGCCACACAATGAACCACATTTGGTGGCTTACCCCTGAGCTGCATAGATAGCAGAGGGTATTAGTGTGACTATACTAATACTATATTGACATTGTATTTTAAAGTGGGGTCTGTCTTTCGTGGATTCTCACTTCTTTGCCGTTCATGTTCTGTTTGATTTTGGTTTGTCAATGTTTACCTTGCTTGTTCTTCACAACAACAGGAAGAGAGCACACAAAAAATATCCATTAAAGCCGTTTTTAGTCTGAAGATAAGATAACAGTTGCCAGTTTTAAACTGAATCCCTGGAGTGCTTGAATAAATGAAAGGGGGTTTATATGTTTGCCTACATCTACCGGAGCTCTCTCTGATGTAAGGCCACCTCAGCTGTAGAATAGGAGAACCACTGCTGCTTTCTAGTGGCAGAGCAGAATATAGTCTGATGATCTTGATAGGATAATGTGCCGTAAACCGTGATAAAATGAATAGGCATGCTAATATGAACACTCAATCCTTCTACAACAGAATAAATAACTGTGAAGGATGACAAGGATAAGTATCTTTTTTTGATCTTTCACCTGTGTCATTTGATAATATGCAGAATATCTTGTGTTAATCAGGTTTTGTTGTTCCCCCCCCCCCCCCCCCCCCCCCCAACATTCTCTGAATGTAATAGTGATGAGGAAGCCTCCTACTCCAATATCTATCCCAACATCCCTGCTGATCTGATGTCCGTCAAGGAGATCCTGAACATGGACAACTTCCCCCGCCACAGGACATGGTGAGATATAAGAACCAGCTTAATAATATGGCCATTTTGTTGATCATCATTAAAAAATATGTTAGGGGTGGATGATATTGATAAAAACCTCTACTGGGGTGTATGTAGATATATATCATAATATCCTTTTATATTTCGAAATAATAGATCTTTTGGAAAATCAATTAATTCTTGAGGGTCAATGTTCATTTTGGCAGCTATTTTAGATTCAGTCTTGAGACAAAATGCTCATAAGTTTTAGTTTCAATTTAGTAATTTTAAATGTTGATAACAAAATGATTTATTTCAGTTTTAGTCGATTTTAGTCAAAATGTTTTCTTTCTTTTAACTTCTTATAATTTTGTCAGCCATTTTACCTCTGCTAAGGAGGTAGTGTTTTTGTTATTATTGGAGGTAAAACAGTGGTTGAATGATTAAAAATGCAGCTTTGTTGTGATTGTGTTCATTAGTCAGTCGCACCCAATCAGCCCATTATGGAAGACAATCTGTAAATGCCCAAAATTCAAAAATCTGTGCTAATCAACAACCCAAACCCACCATGCAAATGGTAAACGTACGTAAGACCTGCATTTGATCAACTAAATTTCAGAAGATACCAATCCTTTAAAATATACCCATCGATACTTAGGATCTGCTCAAGACATTTGTAGCACATCATTCTCAAATATGGGTCACACAGTTATTCATAGGTTTCAAATTGGTATACTTAAGAGCTATTTGTATTAAATGAATACAACAGATAAGCTGTACATCCCTACTGGAAATGTAGCAGTAAATGTAGTCTCAAAACTAATAACCAATGTTTAAAACAACAAATTGTTGCATGGAGACAATTCAGGTATTCTCTCTCTGTTGCTACAGATTAATTGATAATGAAGATAATCATAATTGCAGCCCTACTTCTAAACGCCTCCATCTGCAGCTTTCAGCTTAGGCACATTATTTTTATTTTTCATCTGGGATGGGGATAATTTGCGGATGGGTTTCTTCTTCTCATGCTGTACCAAAAAAGGACTGTAAGCCTCCACTCTTCTCCGGAAGACTTCCTTCCTTCCTGGATGTGTGCTTGTTATAGAATTCTGCCTCTCCATCAGTCACCACCACATTCTCTCTTTTCACTTTATTTGAGAAAGTGGAGGGGGCAAGATTCACTGCTAAGTTAGGCTCTTATGCCAACAGAAAGTCTTGATAAATCAGAAACAGGGCTATTTCTTCACTCTCCTCTGTCTGTAAAAGGCCAGATGGGGACATCTCCCATTATTTGCTTTCTCACGGATGTATTGAAGACAATAAGCCATACCCATTCAGCATGCAGTGGAACCTTTGTATTTGTATTTTTGTATTGATGGAGAAGAGGAAGAAGCCTCACATCCTACTGAAAGGAAGTTTTTAATTCAATCTGCAACAATTTCTAAAATCTAATAATCTTTACGTCATTCATCGAGCAAAAAAAGCCATATATTTTCTAGTTCTAGTTTCTCAAATGTCAAAAATTGCTTAAAACAAAATTCTGATTTCAACTATCAAAATCAGATGCAGGATTGGTGATTTCCCAAAGTATTTTTTTCCTCTCTCCACACCCACCTACTCACTTACGTCTGGAGAAAAAACAATAGACAAAGTGTAGTTTATAAAGGGCTACCCCACAAATCCAAGATAAGGGATTAAACCTGGATTTGTTTTAGTTATCCCTGCTCAATTTAGCCTTGACTCGGTTTCACAAATGCTCTTGACCAGGCTAACAGCCAGGATTTATTCATCTGGAGCCTTTTCTATTTACTGAGAAATGGTTTTACCTTATTGTTATCAGGCTTCATTAAAATACAACAGGTTTATTTGCTGACCACTTAAGTACTGTGATTATTTAAATTAAAGACCATTTTTTTATAGTTATTCATATGACAATGTTACTGTTATATTGCTGTATGAAGACTGCTGTTCATATTGTTGTTTGATGAATATATTATGGCAGTTGTTGAGATAATAAAAAAAGGCTGATAAAGTTGCAAGATGTGTTTCAATGAAGTCTGTTACTAAGGGCAATACATAAAGTGACATATTTGAGTGTATCTATAGTGGAGCATTGCACCTTAAATTATTTTAATGGATTTATCTTTTTGTATTCTTTTTGTATACAACTATAATTTGGGAGGATTGTAAAATTTTAGGGAACATATCTAATTGTACAATCCTCCTAAATGATAAACTTAGTTCACTGGATCAGTGGCTATACAACAAGGAGGACAACCCAATGGTTTTTGACCTGAAAGTTTGCTTGAGGGAAATAACATTTCATTGTTAACTGTTACATTCATATTTACAATGTGCATGACATTTATTACTTAATTATCTTTAGTTTTTAGATTTTAGAGTCTAAATTCTTTAGTGTCTTTTTTTCTATGTTCATACACACGAGGGAGCAAAGCATATATTATATAAAGGAAACTCCGCCTCTGTTAAAAAAAAACTTGTGAGAAAAAGCGCTGCAGATAACAGTGGTCCAACTAAATGATAGTCTAAAAATATACATTTATGAATTACTGCGTTTAACTGAAACCATTCAATGAGTCACTTGTAATTTGCAAAAATGAAAAGTTCTACATTTCGCATTAAAATGCATAAAAGCGAGCAGTGGCAGTTAATGACCTAGGTAATTTATATTTTAGCCCATTAGAGAGAGGGAGAAAGCTAGTGAGAGAGATATTACGCATCATATTCTAGTGTTGTAGAAAATTGATCTTCATGGAAAATTTCCTGTGTAACATTCTCTGCTGCTCACTTTTGTACGTTCATTTCCATGCGTGATTTACAAAAATATACATAAATCTGAGTTTGTTAGATTTTGACACATACAGTATTTGTCACACACAAGTTTCAATGGAATGTTTTGTCCACTGAGGTTTTTAATTTTGTAGTCGTTCCATACTTAAGGCTTACCCCTCATGTTGTCCTCGGTTCAAATTGACCCGTTTTCCTATATCAATGTTCTTTTTAACGACCCCAAATAACATGATTGATTCCACACAATGCTCTTTGGCAAGTACAAATCTCTACTTTCATTCATTTTGGGGGGTCTTATTCAATTTTATAGCATTTGAAAAAAATTGAAGTGGTTTTGAAATACTATTGAATAAAAGTTGAAATATTCCAGTCTGTGATTATCCATACATTCCTTTATTTTAGTCAAAATAATTCCTAATTTCAGCTTTTCTAACTCAAACATTAGGTATAATTCCTATAAATTAGGTTTATTGAACATGAATTCCAAAAATAAGTGTAAAACTAAGGCTAATAAGGTAGTTTTTATGTAGTGTCAAACATCAGAAAAAAGTGTCAAACATCAAAAACAGTTGAAAACATTGATAAAAAAGCCTCAACAAAGTGTTGTTTTTTAATTCAATGGGAAGACAACTCAAGTGTTAGACATGCTCGTGAGAGACACCTTTTTTCACAGTAATCTTCCATGTCAGAGGCTCAGTCATGCTTCAAGATGGAGAATTGGCATCTTAGAACATGAAACATGAGCATGAACAGCATATAAATATAAAAAAATAAAAACAAAAAATAAATCACAGACATATACATACATACACACACACTATGTTTTACTTTTGGCCATTTTTGGGGGGTTTTGCACTCTTGGCAAAACTAAGTTGTTCATTATACCATCCTCTCTAGGAATCGATCATTTTTCCCACCCCTAGTTACAGTGCATTGCAGCCTGGGTTCACAGCTGCCAGTTACAGAATTCTTGCTTAATACTGGACCAATTTCCATGATTGTTGTGCATCAGTCAACTTTTTTTTTTTACATGTATGAGCCATCTTTTATTTTTTTAAGCGTCTTATGATCATGTTGGGAGGATGGGATTACTGTTCATCTGTCATAGAGAGGATTTCATATATCTAAACATAAATCCCCAAAAAGGCATGCTTAGGTCACTAAGAACAGGAAATGAGGGGATTCTAGCCTTTGACAGGATTTGTTTGACCAAAATTCCTTTTCCTACTGTTGGGGTGCCTTGAACTGTCTTGGTCACGTAGTCTCTGTGACTCAACATCACATTTACATTTGGACATAGTGGCAGCCTGTCTAATCCGTCCAGAAATTGATTAGAGTCTTGTTGTGTGAAAAAGGATTTGACATCTCTAATGTATGTTGACTTCTTCATCAATGCTAAAGATAACAGATATGTTCTCCTTTAAGCCATGAAAGGAAGCTTTGGCTGGCAACAGTAAATAAATGGAAGGACAGAGGTCAAACTGACTACTGAAGGAGAAGATGCATTATACTAGAAGACAGTTTCCAAGGGAGAGAGTGAAGGGGGGGGGGGGGGGGGGGGGGGGGGGGGGGGGGGGGGGGGGGGGGGGGGGGGGGGGGGGGGGGGGGGGGGGGGGGTCATAGAGGGTGCAACTTCACCCTCTTGAAAGACAAAAGACATCCGGCAGTAATAAGCATCAGCTGCAGTGATGTGGCCCTGCCAACTTTCCATCTCATTAGAAGCCCTCTCTTATGCCACCACCACATCCCTCCATTTCATCATTGAGTGTCTATCCTATCCGCCAATGTGCTAAGGTCTAATTCATCGGGTCTCGTTTCACTTTCAAATTTTTACACGTTACAGCCCTTCAACTAGCAAGGTTGACACCCTCTGGAGCGCAATTTCTCCATCAAACCTCAGTTCACCAATCTTATCCCCCTTTGAAGCGCCGAGACGAACAGGGTGTGCATGAAAGAATTTTAGGGTGGAGGTTTAACATCTAGTAATGCTGGAAATGAGTGACTCCTCGCAGTGTAAAAGAGGAAGGACGGACGGATGAGGTTAAAAGCTCTCGCGGATTGGCACACTATTTCTGGAAGGGCCTGAGATAGAGGAGCATGACATTTGATTTGTGTGGAAATGAATGTGCCTAATCTTTGTGTCTTGGCAAGTGTGGCTCCAACTGCACATTACTATGTGACTCACGTAATGGTTCCTTTACTATCTTCTCCTTGTGGGTAACATGTAAATTATGCAGCAGGCTCATGCATGCCTGGTTTGTCTTGGCAGGAGGTGTTTGCACCAATAAGCAATAATAAAATTTCCATTTGGAGCAATAATTAATCCATAACACCTCTCATACCCACTGACTTGATGTTTTCCAGTGGTTTATTCTCTTAAGGCTTAAAATCTTTGAGCCTACAGAGAATAAAAATATTGACAAGCTCACACTTTACTAAACGAGCCTGTGGCAGTAAAAGTCAAAACCATGTTTCTGAGCACCTGGGAGTGTGACTGTGCGCAAGCACTTCTGTGTATCCATATATTTATTCGTGAATTTATTCATGCCGTTTGCGCATTTCACTGAATTATCGCAAGCATTTGTAGGGCCATCCATGCTCTAGTGGCCATCAAAGCTCAGAAAAGTGTTTGTTGTGTGTGTGTGTGTGTGTGTGTGTGTGTGTGTGTGTGTGTGTGTGTGTGTGTGTGTGTGAAGTACATGTTCAAATAATTAAGCCCTGGGGACTGCCAATCAAAACATGGTTCAGGATACAAACCCCTCTGGCGATTAGAGAAGAGGAGTGTTAAAATGCTGCATTTAAAGGGAGTCAACATTCATGATTGTGCGTGTTGGGAGTGCATATAATTGAATACATATGGATGAACTGCATGTACACAAGAGAAGTACGATGCCATGTACATATATTCACAACTACAACATACCGCACACATGTGTATTTAAATTTAGCACAAAAAGTAACGAAATTTGTGTTTGGTAGATTATTTCTCTTTGGTAACAATGCTTTCTTGGCAATAAATCCTATACCACTGGAAAGCCTGTTTGGTTCCCTTTCAAATGTTGCTCCATTTGTAAGGAATATGAATTTGTGGGATGAGCAGCAGCGCTGAGTATTAGGGCTGCATGATTATGTCCAAAATTATAATCACGATTATTTTGATCAGGCTCAAAGAGACGGCTGACTCATTATGAACGGGTCCAGCACAGGTCGAACGACGGATACACACATCGTGTGTATGAAATGTCTGTATCGTCACTGCGCTGCATTTTTATGAACTATGATATTCTGGCCATGGGTCACATCTCTGGTCCAGGTCCAGCAGCTCCGTCTCACACGCTGTTACTCTACCAACTGAAGTTAGTTGCATTCAATAACTTCTTCTGTGTTTTTCTCCCTGGCGGCCGCGATAGCAGAGTTACCAGCGGAAACACTGGTACAAATACAGGTTTGCCCCTCATATCTAACAATATACAGCTGTGTTAATAACAAAACTGTACACAAATGTCTATGTTAGTAAATGCTAACTAGTACCGGACAACAACAAAAAAATGCTCGACCACGCAAATTTGATCGTGGGAAGTCAAAATCGTGAATCAAAATTTTTATTAATTGTGCAGCCCTACTGAGTATGTGGGTTGCACCAATGAAAAATTTGCCAAATCTTCTCTGCTTTTGCCAAACAGCTTATTTTGCTGTTGCTATTGACACTTGTTTTGAGCTTCTGGTACCCCCCCGGTGCTGCCAATCAGGTGCCTCATTGGCAGCACCTGTGAGCGTGAGCCCTACTACTGTAAGTACAGCTACAGTCAGTAAGTGTCTAATGCTGGTTAAAGAATGTGATGCTGTCCCACAGCAGTGTGTGACCAGGCTGGTGACCAGCATGAGGAGGATGTGCCAGGCTGTTCTGGCTGTGAATGGTTCTTTCACAAGCTACTGAGGCTGTTTGTGAAATTAATAAATTGTTAAATTGCCAATATGTCTTGTTTCTTCAAACTTCAGTCATCCAATCCACCAAACACGTCAATGGCAGAATAAGCTGTTTGGCATTGGCAGAGAAAATTTGGCAAATCTTTCATGGGCACAAGCCACATACTCAGCTCTGCTGCTCATCCCATAAATGTATGTTCCTTACAAACGGGGCACCATTTGAAAGGGAACTAAACAGGCTTTTCAACATTTTAAGATGTATTTCCAAAAAGCATTGTTATTACAGAGAAATAATCTACCAAAAACAAATTCCATTACTTTGTGTGCTTAGTTTTATTATAGACCAACAGGGGGGCCTTCTGGTTTTGATGACCATCTTTACAATGAGCTCAGTTTCAACAGCCATAGATCAGTTCTGACAGTCACCCTACTTACTATGCCTACTTGCTGCCCATACAAAGAAAGAAAACATGTGTTTCTTCTGAGAGAATAGACTATCACAACAACCTGCCATCTCCAAGAAAAACAACTTGATGAAAAGGAAGGCAAGGATTTCACACAGGCAGTGCCACTGAAACAATTTGATCTTTCCACACCTAAAGGAGTCCTGCAGAAACACACATCATGATGTGAGGGATGTGAGTACCAGCACCACATCTCATCAGAGTGATGTGAATCAACAGTGGCAGCAGGGCTTGGTATTCCACTCATAAAAAGACCAACTCTTCAAAACTTTTGAACATTGGAGAATATGGTGCTCATGTTAAATGACACGTAGGTTTAAATGGAGCAGAAAAAAACAACCTCATCACTGAGCCTTTTAAACGACAAACGGCCAAATATCATAAAACTAGCACTTGTCTGCAAATGGACTGGGACAGAAAGAAACGTTTACGTGCCAAAAGAAATCAATGTTAAATTGTTGTTTCTCTCAGAGGTCGACTCCTGTGTTCAAACCATCATCTGAACTGCTCTACTTGTCACCTCCTCTAATGGTGGTCTGGATTATCTTGAAAGTTTGCAACAAGTCTGCAATCTGTGTGTCTTGCATCTACATTCAACAGCCGTGTTAACTAGTTACATTTACACAAAACATTAAAAAATATTAGTCTTAAATATGTTGAAAGTGTTGTGTTATGTTCCACCAGGGAAATCCTGAATGAAACTCTGAATGCTGAGGAAGAGTATCACAGAGATCAGTGGACCATGTTTGGGAACGAGGCTGAAAAGGTGGAGCTGGACGTGATCAGGAACCAGCACTTGTTACGCATGCGCGTTGATAAATTGGCCATTCGCAAGCAGGTGAGAGTCAAGTTTTGGTCTCAGCTTTGTCAACATAATGATGACCAGATGATTTACTGGGCGCAGTGATCGTCTTGTGTACAATAAAGGCAATGATTCTGTCATCTCATTTTACAAAAATCTATGCAAATTCCTGTAATTTCAGACAATTTGATATGCAAAAATGTCTATTATGCGTGAGTAAAATGAAACCGCAATACTACTAAACCGCAGTACTATTATTATTTAAATACTACCGTAAAAATCACCAGGACGGTGCAACACAGCCTGAGTCTGGATGGTAAACTGAGATCATGTTCACGTTTATATGTTCTGCTTGTTGTTTGGTAAAATAAATACAAATTGATGTTTTTATTCTCAATTCTAATCATTGTGGCACTGGTTATTTTTCTTTGGCTCTGCGTGGCTAAATCCTCTTTGGGGGGTGCCAAAATTCCTATGTGCATGAAAAACCCTGTTAAGTCTCAGTGATAAATAGTCACAGTCACTCATTATTGTGTATGGTTTATCATGTGTGAAATATCAGATCATTCTGTTTGGCAATTAAAAACATTTAACATATCTAGTTATTTGCACACATAAATTAAAATCTTCCAGGTTGTTTATTTTATATCTTTAATAAAACTAGAACACAGTGGATATTTTGACATTTGTCTGCACTTATTGAAATACATACAAAGCAAGTGTCTGCATCTACTTTGAGATGGGCTGCAGGACGGATGTTAAAAAAAGAAGAAATATACAGCACCCTTGAAAATATGCTTACATCAGCAACCTAGTTTAATCAACTGTGATATGTAAGTGACAAAAATGTCAGTGTTATTTGTTGGCATCTAAATATATGTATTTTCACTTCTTGTTTACTAAGATGTTTCTCCTCCAGCATTGCATTTTCCAGGGTATTTGTCTACTTTCATTTTTGTGTTTCCCGAGTTTGTTTCTCTCCTTCTGTTTGAGTGAATTGTGAAGCACTTGAACGTTTGCTGTAGAAAATAAATAAAGTTTACTTTAAGCTTTATTGCGTAGTTACTGTTGCCCCCATGAGAATATGTAAGTAATGAAAAAACATTTGACGTGTCTATGTAATATAAGCCTTCCATGATTGCTCACAGTCCCCCACCTCTACTCTACTCAAGTAGCCAAGGAGGACACAGAGGATTAAAAAAAAAACAAAAACAACGCTTCAGAAGAGGTCATTACGTTCACTTGAGCTTCTGCACGCAAAAGTCGCTGGACGACGCGTCTTCTGAACATAGTCATACTGAAACACAGAGAGTTTTGTGGAGCTGATAGTCTTAATTAGCCCTAAAGCTTTAAGAGACACATCAAATATCAGCCAATTACTTTTCCTCTCTCAACATCTATTTATCATTTTTCTGGCTCTGTCTGTGCTCCAGGCAGAAAAAAAGGCATCTGCCCACTTGAAGTACCTGGAGCGTCTGAGTCAGAAGGCCCCAGACTTCCCAATCCCCCTGAGGGCTCACACAGTCTGGGAGGGCATGACGGTCACACTCTCCTGTACCGTCCAGGGCTGTCCACCCCCAAAGGTCACATGGTAAGAACTTCCTACTCTGCTGCATTTGTTTGGCCTCAATTGGCCTACAGTGGTTCATTTTTAAAAACGGTTTCTATTAAAGTCTATTGCTCCGGTCGCAATGCACACTGGTGTCATTTTCATTAAGTTTCTCACTTGGTTGGAGTGGATTTGAGCAGAGAAAGTCTCTGGGCACAAAGTTATTGCTTTCAGGGAACACTGAATGAACCTTGATTTATGGTTCTGCTTGGAATGTACTAATTCAGCCTTAAGGTGTATAATAAAGGGCACACATCTTACTTAACACATTGTTAGATCAGTCAAAGAACAAAAATGTAACAATTCTGATGGATCACAAATTAAGTCATTCATCACTTGTTGCCTCTGATTGTTTGCTGCTTTTCTTTTTGATATCACTGCAAATTAGACATTTGGGTTTTGGACTGTCAGACAAAACAACAAACAACACTTTTGGTTATAAGGCATTGCATTTTATTTTATGTCTCAATTTTCTGACCTTTTATACAGATAAGATTAATTGCTTTACTGAAAAACAATAAAATAGTCCTTAGTTGCAGCCCTGCATTGCATCGTTAATTAATGACTCATCCATAACACCGTGAAACCCTGTTGGATTTTTCATGCAATCATTAGGCGTAGGCTATATAGCGTGAGAGGTAAGTATGTAAGTTATGTATTACACATGTACGCAAATGATTGCATGCAAAGTTAGACTTAAAGTCATGACATTACAGTTCTTAACACTGACTTGAATATCGCCCTCTGAATTAATATGAAATTACCTGTGTTAATTCAGACAACGTGCCAACCTGTCGACCTTGATACTTGAGCTGCTGTGTGACTAGCTGATGAATAGACAGTGTGCTCAATATTCATTAACATAAGCTGAGATCCAGATAACCCGAAGCTCGTGGGTTTAACCTTCCCACATGGGGCCCAATGAACTGCCTTCACCAGTGCCCAGCACAAGACAGAATGAGAGATCAGAGGGGCCCCTCTGGTTGTTATTAAACTAACATTTGATTAGTGAAAGACGTGCATCAAGTAATCAGCGGGCACGATCATAAACCGTCTCTTTTAACTGGGTGTGTTCCGGTTAATTTTAAAAAGGCCATTTTACAACCCTTCCTGAAAAAGCACAATTTGGACCCCTCTGCTTTGTCTAACTACAGGCCAGTTTCTAAACTACCTTTTTTATCTAAAGTTAATGAAAAAGTGGTATATTCCCAACTTCAATGGCCCCTTAACTCTAACAACATCTTTGAAAAATTTCAGTCTGGTTTTAAATCTGGTCACAGCACAGAAACTGCTCTTTTAAAAGTTTTTAATGATTTTCTCTTGTCTGATTCTGGTAGCTCTGCTGTGCTTTTAGATTTGACTGCAGCGTTCGATACTGTTGACCACAAGATCTTATTGTCAAAACTTGAGGGCTGTGCAGGCATTAAAGGCACAGCTCTGAAGTGGTTTCAGTCATATCCGACAGATAAGTCTTCTTCTGTAAACCTCGGGCCTTTTTACTCAAATAAAGCCCCGATCGAAAGTGGGGTTCCTCAATGCTCAATTTTAGGCCCAGTCTTGTTCTCGCTGTACATGCTGCCCCTGAGATCAATATCCAAATATACAACATTTCCTTTCACTGCTTTGCAGATGACGTCCAAATTTACCTACCTTTGAATACCAAAACAAACTCAGTTGAAGCACTGAGAAAATGCCTACATGAAGTAAAAGACTTGATGTCACTGAATTTTTTAACCTTAAATGCCAAAAAAAACTAAGTTGTAAATGTTGGCGAGTCTGTCGTGTTGGTGGTCTGATTTTAACAGTGTTCTTGGCCCATTATCCTCAAACTGATGCCCATTTGTAAAAAGTCTTGGTATTTGTATTGACAGTTCTTTTAAACTAAACAAACAGATTAGCTCAGTGGTAAAAACAAGCTTCTTTCAGCTCAGACTTCTTGGGAAGGTCAAGCCTTACCTGCCCTATAGCCAACTGGAAAAGGTTGTGCATGCCCTGACCACAAATTGCCTGGACTACAGGAACTCATTGCACTAGGGCCTTGATCAGTCTTCAGTTCTTGATTACAATTAGATCAGAATGTGGCTGCACGCCTGCTGACAGGAAAAAGGCGCAGTGATTACATCACCCCTGTACTGTCGTCTCTCCACTGGCCGCCTGTTGTTTTTAGAATCCACTTTAAGATCTTATTAATGGGCTGGCACCATCATATTTATCTGATATGCTGATTTTGCACCCTTCAATCAGAGCACTTTGGTCTGCAGACCAGTTGCTTTTAGACTGTCACAAATCCAGACTGAAAACCAGAGGGGACAGAGCTTTTTCAGTGGCAGGTCCTAATCTCTGGAACTCTCTTCCTCTTAACATTAGAGCAGCTACCTCTAATGAGAGTTTTAAATCACTTTTAAAAACTCATCTTCTTGCACTGGCTTTTAACGTAAGCTAAACTGTGACATTTATTGTTGTAACTGCCTTGAGTAACGTTTTTATCTGTTGTCTGTTTTTTGGCATATTCTGTTTTAGAAGGTTTTTTTTCCAGCTATTTATTATGCTTTTTATCTTATGATGTTATCTGTATTTGTACAGCACTTTGGGGCAGAAGTGACGGTTTGTAAAGGTTCTATATAAATAAACTTTGACCTTGATCTAGCCCATTGTTCCCTTTTTCTTTTTTTTTCAAAAAAACCCAATTTAAACCCATTTAGATTTATTTCTACCTTCCTTTCCTCAGGTATAAGGATGATGTGCCACTGAGAGTGTCTGACCAACCATGGAATTACAGCCTTAAACAAAGATTTGGTCTAAACTCACTGGAGATCAGACGGTAGGTCACTTGCTTTAATCCCTAATTAACGCTGAAAATCTTCATGCAGAAAACTGTGGTTTGAGTATGAGGCATGGGTGAGTAAGATGGGGCATGTGTGGGTAGCAAAACCTGGCCATTGATTTATAAAATTAGATAAAACGTAGCTTTTTAACTGAGAAAGGAATGCTGGTGCTGATTTGTATGTCTGCTCAATTACCTAAGAATGAAGAGTTAATTTAGTTGAGTGGTCTGATGTTATGGCACCACATCTTTATTTATGCTGTATAAATTATAAGCCATCACAATGTAGTAAAGTATGCTACTGCTAAAAATGTGCCATTAGAGCACATATTTGTACCACTACAGATACATTTTCAGCTCCAGACAAATACATTTCTGTATCCTTTAGGTGCTCTCCTGATGATGCTGGCAAGTATAAAGTAGTAGCCAAGAGTCCCCTGGGGGAAGCTATGACATTTGGAACACTTCTGGTGAACTGTAAGTAAATTCCTGTTTCATATTAGCTACACCTTGTTGGCAAACTATTACAAAAATACAAAGATGGGTTACAATAAAATGACTTCTGAGAGTTCAGTTGCAGGCTTTAAACTGGTAACAGGTCACTGAAGTAGGATATCAGTTAAATCCTCTAAGAAGCAGCAGCTGTAAGATTAAAGGCTGTAAAACCAGTCCAAAGAGAATTTACACTATTCAAACTTGGTCCACACACCTTTCCTCTCTTACAAAACATACACTGGTCTGCATCATCAACTGTATTTGGCACAACTGGTCCATTCAACACACACACACACACACACACACACACACACACACACACACACACACACACACACACACACACACACACACACACACACACACCTCAACTTCCCCTTTGGAGATCAATAAAAACTTAGGGGGACTTTATTATATTATAATTTAATTAAAAACCACCAGACACTTTGTGGTCATCCCCACTTTGGTCATTCACCTACACATTACATACTGTATTTTACAGACAGACACTTTTTTTGTAGTTTGCCTGGTCCTGTGACTTATATTTCGGTGAGACTTATATATGAAAATATATATAATTTAACATGTTTTTAAATGTTTATTCGTAATTAAAACATTACCGTCTAAAGCCACGAGAGGTCGCTCTGGGTTGGTGAAAACTCGATGCTTTTCCTAAAGACAACTGAGAAAGATTGAACACAAACAAATGCCCCCAAAAAGAAAATCCTTGTCTGCAGATTACAAACTGCAGGTAGTAAAATATGCAGCCGAAAATGGTAATCGAGCAGGAAAGAAAGTTTAGAGTGAGTCAGAAACCTGTCCAACAGTTACTCTTACTGAAATGAAGAAAACAACGGAAGCTAATCACGGGCTGACAGCAAGGCCAGAGCTGGAGGACGGGTCCACATGGGCGCACAAACAACGTGCTGCCTGGACTGAGAGGGTTTAACGGTATTTACTAATCCACGCCCCGGTAGTTGTTCTTTGTGCTAGTTCTTTGCGTAGTTCAATAATTGTTAATGTGTTACGTTAAGATAGCGGGCACCTACCGTATTCAGCTTGTTGTTTTATGTGCTCTCGTATAGCTAGTTGAATAACTGTTTATGTGTTAGCGTTAACATAACGGACACGTCCTACCGAATGCAACTATAGTCCAGTGTTATATACATGTTAAAATACTGTACTTTATCATTCCAATATGCTTCTTGCACACTACATTTGCACTATTGTGTCTATATTGCCAATAAAATTGATTCTGATTATTGTATATATGTTTTGTAATTGTATATTAAAGTTTATATTGTATATTCAAGTTTGAAATCCCATCAAATTTGCCTCTTCATTAATTCATGCCAAGTTTAAAGTAATAATACAATTAGTATCATGGTTGTTAAAGGTTTTTAAAGGTTTGGGGAATGTAAAAAAGAACGTTCTAGTAACGTTCTCTAAAGGTTGCAACGTTAGGGCAACGTTCTGAGAACGTTCGATGTAACCAAAAACTAACGTTCCAATTCCGATCAACCAAAGCACAACCAAACCTAACCTTATGGGAACCAAAAATTGTTAGCTGGTAGTTATTTATAACCTATGCCTACATTCTGTTTTATACATGCTACATTAACATTGCATTTTATAGGATACATAAAAAAAATCAACAAGGTTTACAGACAGGTAGGGACAGTTTTACATGAAGGAATAACCAAACGGCGAAAGGAATACACAAGCCCAGAAACCAGCAACATGGCACAGAGCAAGACACACACGTTAGGCCTGTGTCATCAGCAACTCAACGACATGGCAGCAACAAATGTTGACATACATCCAAAAACCAGAGATGCAGCGATATTACAAACAACAGATTCGTTAAACAGTAAATAAATAAAGCGTAACGTTTCGTTACTCACTATTTGTTGAAGTTAGCCAGTGTTGGATTTGAAGCGTCTCACGATATCCGTCTGTGCTTTCCGCTGGAGTCACTCAGCAGGTAACGGTAGGCCATCTGTTTGTGAAGCGTGGCTCCTGGATGTTAAGTCAGAACTGTACAAACAATATGCAGCTTAGCTATGTCTTGACAGTATCTTGCAGTCAGTCTTTGTCCCGATAACATCGTATATGAGCGCTTGTAACTTTTGGATAAACAGTCTGGGAAATGCTGTATATTATTTAAAGGTTCCATAGCATGTATTGGCGGTACACACGACTGGTGGAAACGACAGTACCTGTCCAACACTAGCTAGTTAGCTGCTAATTTAGTGGCCAGAGTTCCTTCCGTTTTGCACTCCAATCGTGCCAAATTGTTCCCACGTGCTTCAACGTCCGGCCTTCCTACTGCTAGAGTAACGATATACTTTACGAAATGTACACTTTTGAATTTGGCTAGCTTAGCTACTTCATTGAAATTAACGTTGGTAGCGTAGCGAAGTGCTAGTATCCACTTATCCAAAACCCCGCCCGTAGCTTTTTCAAGTACTACACTTTAATGAAATAAAACATGAATCATGTAAAAACAAAAAGAGTGCAAGGATGCTGTTGCACACCAGATGAAACGTAGCGTGCCTATGTTTAGACTGTCAAAGAGAAGATGTGCCAGAATCTGTTTACCATCTCTCCAAATAGGCTAGCTACTTTACTTGGGAACAACGGTTATTTTGTTAGCCTTCAACAACTGAAGCTCCATTAGGCGTTTACTGCAAATCAAAGGCCAAGACTCATGATATATCCCATCTGATAAATTGGCCAATTATACTGACATTATATGTGTCTGCCTGCCAATGAGTAACAAGAAATTGGAGCATCAATGCCAAATATGTTAAACTTAGGTAATTTAGAAATTGGGTGTTTGTCCACTAGAGGGCACTGAAGTTTCTTTATCAGTAGTAAAATGTATGGTCATCACATATGGTCACAGCTCCCAAATCTCATAATCAAATTTAATTATTATGAATGTGTTATGTTGTTGGTTGAAATGTGAAAATTGGGTGATATATTATCATCAGATTTTTAAAATTTAAAATATCAAAATTGCATTTCATTTGCCCTAGAAAT
Organism: Etheostoma cragini; assembly: GCF_013103735.1. Lineage (NCBI taxonomy): Eukaryota > Metazoa > Chordata > Actinopteri > Perciformes > Percidae > Etheostoma > Etheostoma cragini. Next base: position 22,084,803 of record NC_048412.1, on the reverse strand, counting down.
CGGGCTACAAAACAATTAAATGTTCCTTTATTTTGCAGGGGGACAAACATGAATTGATGCCAACTCCTCCGGCTTGGCCAAATTTGACCACATAGCTGTATCTCCATTCTAATATCTCCAATCTTGTCATTGCTCGAGCCTCCAGTCATATATTTTTTCTTTCTTTTTCAAGAAAGCCCCAAGGGAATGATTTTATAATGTAGTTTTCAATCCCCATTATCCTACCCTCTATATAATTTAGATTTTTGCAAGAGAATCAGCACCAGACTAAAACGATGAGAAAAACAGATCTCATGCATTATGAATTATAATGAGGACAGTGGGTGTAGTGGTGACTAATAGGCAAACATCTACAGTGGGCATTGTGGCCTTTCAACATTGTGACAGAGACATTCACAATAATGATTTTTCTTTGCACCTTTTAACGGACCCACCCAGTCTTAAAAGGTGCCTGGCAGTAAAGTTCCCCAATGTTGTAGATCAATTAGATGGTCAGAGCTTTAATGATGCAATTCCAGACATCTGCTTGTCATCTATAATTCACACGCTTTCTTCGGTTGTTAAAAATAGGTTAAAGGGAATATTAGATGTGACAATTTGCCAGGTTTGATTTGGCCGCCGTGTTTCTCTATCTCACATGTGTCTTTCTTTTATGTCTCCATCTCTGACCCTTCCTGCCTTTCTCCAATCTCTCCTGCTCTGCCACCGTGCGATTCAGCATATCAAGGAGTCGTGGCTGGTTCAGAGCACTCGCAGACCCCCGGTAAGTTTCAAACTAGGCCCTAATGAAAAGTGTCCCCTTTCATTTTCTCTGCCACCCTTTGAAGTTCTTCCCTCCACCAGTAAACGAGGGAGGGCTGGGTTAGCTTTGAAGACTGTGTCACAGCTCTCTGCTCTGCTGTCCTTGCTGCACCTCATGAAAAAAGATATTGATGCACTGAAATGGAGCTGCGCACAGACAATGTTTGTTTGTCATAGGAGTTTCTGTTTCTGTGTGGGTGAGCGTGTCCTTGGATGTAAGTAAGACTATTTGTGGGATAGTTGCTGCAGGGATAAAAAGACTTGCTTCCAGTTGAGCAAAAACGACAGTCATGTATATTTCATTTCAGGGACAGCAGGGGATTTACTTCGTTTTGCTCCAAGCTGTGGAGCGTCTCATATTGGCTGTGGCACTCTTTGGCCTAGATTAGTCTGCACTATGTGTGGGGATCATGACATTTTCAGCCTGTTATGTGCTCAGTATCTGATCAGGCATGCAAATGAGTGTTGTGATGGTATTTTGCCAAGAATGGGGAGACCTTAACTACAAAAACAACAGCAAAAATGTGTTTACCTATAAAGAGCCTCTTGTTGCAATGCGAATTATGACATTTGTTTATCAGAAGCAAATCAGAAGCATGAACATGTTTTAGTGTCACTAATTCTCTCAGGCAGGACATGAGGGTTGAGGATGGGTCAGCAATGTAAATTTAACAGGGGAGACCACCTTCAACCATTTCCTTCCAACAATTATTTATTTTGTTCATGACCGCAATATCTTAACCAAGTTGTTCTCCTTTTAACCGTGGTCCCAATCGTGATCATTGTCTCATTTTCACATCCAGTATAAGCTTACGTAATTGAATTCAAGTACAAATATGTTTAACTGTTGTCTGCTTCTCTGACCACTTGTGTTGCTTGCCCTTTTGGACTCCATTTGTTTGTAAAGCATCCTACAAGAATCTACATATGGACAAAGATATTTGGTCATGTTCCCTTGAAATAAAATTCATTCTATTACTCTCATATTTGGCTGTGAGTCATCAAAAAGAAAAAGAAAATTATGGACTGACTTAAGAGTAAGTTAAAGACCTATCCCTTCCATTTTTGTTTTACTATGAAATTAAAGAGCTAAGAACTAAAGAATTTCAAAGGGCCAAAAGAACTGCCAAAGTAAAGTCTACCAGCAGTACACACATCTAACAAGGACCAATACAGATACAAGTCATCATTCCTTATGCAGGGATGTCTTTATTAATCTATTGTTAACTAGTTTGCAAAATATAAATTGTAATATGTAGGTGCAATACAATGCAATACAGTCTTCCCACGATCAAAAATTAAGAAGCGATCATTTTGACTGAACCTTCATCACCATGAAATGTCCGTGGGGCCTCCTTGCTGCGTGAATGTGCTGAAGAATTGCACGCTGCCATTGTTATGTAACTGATACTTGATTATATGAAGCACATCATATTTTACAACATGAATCACTCAATAAACAAAAGCGCAACTGTGGTGAATTTATCATAATCATCATTACACTGAGGGCAGGTTTGAGTGATGTGAAACAAAGATCAAAGCGGTGTGTTTTTGATGATGCTATATGCACATTCCTGGGCTGCTAAGCAGAACAAGATCGTTATATAAAAAAACATGTCACAGTCCCTCAGATGCCTCCCTGAGAATGGGATGGACAGGACCTTATGGCACACATATCTCTCACTTCCAGATTGTGTTGCTTCAGTGCTTTGACAAGTAAGAGAATGGCAGCTGTAGGAATGACTTGTCAGGACGTTCACTTTAAAAAATAATTGTCACATATTCAGCTTTTTATGGCGTCTTCTGTTGCCAGGGACACTTCTCCTCACTGTCCTCCATCTCATTGCACTCTTGGGTGAAGCAGAGGGTTTTGGTCTATTATGGCTTTGCGTGTCAGCGTAAGATGGTCTTTTTAGTTAATTAAGACCCTCTAAGTTGCTTTGTTCAGTTTCATTTCCTGCCACTAGTGAGAGAAACTGAGGAAGGAAGCGCTTGTTACAGCTAACTTGCAGAGAAAAGTGAAAAGCTGATGTCATAGCACACAAACAATGTTATAGAGACATGAGAGCTAGGTCTGGAGAGACAATGGAAGCAGCTCTCATCTCTTATCCAGAATCAGCATACTTCTTCCTGCCTGTAACTTACATCAGCACATCCTCTGCTTTTTGATTCCTCTCCTCTTTATGTGTCATGCTGCTTAGTGGCCAAAAGGAGGTCAGTGCATTTTTTAGTGCAACATCCACCCAAAATTATTACTGTCTGGAATGTCTTTTTCTTTTCTTTTTTTGCTGCATTGAGCGTGTCTCTGAATTGGACCTATTTTTTTAACATCAATTTTATCTTTGTCCAGCACTAGTAAGGAAAGTGACTGTGTGTGTATTAATGAAAGTGCTTTTATCCTTTTCATTTCTCTTTCAAAACTCTTCTTTTTACTTTTCTTTTAGTGATTTGTCTGCCAGTGTTCCTCCTATGGGCTCATGCTGTCTTTCTTCTACTTCTACATCATCATCCTTCCTACCCTTTATCTTTCCTTTCCTCCTAATTGCTTCACCTCCTCCTCCATCTTTACTCCCCTAGCCTTGAAGCTTGAGCAAGAAGCCCAGTTTGGCAACACCTTTCCCCCAACATGGGTGGAGGAGGGTGACAGCCTCACCCTGCAATGTACCTTCACCTCAGCTCTGCTGCCCTTCCAGCAGGATGTCAGCTGGTTCAGAGATGGTAAGTACTGTCGAAGACAAGCCAATTTTTTGAATTAAGATGTGTGCTTTAGGTTTGTCAGTTATTTTCTCGTTCTCTAGGCATCCAGCTGCATCAGTCTAGCACTTTGGAGATTAAGACACTCAACAACAAGTCCTCTATCACTTTAAAAGATGCACAAAAGGATCATGAAGGTGTCTACACTACCCGACTGAGGACCGGGGATAATATCCAGGAGCACAGTGCTTTTGTCTACGTCAAAGGTGAGGACAAACAAGTACTGCACAATCGTTGGTCTTTTATCATTCACTTTTAATAGGTGTAATTATTCATGTGTTTCTCAGACATCAAAGTGTTTTATTATTATAACAAAATGATAAAAATATATTTAATAAAATGTATTGGTATTAATTACATTTAACCATAAATGTTCAGTGTATTGAGCATAATGGTTCAATCCTAAACCTTTCAAAACATAGTCTGGCAAAACAATCTTAACACAAGTTACACTTTCTAGCTTCTTACCAGGGCTATCATGAAGACTGAGATGGTTGATGGCCATGGAATAGGCTAATTAAGGGTCCTTGTGTTGAGAATGTTTTGTCAACATTTAGGGTAAAGTTCACCATTTAGGAAACTATGCATATCTAATTTCTTGCCGAGAGTTAGATAAGAAGATCAATATCACTCTGTCAGTTTGTTTAGTTTAGCTTACCTTAGCACAAAGACTGAAAACGGGCTTAGGTCGGTCCAAAGAAATTCCCCCACGAGCCCCTCTAAAGCTCATTAATAAACATTATTATAAACAATGTTATATCTTGTTTGGGTAAAAGTGCAAAAAGAAACAAGTTGTGGTTGTACAGGGATTATTTGACAGAATATTTCTTGGCCATGATCTTTCTGGAGTCTTGTCATCACAGACACCCCCAGAAAAATGTGAAACTACTACTTTTATGGTGTCCTTTATAACGTAAATATCTGCTCTTGGGCAGACATGTAAATAGCTGTCACACCAGATCACATCAGAAAAATAGTGAATGGTGTCTCTAAACAACATGCCGACCTTGTTTCAAATTATATACTTCTGAAAACCTGAGAATGGATTTGGAGAGACTCAAAGAACTTTGCATACAAAAATACCCATATTTCTGGAGAATGGAATCATCATTTCATGTTCCGAGCTGGATAAATGGTGTTTTGACTGAAACCTTTACTCTAAACACTATTTGTATTCACCAGATTTTGGTGCTACTTTCATTTCCTGTCAGCAGGCTAGCATGATTCCTACGGTGAATTTGCTCCATCAATCAAGCTGTTCTGCTTTAGAGGGCTTGTTAACTCTGTGCAATGAAACTATATATTCTTCACAGACTGCTATTTTGTCTCGTACATTGTTTGCCGCATGCAAATAAACCAGAGAACAACTCCCACGTGACTCATCAAACATTTGAAATGTGTCTGGGCAGCTCTGCAAGGAGGTTTGGCATCTTTCAATGAAATTCCAGTGCTTGCTTATGTATGCAATGCACCTCAACTGCCACAGTCCTAGCAGAATGTACACTGAATCATTCATGAACTTGGTGAGCAACTATACATCAAAGCTTCACACGTACCAGTCCAAACACACACAGATGTATCTTTTTTGATTCATCTCATCATCATTCACCTTTAAAATCTTAGCTCAGGTCCCTCTTTCTTATTAAGAAGCTTTTCAGGTCCACCTCTAGCTCACTCAGTAGAGTGTCTGCACCATGTAGACTTACCCTTGGCAGCGCCCCGGGTGCGAATCTGACCCGGGCCCCCATTGCCACATGCAGTCCCCCCGTCTTTTCCCCCTTTCTTGTCTTCAAGCTATCCTGTAAATTAAAAGCCATAAAAGCCCCCCAAAAAATCTAAAAAATAATCTAAAATAGGTTTTCTACCAGAGCTGTAGGGACTTATTAGTGAATCAGCAAACTTCCCTGCTTGTGGGTTTTCTCCTTCTTTCATTCATCATATTTGCATTACAAATGGGCTTTACAGGGAGCAAAGACTAATGAGAAAGGAGGAAACAGGACCAGGATGCAAATTTAAAAACAAGAAAGAGATGTTCTTGATGTTGAATCTTTTTTTTAAGAAGCATCTATTCCCAGCCAGAAGATAAGGTCCGGGAACACATCTGATCACTTCTATTCGCTTAGCATAATTTTCTCATTTCTTTTTCTCCGTTCCCCTCTGTTTTATCACATAAGCTGGTTGTGATTCTATAGAATATGTTGATTCTGTTAATATGTTACTTCCTCCAGCCACAGCCTTAACGTTTCACATTCTGGCCCACATAATTTGGATGAGCTGGAATACATTAAATACTTCCTTCCTATCATCTGCTCATTTTTCAATCTACTTTGTTCTTCCCTCTTTCCTATTTCTCATCACTTTTCTCTCTGCTACTCTTTCCTTTTTGCCCCCTATCAACTTCAGACTAATATCCTTCTATCTGTATAACTCCTAATTTTTGCTTATTTGCTGCCCAAAGTATTTCTTCCATTTATCCAGTCTCTCCATCTTCCTCAGTTTTTTTCCCCCTCCTCTAACCAATTCTCTCCTCATCATGCTGTAGATGCATCAGCTGCAGTGGTGGGAGGCCCCGCCTCTCCTCTGGCCGTCCAGGTATCTGACATCAACAAGGACTACGTCTTCCTTACCTGGCAGCCACCTAGTGCTGATGGAGCCTCAGCTGTTGAGGGTTATTATGTGGAAAGGTAAAGATTGGCCTAAATCACAGCTTATATCATTGGATTTTTCAGCAATTCAAATTCAAGTAATTCAAGTGAAGTGAAATAAAATGACGGTGAGATGTTAATTCATGCTTGAACTTGAAAACAATAGTTAACACCACCAGGTCAACTTAGTAGCTGTTTGCCCAACCTTCATCAGCAGACAGAGTTTGCCCAGTTGTCAAGGACATGTAGATGTTCAAATTTCCAATTTGCTGAGAATTTTAAGGACTTCTGTTTTTCACTTCTCTGGTAATGAAGTCTGATTATTGAGCTTATTGCAGCTCAGAATATGTATCAAACGTGCCATTATATCCACACGTGGGAATACAGACCAGTGACAGCTTCTGTACCATCTGGAATATGATTGACAATGGAAAGATCAGCAGAGAAGAATGTAAATGTTATTTCAAAAGGGAAAATCTCAAATCAAATTATCAGTTCTAATTTGGTCCAATCAGTTGGCCAAAAGCCAAAAATATACTTTGCTGTCAAATTAGACAAAGAAAAGCAGCATATTCTTTTAAGGTGAGAAACTGGAACTAGACATTTTATGGCATTTTTGCTTGAGAAATGGCTAAAACAATTAATTAATTTTGAAAATAACTGTGATTGACAAATGGGTGTATTGGTATAAAGTTTATTGACTTCATTTTATTTTCCATTGCCAAAATTCAGTAGATCTCCTACAGTAAACTCACATTGATTGAATCGCCATAGAAAATCTTATTTTTGTTTGTATTTAAGTCATTTTCTGTATTACAAGTCAACAATAGACCTACAGACTATCCTGCTAAACCTCATCTTGCTCTGCATGGGGCTGCAGAAATTGGATTGGTGTTATAAGAGATGAAGATGAAGATGGCGGTGGTGGCGGCCAGCAGTGGTGTTGTATCCATTTGGCAGAGTTCACATGAGATAGATGGTATACATGGTAATTATCAGCCTTCGACATTGTGTTGACAGCAGAGTCAAAGACTCCCACAGGAGAACAGGTGCTGCACATATTACCAACACCAATCAATCAGGATTGTCCTGTGTGTGTGTGTGTGTGTGTGTGTGTGTGTGTGTGTGTGTGTGTGTGTGTGTGTGTGTGTGTGTGTGTGTGTGTGTGTGTGTGTGTGTGTGTGTGTGTGTGTGTGTGTGTGTGTGTGTGTGTGTGTGTGTGTGTGTGTGTGTGTGTGTGAAGAGAGGAAGCTTGTTCATTAGTGCATTAGTGTTCTTAAATGCTCCTGAAGGTTATGGTTTTTGGGTGAGGAGGAAAATATAAGATTTCTCCCAGTTCCCTAGCAACCTCCTCATGGTCAGAATACTGAACTCTGTTCTGTCTTTGTTTATTGCAAATGGCAACAATTTGTTATCGATGTTGTATAATCTGAGCTCGCATTCTATTTTAAAATCTGTTTTTACTGCATTGGGTGCAGACTGCACATTAAGTTGTTCAAACATCATGTATTTCTTCTTTGTTTACCTCTAATTCTTTCTCTTTTCCTATCTTTCCTCTCACGCTCTCTCTCTTGCTCTCAGATATGACCTCGGTCATGGTAAGTGGGTGCGCTGCAATGTGCATATTCAGAAAATGTGCTGCTACCCAGTGTGTGGGCTAAAGGAAGGAACTCTGTACCAGTTCAGAGTTCGTGCCGTTAACCAGGCTGGAGCAGGGCGTCCCTCCAAGGCTACCGAGCCCGTCCTCACAGCAGACCCCCTGGAACACACCCGGACCATGGGTAGACATTACACACTCTGACTGTTGAATTTACATATAAAAAAGACTGTGACATGTTACAACACAACAGCTAGAAAACACAAGTTGGTGAAAACACAAGTTGGTGACACAATTATAGCAAAAACAAAATATCCTGACTGTTTGGTTCAGACAAACTTCATTTGTAGTTTGAATTACCAAACCACAGGATATATGATTGTCACAATGTTGTTATAACCACTAATAAATCCATATGCTGATCATGAACTTTTGAAAAATGTATGCAATATCATCTAGTAACCACGTAAGCTTTTCAATCAGAAGAGCTATTAAAAACAGAGGCGTGCTGAGCTTGTTTCCCCCAGCTTGTACTTTACCAGTTCCCTAATACAAAGTGAGTAAAATAAGTAGCAATCCCACAACTATCCCCCGCAGTAATGTTACATTAAAAGACACCTGTTCATAATGAGGTTCAGTTGCAGTCTATATTATTAATGCTCATACTCAACAATTCCTTTGTGAGCTCATCTGAGAAGATAAATAAACATGCGGTGCAGTAAAAGTGCAGCGTGGCCTGCTGTTAATCCCCACAATTTGATTCCCCACTAGGGTCCATGTAGCACTGATGATATTGGGCCACCAGAACAGCTTCAGTGGTCCTTGGCTTTGTTTCTCCACGTCTCTTTTAATCTACTGGAGGGACATTCTTACAAAAGATATATATACCAAAATCTTACTCCAAAATCTTCCATTGGTATTCAGTTGCGTTGAAATCTGGTGACTGTAAAGATCATAGCACATGAGTCCCATCATTTCCACACTCGTCTAACCATTCAGTGACCTCTTGTGTATGGGATTCACGTTTCTCCACTCATTTATGTAGGTGTTCTTTAATTTGTGACTTGTTTGCATCTGCTACAAAGCGCATCAGCGCAATATCAGCGAATCATTCCTGCTGGTTATTCACCTCATCTGTCTCAGTTGCTGTATTTACACCTGCAAAGACCATCAGGACCACGAGAGAAAACAGATGTGTGTACTGTAGATGTGAAAATCCTTTTATAAAGCCGGAAGGTTCTTGCAGCTGTTAATGCAACAGCTTCTTAATAGCATCCTGGAATGGAACTTTGTTTCTTAAATCATGACTTTTAAGGCTTTTAGGTTTTGTTAAATACATTATATACAAAGGAGGAATGAGTGTGTGTGTTAGAGGGGGGACAGATGGGCTCTGGTCAAATGTTGCGGATCATTAAACACAAATGAAGGACAGACAGAAGGTTGACTTGCCGCCAGCCTGCTCTCCGTCTCTCTCTCTCACCTCTTTGTGTCTCTGGCTCTCTTACCAGTGGCTGCTCCTCTACTATTAACACTAATAGTGTTATCATGGGCTCTCATATAACTTCATTACCCTGATATTACTTCCTTCTTTATTCCCTCTGCCCCCCCAACCTATTTCTCACTCCACCTCTTTCTCTCTCTCTCTCTTCTCTCTCTTTTCTCTCTCTCTTTTCTTCTCTTGTTTCTCTCCCCCCCAGTGGTCAAAGTAGACAGAGGAAGGACGGTTACCATTACAAAAGATGAAATTGAAGGTGAGAATGCAATATCTTTATTTCCCCATGTATAATTGTATCACAAAAAGATGCCACTAGAACATTTTCAACCCTGATTTCAATCATCATCTATATTTTATTGGCACACATAGTGCCATCTCCTCGTCTTTAGGCTGCCTCGGGCTTGTGGCTTAATGCGTCTTCATATTATATTTAACAATGAGCTGAAGTAATTGTATGGCTGAGGCATTGAACATTTCCCCCATTTGCAAGAGCAAAAAGAATGAACAGTCCCGGGTGGTGTCCTGGTAAATGCACATAACGGCCCCAGGTAGTGCAAATGCCTGTGAAGAGGGCTGATAACCTTGGCAATGCAACCCATAGACAGAGATAAAGGGAGATGAAGAGGAAGATGTGTTTGAGGAGAAAGCCAGAAAATTAATTTAGCAAATACACTGCATTTATACTTCCTTTGTCCTGTTCCTTAATGTAGCAGAACGTAGTTATGCAGGTGTGAAAGAAAGAGAAAAAGCATCGGATGGGGTTTGTCGGCAGCTTTTTTTCAAGTAGCATTTAAGCAAAATTGTGAGATTATTCTTCCATTAAACTTGGACTACACATAATTATATACATAACTTCCTACACACTTGTGAAACACTTTATTTTACCAAACGTACACACACTTAGTGTAATCTGAATAACTGATGTACTCTTTACTCTGCACAACTCACAATAGAAACAGTGATGAGGTTAGAGTTCCAACTTTCAACTGAGGTGTACACATGGACATCAAGAACCAACCATTTTTAAATAGTCCCCCAATTAAGGGAAACATACGCAAATAACATATTTAGAGAACCAACATTTATCGGACAAAAATACGCCTAAATAATGTCATTAAATTTCATATTTAGTTGCAAATTGTTTGCTGTCAATAAAATCTATGAAACATCCACAGGCGTCTCCCCTGGTCACGCTATGCTTGTTAATTACTTCCTTAAAGACATACAACAAGCAAATATGCTTTTTTTCTTTAATTCCGATAACATTAGAAGACCAATTCCACTCTTATGTCATTAGGCATGGAGCTAGAGCCAGGAGGCAGTTAACTTAGCTTAGCATGAAGGCTGGGCTGCAAGCTGCTAGTTAAAAAGAACGCCTACCTGAACTTTTTAACACATGTTCATCCTGTTAACCAGTTCATAAACAGGAATGTAAAAGTGATATTTTGTGGTTTAACTGGAAGTTACTTGCTGCAACTATTTATTTATGCAAACTTTAGCTAGTTGCCAACTGGGTCCAACTTCACACTTTACATACAGACATGAGAGTGGTATTGGTTTTCTCATCCAACTCTCAGGAAAGAAATGTCAAACTATTCCTTTAAATATAATATAATATAATATAAAATAATGTACAGTATTACTTTAAGTGGTCAAAAAGAAACACTTTCACTTTTTGGCCTCTAAGCTGCATGTTTAGGATCATTCTCCGGCTGTATTGTCCTAAAATAAAAAGGGATACGAGTCGTATATGTTCACCCATTGTAAAAAATACAAACAGACACACACTGTCACACACACAGGCTTGCTGTTTCTACCGGATCAGAATGGGCCCTTTTACGGCTTCACGGCAAAGAGGCCAGACTTCCACAGAGTCAGACGGGCACAAAAAATTAGGACTTTCAACAAAATCTGAACATTTCCATCAACATTAAGTCACTTTGGGAGTCATTGAAAGTGTGCCGACCAAAGCCATGTGACTGTATTGTATTCGGTATACTTATGTATTAGGAATGCATAGGGGAAATTTGGGGGAGCAAGGTAAATCTCACCCCATTGTGCGAGTGACTTTAATCCACCAGACAAAGCATTATTACACAATTAGAACAATTACATAATTACATTTCCTGATTCAAATATTTTAACAAAAAGAGCATTAAAAAGACTCAGAAGACCAGTAATTTACATTCTCACTGAGCTTACTGCAACTATTTTTCTGCCTCCTCTTCCTCCTCCTCCTCTCTTTGCTCTGAAGGTCAGGTTAAAGCTCCTTTCCCTCCCACAAATGTCCACGCCTCTGAGGTGAGCGACACCTACGTGGTGCTGAGCTGGGCCGAGCCTGAACCCAGAGGCAGGGAGCCTCTCACCTTCTACGTGGAGCGGGTCAGTCTTTACTCCCACGCACACATAGACACACAAATGTTCATATTGCAATAACTCTGGGAATTTAGTTGATGACAGTTAACCATTTGTAACTCTCCTAAACATAACATCTTACCTTCTAAAGGATAACTTGCAGAGAAACTTGAAACTGAATTAAAATAAGAAATCCAATTTATTTTGGTGGAAGTTGATTATTCAAGGAATGATTTTAAGCGAGCATTGCCATCTGAAATGTGAGCGTAGGCCCGCACGCACGCATGCACACACACACACACACACACACACACACACACACACACAGTTGTCTCTTTGGCTGGTACGATACTGTAGCAGGTAAACAACACATCCACAGTTGCAGATCATACACCATAAAAAGAAGCCATACATTGACTGCTGCACACACACATACATACAGACAGACAGACAGACAGACACACACACACACATACTCTTCTATCTGTCACTGCAGCGTCAGTCTAAATGGGGATTTGTGGAGTCGAGTTTTTTTTCTGAATGTTGATTTAAAACTACCTGGATCTGAGATCAGAAGGTGTTGTCTGCTTCAAAATCAGTCAAAAGTTGATTCTAGTTTTAACTTTGTGCATTCAAGGTAGTGTCTATAAAAGAAAAGCCATTTTAACTGTTGAGTTTTTCTCCCCAACACAAAGAATGCCAAAATAACAACATTGTCCTTGAACGTATCAAAGTGTGGGGACTGACCGGTTCCTAACAACAACAAGCGGCTTTGGCTCTCCAATATCAACCCAGACACCCCACAGCTTCTAGCTCCAATAATCACAAAAACTGCCACAGGAAATAGATTTTTATTGGACTTGTATAAGTTGCCAGTGTAATAAAACTGTCAAATCTGTCAAAGGCTTCTGAAATTACTAAAGTCTGCTGCTTCACTTCCGCTTATATAATGATGGGAACATTCAAATATCCTTTTGCCCTTAAGCAAGCGATTCATAATCACTGATCTCTTTTAAGTACCGGTTTTCTTTTGTTAGGTTTTTCCTTCTTAAACAGGGAGTTGGATAAGAAAATAATGGTAAATCCTCAGAGAAAAGCAGAAAGTAAAATAAAGAAGTTTAGATGAAGAAAACATGTCAAGATGAGTCAGTGGCTGTCCACAATTTACCTGTTTTCTTGTATATATATCTTGCACATTTTGACAGTGAAAATGTAATAATATTTCTGCATGGAAGTTTTTGCCTAAAACATCCCACCTAGTCTATAACCACGACGTACCACAAATTTCACTCTTTTTCGGCCGCTTCCTTATGCTTTCTCTGTGTTGTAATTTTAAACTGCGGTGGATTTCTGAGGACTATGGTTAACAGCTCCTCAGATATCTGCAGGGTTTATCCAGACAGCTAGCTAGACTATCTGTCCATTCTGAGTCTCTTGCATGACTAAAACAACCAGTGAACGTACACCGTCTTCCTAAACAAGTTCCTTCCAGAAGGTTATTATGCAACGGCACTGTGGCTCCACTCGGCGCTTAGCACCGCCCATGAGTATTTGGCTGTCTTGGTAGATTGAATCCTCCAGCATAATTAAAGGAGACTGAATAATGCACAATGTCCTTGGGATAGATGTAGATTAAGCTTTTGATAACGTCTTTGTTTTTTATCTTCTTCTTTATTTTGCCGTACATGGATCAGTCCCTGGTAGGGAAGAGCAGCTGGGAGCTGGCCAGTATGGACATGATGGTAAACTCTCCCAGGTTCACGGTGTTTGACCTGGTCAAAGGCAAGCAGTACTGCTTCAGAGTGCGCTCCATCAACAAGTACGGTGTCAGCGACCCATCTGAGCCGAGTACACCCATCTCCTTGGGAAAGCCACAAGGTGAGAAGTGTACTATGTACCTTTCTGTAACCATTTATTCATTTACTCATCTGCCTGTTGTAAAGGTCAATTGAATTTTGTAGTAGTGTTGTGCACACATAGATGACCAGAACAGGTTGTATTCACCTGGATTTTCTAGAGTTTTGTTTACATTCTCTAAAGATATGGGAAGATAAAAATGTATATCTCAAGCTTGAAAAGAACACTGATTTATGGAGTGATTTGAATAACCCTATGATATCTTCAATGTATGCTTAGTTCAACTGACCTGAACATGGTAAAGAGATTTATCACTAAAATGCAGTGTTTGAGTAAATCACTTTGTCACTTTCCAAGTTCTGTGTGAATTTTCCAAAATCAATGAAGAGTTGATTTGGTTCTATTTTGTATTTAATTACCATTCAATGATTGATGCTAAAGTTGAACCTGATGGCTTTTTATCTGATTCCCATCAGCGGTGCCAGCTCCACCTCACTCTGTCATGGCCATCAGAGACACAGACACCTCGGTGCTGCTCCAGTGGAAGGAACCCAAAGAAAGAGACGATATCCAGGGCTACTACCTGTACTACACTGAAACTGGCAAACAAGACTGGAAGACTGTCAACAACAAGCCTGTTACCAAAACTCGGTAATGGGGACATAAATTAAAACAATGTCTTAGAATGTTTTATTCTCATGTTTTTGGTTGGCTGCGGGGAGAATCCAGCTAAAAGCAAATTCAACTAAATATTTCTATTAATACAACGAGGTAAATTCATTGAGCTAAAGATGTTTTGGTTGACCAGGATTAGACCAACAGTTCAACCTGCCTGAACTTCATCTCTGCTCCTCAGATTTACAGTCCATGGACTCAAGAATCGAAGGGAATATGTGTTCAGGGTGAAGTCAGTGAGCCGAGCTGGAAACAGCAACTATTCAGATGAGTCTCGTCCCATTCTCGTCAAATCGGCCATTTGTAAGTGCACCCGCAAGCCAGATCCCAAAATAGTCAACATCACAAAACTCAAGGATTTTTCAAGTCTTTTCTGATGATTTTACCAATGAGGCAACTCCTGCAGTGGTTTACTTTGAAGCAGCTTATATAAAATGTAGTATTTCATTGTTAAATCTATCAATCAGCGCATTTTTGTCAAAGGTGTAGTAAAGATGTGCCATTGCCATTCGCATGCTTAGATCTACCCAACACCAACACAGTGAAGAAAAGAGATAGATAAATGCTGTACTTACATCAGAGACATTTTTGTTTATATTTTAAACCGAGTGTGGGAAAGATAGCTCATAATATTGTCCCACAAAGCTGTCTAATGCTACTGGCAAACTATTCAATTGAGATTGTGCTCCTTCCACATGTCAGTCTCCATATGTAGCCCTAATCAGATGACTGTACATCATTACATTTCATTAGATTACATGTCATTCAGCTGACGCTTTTGTCCAAAGCTACTTACAATTGCTATAAATCAAAGGTTGCACACCTCTGGAGCAACTAGGGGATGCTCAGGGGCACTCTGATTGATGTATCACAGTGGGAATCAAACCCGGGTCTCCCACACCAGAGGTATGTGTTATATCCACTGTGCCATCACCTCCCCATCAGATGAATGCTCTCTCTTATTGTGGTTGGTTTGTACTGTAGTTGTGTTGAGACGCACCTGTTGAACCTTCTTACATGCTGTGTTGAAGGTTCAGATAATGGGCTCTCTGCAGCCTGCAGTAAAGTACAATGATGACTCATTTTGCTTGCATCTCACTCACCAGAGTCTCCTCACATCCACTCTTCCACTCAGCCATTACCTGAGGATAAATGGCTGCAGTTCAATTCTTTGTGAGGAATACATGTTTTATCAAAGAGAATATGAGTTGAATGTATTATATCTTATTTTATTCTCATTCAGGAACGCTCAGTATGGGCCTAGAGTTATGAATATGTAGTTGTAGTCGGTTGGGGAGTTATTGGCTTTTCTCTGCCTATTTAGCGAGAATAGTTGCTGGCTGAGATTTGCTCTTCTATCACCTATGAAAAAATAAATAATTCTGTTTAACTTCCTCCTGCTGGCTCCAGCTGTTCCCTCAGCTCCCTCTGGCATCACCCTGCTGCTGTGCACTGGATCAGAGATGGTGTTGGGCTGGAGGGCCCCCACATGTAACGGGGGAGACCCTGTGCGTGGATACTACCTGGACAAGAGAGAAAAAGACACGGATACATGGAGAGAGGTCAACGTTAAGTCCACTAAAGAAAGGCAGTTCAAAGTAAGTAAAACTCCAGCACAATGCAAGTATGGTGTAGTGTGATGCTGGCGGCATGTCGGTCAGTCAGTTGGATAGATTGCCATACAAGTTTTAAAGACATTCATGGTGTCCAGAGAATGAATCCTAATAACGTTGGTGATCCTCTAACTTTTCCTCTAGGGCCAACAATGGGTTGACATTTTTGGATCTTTGTGAAATATAACTATTAGGCAAATTTTTGTACGGAAAATCATTGTTCCCAGACAATGTATCCTGATGAGTTCGCTGATCCGTCCAGATCAGGTTAAAAGTTTGATTTGTCCAATAATTTATTAAAGTTTATGAACCAAATACATGCAAAGCTAATGGTTTTCCCATCAGTGTCAGTTGTACTTTGTATTTTGTGCTAATTAGCAAATATTAGCATGCTAATGCTCTAAACTTTGTGAACATGATAACAGTTTAACCTGCTAAACATCAGCATCTTGGTATTGTCATCATGAGCATGTTAGCGTGCCGACTTAAACATTTAGCTTTAGGCACCACTGTGCCTAAGTAAAGCCTCACACAGCTGCCGGAGACTCTTGTTTCAACATGTAGACTTTTTTCCTTTCACATCTTTTCACATCTGGCAGTGTTTTTTCTGTTCACTGACAGTATAAAAACAGAACCATAATTACGTTAACTCACCACTTTATTTAGCACTGCAGTGGCCTAAAATATTGAAATATTGGCTCAAGCTCCCTTATCTACATTGGCTGTGTCACTAGGCAACAAGCGGTGTCCATGGAGACCTCGAGGAAAGTTAAATCTTTAACCTGTTTCAGGGAGATTACAGGTGCTCGGTAATTAGACATTGTGAAAATGTGTTATGAGTGAGTGGTTATTTTTACAAAGACAAATCCAATTAGAAAGTAAATGACCGAATACAAAGCACTAACTGTATTTTAATGGATAGAGCATGTGTGACGTCACCCATTGATTTGTGAAGATCTGCTGTGAGTCATCAACTTTGCCGTTACGGGCGAAGCCATCCTGGTTGCGGATGTGACAATTTTAGACAACAGGGAGGAGTGAGCGAGGAGCCCTTACACTCTGCGTTATGATACACATTTTCACTAGCAATCAGAGTATAGCCACGCCCTAAAACACCCCCAGCTTTATCAAAGATATTTAAATCAATGAGACCATATTCAAATAAATATCATTCTGTGTTGCAGAAGACTTGAAAGTAGTGATTGTGACCATAAACCTATTATGAAAATGTTTACTAGGATAATAAATAAAGTGAGAAGTGCGTCACTTGATTATAGACTTCTACAAAAACCGGCCTCCATTTGCAACCCCACATGTCGCCCTCTGCTGGAACTCAGATAGAATGCAGGTTTATGGCACTTGTGATTTGCCGCATTTCGCCAAACCGGATGCTCTGTCCATTTAATTTACAGTCAAGGATACAAATATTATAGTCCTATTAGTATTAGTCCTACCCGTTGCAGAGTTTTGGGCATCCAAGACCCCTTTCCAAGAAAAAAAAAACCTCTGATGAGAAAATGCAGCTCTACCTTTTGGGGTAAATGAGCAATTCCAACAACTTTGCATTCTCTGAAAGTGCAATCTCCACTTCCCACAACAGCTCTTTTATGCTGGTATTTAAATCAGGTTGCTGACTTTTTGGATGTAAAGCAGAATAATTGGAAATATTGATTTTCTTTTCTGGGTTGAAGTTGTGCAGAAAATGTAAATGACATTACCCTGAAAGCTTACTCAATTTTGCTGTCAATGTGTCACCAATCGTGCTATATTATATCCACAAAGGGTTTTTCTCTCCTAAATTGTCTAGAAGTACACAGAGCGTTTGCTTAAGTGAAAATACCAATAAAACACTGTAAACAATAGTCCTTTACTAGTAAAATTCCGTTTAAAGTCACCTTAAAGTACAGAAATCTATTATCGGCTAAATGTTCTCTTTATATCAAAAGTAAAAATACTCATTCTACAAAGAAAGCAGTGATGTATTACAACACATTATTAGATTGTTACTACCAATGCATCAATGCATAAGCAACATGCACTTTTCAATCAAATCAAAGAAGTTTAGAAAAGAAATATTTCTTTGTGGAACTTCTAACTACTTACACATCTACAAACCAAAAATGTTGGCGACAACTGTTTTAATCTTGACAATGCGTTATGTTTTAGAAGCTAAAATCTTAACTGTAAAATATTAACCTGCAGTGGAACTTGTGACCCCAGCTGTAGTAGTGGAGTAAAGAGTACAATATTTCCTTGTGAAATGTAGTAGAGTGAAAGTAAAAGAAACCTTAAATGGACATACTCAAGTGAAGTTGATGCTTTGTTGTGATTAATTTCAATCAATCAATCAATCAAAACCTTTATTTGTCCCCAAGGGGCGATTCATTTGCTGCAGTAGCAAGAAACTGACACACGGTACATGACAACAAAGACAACAACATCATTTAAAATACAGTATATACCAAATAAAGAAAATAATATAATTATAATAATAATAAAAATAATTTGGTCATCATAAAGCATCACGAGCAAAGTTAGATTTCTCATTGAAAGTTGAAAAATATGTGTCAAATGAATCAAATGCAGCCTGTTTGCCATCTAGTGGCTGAAAGCTGTACTTTCCTTCACTTATTTTGTCAGACAACCTTTGCATTTCTCTGTGTGGACTGTACATTGATCTGATAAGAAGGTAGTTGTTCTACCTAAATGTGGTTAGAGGCGGATCTATAGATAATGAAGTGGGTGGTAGGTGGGGGGAAAGTTTTTTAGATAGGGATTGCTATTACTGTGAAATAGGTTCCCTCTGGTTGTATCAATTAGTTGCCGGGAGAGAGAAGAGAGAAGCAGCACAAGTTCAAATCTGTTCACAGAGGCGATAAGGGCCTTAAAGTCTAAGTGGCTGTGAATAGGAAGATCAATGAACAGATCAATAAGGCTTAATCCCTTCTCTTCCCAAAGCAAAAGTGTCTCGGGGGCTCAGCAAAAAATGCAGTGACAGCAGCAGCAGCAGAGCTAATGCCTTGTTAAATGCCTGCTTGAGTCTCGAGAGGTGTAACTGTACAACCATGGAACTTTTGCGCTTATGTGATGTGCTGACTGAGCCGTGTTTTTCCTTTTAAAACGTTGTAAATCTTTTCATTTGTGTAAAGGAATGAAGTTCTATTGCGTTAAATACATTTTTAAACAATGCCATAAAAAAACCAAAGAAACCCAATTTCTACAACAAAATTAACAAATCTCTGATAAAACATGTACTGTAGTATAGTGGAGGATTCAGAATATACAGTATACAGATTAGAAAGTCCATCTGGCCTTCTCTTCCAGGCTTTTGAGTTAAATAACTAAAAAACATAACAACTAAGTAACCATCCCATGTTGGATTATCTCTATACCAGAATATTTTAGCGTTTTGTCAAACCATTTAATGGGAAATAGACATTCTTCCATAACACTATCTGTTTCCTCCTCTCTTCAACCTGCCAACCTCAGTGACCAGAGACAGAAAAACACTTCCTAAATGTGCAACTAAAGACCTTTTGATGAAGTGAGATGTGAGATGTAAAACATGATGTAGACATAGTATCTTTAAACCACTTGTCTTCTTTGGAAAGACTTAAAATGAATAGTATACACTGTATTTTTCACTTGTTTATGATTAGCTTGACTTATGGACACTATTTAACTATTACACATCATTTTACAAGATTTAATTAGCTTTTCTGTGCCTGATGCAAATCCACAGGTTTGCAACCTGACTAGTGGACACTTCTACCAATTCCATGTGTGTGCTGCCAACATAGCTGGCGTGGGGAAGCCCTCTGAAGCCAGTGAAGCTTTCCTGTGTGAGAAGTGGACGATGCCAGAGCCAGGTAAGGAGAGAAAATGTCACTTCACTTTCAGATCATTTCACACACCTGGTAGAATTTCCAGCTTGCGAACTCATGCTGTGTAAGTTGAGACAGTTGTACACCAGGTTTCGTTCAGGTCAGTGTCCAACATGACAGCAGGAGGTCCTAACCTGTCTCAGGCAGAGTAGTAGTTTAACTCTTTATCACCATTGAGGATGGGAGGCATCACAGCTGTATTATGAGACAGTGCATGTCTCACAGACAGCGCTCACATCCCGCAAAGGTCAGGGAAGGAAGTTACATTCACATACATTCACGTGCATACACATACACATACACTCACTCACATTCATACTTACACAGAAACTGCAGTGATGACAGTGGATAAGATGTTTTTGACCCAGACGGTCACAGATGAATGTGGGGTACCACAATGCCACAATGTGACTTGTTACGTAGGTAAGAAAAGTTGTTGTAAATGATCCATTAGCATCTTCACACATGCACAGATGAGTAAAGACGGACCATATTTGGTATTCTGTGATCTTGTCCAGAATGAGTTTAAAGGCACCTTCAGGAAGACAGGAAATTCAGAGTTGGGATGGCACTATACAACACCACATTGTGTTTAAACTGTATTGTTAAATCTTAAGTCTCCTCAACCAAGATTTCATCAACTGCTTCTGTGTAAGTCAATCAAAGTCTCCCAAACCTTTGTTATGTACTGCACAGAGGCACATTTTCCATAACAATACAGAAAGCGGAACAAGTTTAACTTTAGGAATAATTCTAAAGATTTCTCTGCCAAATTAGTGTAAATGTGTGACAGGTGCATCTGATAAAAATAATTCTCACTGCTGGTATAATTATTGAAATATCCCCTCCACACATGTTTTAAGACACATACAAATACTCTGCCAGCAATAATAATTTTGGTATTTTAAGGCTTTTCCACGACTTGTTCTTTATTTCCCTGGCTGCGCTGTCTGTGCTGCTTGATTGTCCCGAAACAATCAGCTGCTCTGAAAGGGCACAAAAACAGATTCCCCTTCAGGACTCAGAAAGAGTCCCATCAATAAATATTTCACAATTCAACCTGTATTTTTATTTACAATTAATCTAGCCCTTAAGAAATAATCATGAAATAGTTTTTTTAATGTCCATTCATATTAATGGTAGTAGAGCAAAAACATTTGAACAATTATAATTAAATATTCTATATTAAACCTTTCCTGTATTGTTGATGCCATGTTTAGTGTGCATCTTTAAAGCAAGGAACTCAATCCTTTACGGCCTTATCTTAGATGCTACGTGAACATTTATTTATTTTGAAACAAGGTGGTGGAGGTACTTTTTCAACCCGAGAAGTGTCTACACTAAAGTATTCTTTTCAGGCTGCATGCATCCCTACCAACATCCACCAACAAGTAAGTGCCGCTGTGTGTAGCCTGAAAAAGTCAGTTATACCCATAAACTGTTAATATTGAATTAACATACAGTCTATGGTTATACCTGAAGGAGACTCGGGTGGAAATGTTAACGTCTTAACGTGCTAAGTCTTATGTTTTAAGACTGAGACTTCTTTTTATTAATCCTTTTGGGATGACTCCCGCAAGGAAATTAAAATTTTCAGCATCCGTTTTTAGCAGGAATACAGTACAAGCGGGAAAAAAGGGAGACAGTATAGATATAACAGTAATGATAACAACAATAAAAAACCTTTGGCAGTAAAAAAAAAAGACATTTACCATAAATTATCATAAAGTATCAGTGTCGAGTCAAGTGTTAAAGGGTTAAAGTGTCCAGGTATTTATGGGAGTCCAGGTGTGTACTGTCCTCTTTGCCCTATTTCCTCCTCCCCCCCGAGAGAGGAGTTGTTGAGTGTAATGGCATGAGGGATAAAGGAGTACTTAATTCTGTTGGTCCTACACTTGGGAAGGAGCAGCCTTCCACTCAACAGGCTCCTCTGGTTGCTGATGACAGTGTACATTTTACTAACTACATCAACCTGAAACAATAAAATGTCTAAGCCAAATGGAAATTACACCCAATTTTTATTACAAACACACACACAAACACACACTTGCTGACTCACACACAAAGTCATTCCAGTAGGCAATGTGTTGGTTCAGCAGTCAGCCCAGTGGTTGTGTCCCACTCCCATCAGCTTCTTGTGACATTAATATTGAAAATGGAGAGCGTCTCTCTTGTACATGCCACTTTCAAAGCCCAACTCATTAATCTCGGCAAATGGTCTTTCCTCTGTGCCGTTAATAATTCAAAAGTGACCCAAAATCATTAGGCAAATTAACTAGCCTACCAGGTGCTAGCATGAACACAGTGGGGGTAGATTAAGGAAAGTCGCTGTACTCATTTTGACTTTACTGGTTTGTCAAGACTTCCCATTGAGACAAATGAGTACATTATATATTGTCATAAAGGGAACATATCCAGAACAATAGTTCCTTTTTTTTTTTTATTCTTGTAGTTTCTTTCACTGTGATATTTTGTTACAGTTTTTTGGCCACACAAACACACACTCTCTGTTCCTTTGCACTTTGATATCCTCCGTGCAAAAGCATTCACCCTGATACACAGCCTATCTGGCCCTGGCTCCTCTCTCTCTCTCTCTCTCTCTCTCTCTCTCTCTCTCTCTCTCTCTCTCTCTCTCTCTCTCTCTCTCTCTCTCTCTCTCTCTCTCTCTCTCTCTCTCTCTCTCTTAGGTTGCCCCTGTGACGTGGAGTTCCGGGAGGTGAGAAACAACTCCCTGGCGCTGCTGTGGGCAGCTCCGTTGTACGAAGGACAGAGCCCCGTCACTGGCTATTTGCTGGAAATTAGCCAGGGTGACATATCGGACAACTGGACTGCTTTGAATGAAAGGCCAATCTCTGAAACCCATTACAAGGTGAGTAAAGCTGTAAAAAGAAAAATCAAGTTCAAGATACAGAAAGTAAACAAGGTAAATACACTCATTATAAACTTTGTCACGAGTTATAATAAAGATTTGTTTATTACCTGTTAAAGTATGAGCATATGTAATAACTGTAAGTGCCAGTAAATTATTATTACTCAAATTTTTACAAATGTATTATTACTTCCACCTTGCAGAAACTTGAAGTGCTCCAGTATTTCATTCCTCTGTGTTTCTGTGGCTCAGTATTTACGTTTAAATAGTCATGGTAAATTATGACCACAATCTGTAAATATTTAATGTGTTTTTTATGACATCCAGGTGTCAGGTCTTCAGGCAGGTCAGACCTACCGTCTCCGTGTGTCGGCTGTCAACGAGGCAGGAGTCGGCCGTGCTTCCCTTCCCACTGAGCCAATAACAGCTCAGACCAGACCAGGTCAGCCTCCATGGATCCAGATTCTCCAAAATATTGCAATAAAACAAATCCCATCCAAGGCTTGTTGAAGAGGCTCAACATAAGACTATATAATAATTAAAAAAAAAACATCCACGTACTTCACTTTGTGTAGCCTAATAGTTATTCATAGAGACAAGTTTGTGATCAGAGACCATCTTTGTTCCAGTGGTGACATCGCAGAAAGACATTTAAATCACACAGCACATGTAGCCTAGTAACATGTTAATTAAAATGCAACCAACCCAATGCAATATGGGAACATATTTTATTATAGCATATGCAGGTGCAATTTAGTGGTACAAAATACTAAATCAAATAGAAATAAAATGATAATA
The DNA here is from genome assembly GCF_013103735.1 of Etheostoma cragini. Classification (NCBI taxonomy): domain Eukaryota; kingdom Metazoa; phylum Chordata; class Actinopteri; order Perciformes; family Percidae; genus Etheostoma; species Etheostoma cragini. The sequence continues at coordinate 22,061,460 of NC_048412.1, read as the reverse complement.
TTTTCAGGATACAAAAAAGTGAAAGTATAAAGTACAACAAAATATTTAGTATGTACATTATGTGTAGGGGATACATAGAATTAATTCCAGTAGCATTTTTAACACTGTGGGTTTTCTCATCTATAATGCTACGAAATTGCTGATGATGTCTGCAGCTCATTACAGCCACACGAGCTGACTCTGTCACCCTCAGGTGCCAAAGACATTGAGATTGGAGTTGACAACGATGGTTTCATATTTCTGGGCTACGAGGCTGATGAGAAGGATGACGAGAGCATGATTCTGTGGAGCAAAAACTACACCGAGAGCATCGATGCCGGGAGAGCTCGGGAAGAAACCAAGAAGAACGGGTACGGGTTGTTCATGTGCAACATGAACTCCACGTCTTTACATATGTATTTGAATTCCAAGAAATCTATGTCAGTCTGCAGGATCAAGTGGTGTATATCTCAAAATGTAAATGCTGGTTACCCTGCAACTTTGGATACAGTTCATCTTACAGATGCTGCTATAGTTTTCAGTAATAGTATTGAAATATAAAGATTAACATTAGATGTGCTCTGGATCAATTGAATTTGCTCTGTAAAGTGCCATTTGCTTTGAAGTATTTGTGACTGGGATACCAATTAAAGGCCAGTCTCTTTTAATTCTCAACTCAACCCTTCCCTTAGCTTTAGGGAAGCCTGCTTGCCAGCTTACATTTACACTGTTCCACTGATAATAGCATGTTAAACAGTAATTTCATTTTAAGCTCAGCTGGCTGAAAGGTAACACTATTGTGACAGAAAGCACTGTGAAGTGTAATTGCTGACGGCACAAAACAGTACCTACATCCCCCAGGGCTTCAGGTTGGAGAGATAAAACAACAAGCCCAATAGGCTCTGTAGATGCATCTGTCTGTTTTTTCAATTCGTCCATCAGGTCGGTCCTCACCTTCATGGACCCCTCTGAGGAGGATCTGGGTCTCTACACAGTGGAGATGAGCGACAACCCAAACCTGTCGTCAAGCTACGACTTCACCGCTGAAGGTAAACTGAAAGAGAGTGGAAGGTCAGGAAACTGTCTTGTCCAATTCACACCTTCCCCTCAGGCACAGAGATAAGAACACAGTTCAGTTGTCTCTAGTGTTATTGAAAAAAGCTGACGGCAGCATGAAGAGCAGGACTTTTAATTTTAAGGGTTATCAAGCTTTTCTCTCAAGCAAATAATTATGCACCTCACAACCGCTTCCACAAGGTCACCCGTCTAACTAAGCATATGTTCTCAATCAACTTAAAAATAGAGCGCCTGGGTAGCTTGCCTCGTAGAGCGAGCGCCTATATACAGAAGCTCTGTCCTCGACACAGCAAACGCATATTCGAGTCCAACCTGCTGCACATTTCTGCATGTCACTCCTCCTCTACTCTCTCTCCCCTATCATGTCTGAGCTTTTCTGTCCAATAAAGGCCTAAAATGCCAACAAAAAATATCTTTATAAAAATAGAGCTGTACTAGCCATTGTTTTTGACAATATGTAGGTATAAAGTGTAATTAACCTTCAGCTATGGCTTTACTTCTTTGCAGACCTTGAGCAACTCAAAGAACTCAGCTGGCAAGTCAGAAATCCCTGTACGCACCAACGTAGACATTGCACAACAATTCTGCGTTGATTAAATGCTCATCTAATCCAATGGAGCACGCCCTGAAATGCTCTGTTTGTTGTTGTTGGCAGTGATAGCTCTGAAGTCGGGCTGGCAGGTGGATGTTTCTGAGAAAGGCGATGTGCGTCTTTGGCTTCAGACTGAGAGTCTGAGTGACGCTGCTGAGCTCCGTCTTATCTTCAATGACCGAGAAATCACCAGCACTCCGGTGAGCACACTGCACAGGCCATCCTGCGATACAGCACTTGAGAAAGTCCGAGCATGACACTAACCCAATCAGGGTTAGAGGATTTAAATATCCAGAGTTCTTAAACACTTTTTGTACTGTAAGATATTTTGGAATTAAATGATTCAGGCATGTGTTTTGCTTTTATATTCTAGAAAGGATATTAATTGTTACTTTAATTTGATGAGCACATGGCAAAGTCCTTTAATCTTGTCAGCCTGCCACTCATTAAGTTGCTTAATTCATGGCTGCTAGGTTACGATATGACATTTAAAAGATTAGGGGAAATATGTGGGGCCCATCCTTACTAGCCAAACCATAACTTAACTAAATCATTTTACCACTGCAGAAGTGTGAAGTGTGTGCAAAATGCTACATTATTTGTGGTCATGACTTTAGTGTTTGGTTCAGTTAGGTTAAGATAGTTAGGTGAATAATATTATACGCTCAAGAGAAACATTTGACCTTGGTCACGTTTCAGATGGCAATGAGTTAGCAATTCCACTACAGAGACAGTTCCCTCTTTTCCCTTCCCTAACTTCTCGGATGGTTTCATTTAAATAACTGTTTGAGACCCAAAAAGGTCAAACTCTCCCACATTCCATATGTAAAAAGAAAAGCAAAGATTGAAGAATAGTCCCAAAAATATATATATATATATATACAGATCTGTGTCCCAGAACTTTCTCTTTTCTACCTAATTAACCATCAGGTTTATCTTATGGCCCTCTGTAGGGGCCCTGACCTAAACTACCTTACCTTGTATTAAGTACAGTTTCAGCAGTAAATCAAATGTTTCTTAGATCTGAGTGCTTCTTCCAGGCGGAAACGAAAAGACAATTCAGTCTGATTATTAAGCTAAAACCTTCCCTTTTTTAGATTCATGATTTTTAATCAAAGATTTTGCATGAAGGACATTAACTGTATCTATAAAGTCACTTTATTTATTGTTGAAAAAGTACAACTCTACAAGGCTTATGAAGCCTAACATGCATGGCTATCATGACAAGTCACTACATATCGAAAACAGCAATTAGTGTTTTGTTAACCATACTGGAAGGAAGCAAAGTGAGGCTGCCAACAACGCAGCAGAACAGGTGTACAAGGCAACAGAAAGGTCTGAGAAATTAGCTAATTTCACAAAGTCCGGGAGACAGGCGGATCAACTGGCCTTAAGGTGGAGAAAGAGCCAACATCTGGTACACGTGTCACTTTTGGTTAGATGCCCTACAAGGTATTAGAATTTTTACCACAACGGCAAAGGTGGAATGAATAGAGAGTTTGGACAGCGTTCTGTCTTTTGTTTTTCCGTCAGATTGTCACGGTAGCAAATCAACCGTATGTCATCACTTAAGATACGGTCTCTAGGGGTGGGGTGAAATTGCCCTGTGAAATGGAAAACTGTAGCCATGTAAGGCATGATATGTAAATAAATATGATGACATATTAATAATAAAGAAATGTTCCCTTTTTTCAGTGTATGGCATATTTTGCAAGTCAGGCTGATGTTTGTATGCTTGCACTTATTGTCTTTCATATTTCTCAAAAATGCCCTCAGAATTCCTTTACTTTCATAAAACAGCTCAGTGAAAGCAGTAGCTATTTGGAACAAGAACAAAAAGCAATTTGGAAATATGGAAAATAGGCACTCAGTTATTTCACCTGCCACTGCAAGATGACCTAAAATAAAACGGTATAATCATCAAGGCACACTAACTGAATGTGAACTAACCTCCTCAGCACTCATATGCGTTATGACGCTGAGTTAAAAATAATCAGCACTGCCGTCATGGTTATTGAACCGTGCAGTAATGTGTCCACAGAGGGAAAAGCAAACACAACACAGTATATTTATTGTGTTTTCACAACTCCGTCAGATACATTTTGTGTGTCTGTGTTGTCTCGTGTTTGTGGGAGGTGGGCGACTGCTTTATATTCAGCAGCTTCCATTCATCGCTTCAATTTCATTTTCATTTATTCCATTATTACTCCATATCAGAGCTCCATCTGAACAGTACTGATTACACGTTATTTCTAAATGATCGCAGCTGAGGTTTGCAAATTCAAAAGCCATTTAACTGATTAGGGCCCTCCGGCTTGCCATACATCACAAATCACATCCAGCACCGAGGCCCATCAACATGCAAGGCATGCACTTATCTTGATCAACATAACAGTCGTGAAAATGAGCTTAAAGGCTGCTTCCTGTTTGTTTGTGAGTGTGTGCGTGCGTGCGTGCGTGCGTGCGTGCATGTGTGTGTGCTTCCGTGCGTGCATGGTGTGTGCGTGTGTGTTAGAAAACAGGAATGTTTCATCTACAGTGTGCATTTTTTCAGACCATTTTCATGCACTGACACACACTGTGTATGATTAGCCATCCATACAGTAGATTGCAAGCGGCATGTCTACCTGCCATCCGGGATCATCTGTCTGCTGTGTATGTGCTGTATGTGTGGCAATGCTTGTTTGCTCTTCTACAGCACCGTAAGATCACCTTCGACAAGGCCAAAGGTCTGGTAGAGATTGTGTTGGAGCAGCTCTCTCAGGAGGACGAGGGCCAGTACACGGCTCAGCTGAAGGACGGCCGCGCCAAGAACCAGTTCACTTTCGTCTTTGTGGATCAAAGTAAGTTCTGAATTCAGTTGCCACTAAGTTGTCAAATACTTTTTGTGTTTCATACCGTGATGAGAGATAAGCACAAATGTAGAGGGACAATAGAACAGAACAGGAATCTGTGTAAATGTGACATCACGCAGTGATGAAATGCTATCTCCCTTTCCTTGTTGTGACATTTTCTTCTTTGAAACAGGATATTGGGAACTAAGGCTGAAGCTACCATTGAGCTCATGTCGTCTTGTGTGTCTTCTGAGAATGTGGGGTGTTCAGCGACTTTAGCAATCATCCTGCAATTAATTAATTACAGTTACTCTAGAATTTAGAATCAAACTAATACATTTTGACAGCTTTAGGACACATAAATCAATCATTTGGAATTTTCCAACCACATTTTTAATGAAGTAAAGTTTACAAAAAACATATTTGAATTAATTGAAATGCTTTTTTTTTTTTTGTGTATTTTTTAAATCCTAGTTACAGCCCTGGAAGAGACATGGATAGATGGATGGATGGATGGATGGATGGATGGATGGAAAAGAAATCCAATATCTTAGTGGAAATAGATTAAAAGGAACTTGCTTATTTGCAATGCAAACGCTCTGTTGTACATCCATGGGGTTCAACTCATTTGCATTTTCTCCCAAAATGTTCTCTGCTGTTTTAAGAGAAGAGGACCTTAATTACTGTAAACTTCTTGCAGAAGACAGTTGCATTAACTTTTGTGTGCGTCCGTTATTAAACTGATCAGCCTCTGTTCTTTTAGTGGAAGATCAGTAAATCCAGAAAATGACTAGCCTAACTCTGGACTTGTGATGTACTTGTAATACATCTTATTCACTAACCCACTAGGATTAATTAATAATTTCACAATTAAAGTATTAATCAAAGGGAAATGAGTGATGGAAAATATGATGATTTTTTATAAGAGAGGTAGTTCAGAAATGTGGTATGGTGTTTTTGATTGCAATTATCGTTTACACTGAATGTGCTGCATGAGGTCACATTAAAGATAGTATCACTATATCTGATCTTCTTAATTTCCTCAGTCTTTCAACATCAATTAGAGGACCTGATTTGTAGCACAATGACTACAGTAAAGATTTCCTATTTAATTTTTTCCTATTTAATGAATAAATGATCGTATAACTATCAATATTCTTGTCTTGCTTTGTAAATGTTCTGACCTGTTCTCAGTTCATAACATTATAATGTCTCCTTGCAACTTTCTCTCAGAAGTCTATTTTCCCCTCCTACAAATGGCAGAGCAGTTAAAAACGAAGATGATATTATTCTGGAAACAATAACCTTTTAGAGCAACAAGTTATCATCACTACTCCCCATATGACTTGTGTGATTCTACTGTTTTTGCACTCTGTTTTTGTCTCTTTCAGAGTTTCGTCAGACGCTGGCCTTGGCTGATAAAAACCGACGCGACCACCAGAGAAAGTCCGGTGAGAGTCTCCAAACATCAGTAACAGATACAGTATAGTTAATACAATTACAACTACCAGTTGCAGTAGCTTTTTGAGGGTCTTTATAGTGACCCCGCTGCTTCGTTTTGAAACCTCTTGAAACTAAATAGTTGAAAGGATGTGCTACTCAACTCCATGTTTTTATCACCTGAGTCCCAGTCCCAGTGCCCACTTGTGCAAACAGACCATCTCACACTATGTCTACGATCCAAAGTCCATGTGAGACTTAAAGCCCACATATCACATATTGTCTATAACCTGCAGAACAACATGATGCAAAACAGATATTAATGTAAGACAAACATTTGCTACTTTACAGTCATGCACTTTATTTCAGGCAGCTTTCACTTTCAGCATTATGTTTTATCACACAGCTATAATTGATATAAATTGCCTTATTATGATGCATTTGTGTTTCATTGGTTGCTGTGAATAAATTATTGTCTGAAGGTCACTGTTTCTAGATGGATATCCATGTGTTCGGTTTTCCCCAGGGCCTTATTTCCAGGAATACTTGTCGTGGAGTGTAAATGAGGATTGTGAAGTGATTATAAAGTGCAAGGTATTTTTTGTACATTTTATAGAATACATTTGCTAATTGTAATAAGAGAACTAACATAACATTAAGAGCCCAGAAATGTTTCATCTTTCATTATTCATTTCTGCTATTATTTGTGTGTTGCAAAGCTCACTCGGGGCAAGACAGTGTTGTACTTTTGTGATTACTTCTTAAAGAAAGACTTCTCTGGTTTTGTACAAATAAAAGAAACAAGGTGTTAATTAGCAAACTTTACAGATGCTGGATGGCAGATTTAGTTACCTTTGGACAGAGCCAGGCTAGTTTTCCAGTTCTTATGTTAAGCTAAGCTAAGCTAAGCTAAGCTGAGCTAACTGGTTTTTGGCTTCTGGCTCCAGCTTTGTATTAAGTGGACAGACTATTGAGAGTGGAATCAATCTTCTCATCTGACTTTTTACAGGAAAGCAAATAAGTTTAAACTCTTACTTTAAATGATTACTGGTAACTAATTATTATCAGTTACCAGTCATTACAGAAACTCTTTTAATGACATCTATTACATATATTTGACTATTTGTCTATATAGACTATATAGTTTTAAACCAATCCATTTTAGAGGAGTTGTATGTAAATCTATCCATTCACAGGTGACAAACACAAACAAGGACACGTCACTCAAGTGGTTTAAAGAAGGCGTGGCGGTGACCCAACTTGTGTATGAGCAGTCATCAGGGGTCAGCACACTCACCATCCCACAGGTATCCAAAAGGATTCTGCTCTATTTTCAGACTACTAGGACTGGAGAGGGGAGTTGGGAACTCAGGAAAATGAGCATGTAGAAATGGTAGCTAGTGTAGTGAGAGAAATCAAGAGAAGCAAAGAGTTAATGAGTCTAACACCACGTCTTTGGCCCCGTCAGAGAACACTTGTTTAATGATTTGATTTGAATGTGCAGTTGGCCAATCATAAACAAAGTTGGCACTAGTGACACATGACTGGCAGCTGTCTTGTTAGAAAAAGAAGAAGATGATAGCCGCATACAAGCTAAAAAGAGTGTTTCAAAAACAATGTTTTCTTGGGTGGCATTAGAGGATGAATGAAACAACTACAAAGTTTGAGTCCAGGGCAGATTTGAAGTGAAGAAAAAACCTTAACGTTGAACCCTGTTGGTGGTTCTCTAGTTAGTAATCTTCCATTTGAGAAGCTATGAATAAGTTGAACTTTTATACGTTGGATGGTTTTCCCTCAGGTTACCAAGAAAGAGTCAGGTTCATACAGAGCTGTGGTGTCAGATGGGAGAGGAGAGGATGTCAGCATCTTAGAGTTACTGGATGATGGTAAGACACGACCTTGTCACCAGCGAACAAGTATCCACAAACGATAGTCCCCCAGTTGTTTATGTGCAATTCAGTTGGCACACATTTCCCATCCATAATAGAAGTGAGGTGATTGTCTTTTATTTTGTGCCTCCTTGTCTCATTATGTGTCCTCGGTATTCAGCTACCTACCTCTAATCTTGTGTTTAGTATTCCATAAGTAATAGAAAACACTATCTGAACACTTAATTGTTCATTTGATTTACAGAGTATGACAAGCTTCTCCAGCAGCTGAGTAAACAGTGTGGTGAGTTATTCACAGTCTTAAGCTTTACCTTTGTGAAATGTGCCAATGATGTCTTTTTTTAGCAGCAGGTGTGTTGGGATAAGGATAATACAACTAAAAGCCATGTTAATTAATTGCTGTGTGTGTTGTTTCAGAATACTAATGTGTTTAAATTAAAATTGCCAAGCAAACTGAAATGTATGCAATCTGTGGCATCAAATAACCAGAAGCTCTGCCTTCTCTCTTTTCCTCTCTGTCTCTGCAGCGTTGTCTGCCAGCCCACTAAAGATTCAGAGCACCGCTGAAGGTTTTAAGCTCTACTGCTCACTCAAATACTATATATCCTACATGAAAACCAGCTGGTACTTCAAGTGAGTCCACATGCAGATCACCTCTCTGACCTAAGACGCTATGTGCAACTACTACCAAGGAGGAAATATTCCAAACTTAACTTAAATTCTGTTAAGACAGACAGACCTGAATACAAATTTTGCACAGGAAAGTAAATAAAAAGTAGCTTAAAGTTTATTTAGACGGCAGTGCCATTTGGTAGTGTGGTCACATTGTTTACTGCAAGCCACAGGAGTGCAACGCTGTAAATGTCAAGCTAAAGACAGGAAGATAATGCTGTGGTGGTGCTCTATGAGTGATCAGCATGGCAGCAGTCTTTTTTCGCTGGTAGGAAACTGTAGGTAAACAACACGGCCGCAGTTGCAGGTCAAAGACCATAAAAGGAAGTCACACATACTGGCTTGACTGCTGCACACACACAAACACACACAAACCAATAGAGGTAAGAGGTATACTCATCTACTGCAACATTTCTCTTTCCTTGTCTGGGCCTTCTTTACTAAAGTTCCCTAAAGTGCTTATCAAAGTTTAACTACTGACAGCTTAAAAGGTTCAGGATCTAACTGGGTACAGCGGATCTTCAAGTCTGCATGCAAACGTGGCGGCTGGGGCCACATCTGGACACTAAATCACCTGATTCAGCCTACTTATCTGTTAAAATCAATACTACACATCATCCTGTGCGGCCAAACACTGTTGAAACCCAGAGAACGTCTGGGGGAGGTATTACCAAAGATACCAAATGTATCGCAGTCTGAATTCTGAATAATGTGTATAACATGGTGAACAACACATGTAAAATAACAGAGAAAGCGTAAGAATTGACTGATTTCACGTGCATTTCATTAAAGTGAATGATCCTGTGATGTTATTTAAAGGTACTGTATACTAAAAGATAATTAATTACATGCTTGAGGCTGATACTGCTTTCTTTAGTAAGGCTACTAGCACCACCTGCTGGGGGATTAAAGAATAGCCTTTACAATTGCGTAACAAAACACTGGAGAAAATCTGACTAGTGTGACGCTGACTGACAGATTTTAAATACATTTTATTAATAAAGTTAGTTTTGTATGATTCCAGTCTGAACTGTAACATGTTCCTACAACAGAATTTTTAGTTCAAATCTTTATAAGTTTATAAACCTGTGTGCTTATGCTCCTGTGACTGAGGTTACAGTGATAAGGAAGAAACAGATACCCTTTATTTTCTAGATCTGATACCAGTACTTTGGGCTAGGGGAAAAGCAGGAGTATGTCCATAACATGTATTTTGTAAGGATCTGCTGGTTTTAGAAAGTTTCTGTCTAAAGCATATGTAGCAGTAGCAAAAAAATATATTTGCTTCCTTCCGTGTAGGGAGAAGAGGATTGACCAGGAAGCCAAGACAAAGCCTGGCAGCAATATGCAGAATGTCTGGATTGAAATCTTTAACCCAACAGAGAAAGATAAAGGAAAATACACCTTGGAGATGTTTGACGGCAAAGAGACACACAAACGGTCTCTTGACCTGTCTGAACAAGGTGGGTGAGCAAGTTTGAATTGAAGGATCTAAAACACAATGGCAGATTAAGAGAAGATTTTAGAGCATACATTATGAGATCTTGATTATTATTATTTCCAACAGTCTTCGCTGATGCCTTGCTGGAGTACCAGAGGTTAAAGTAAGTGCTCCACTGCACGCAGTAGATGAGTCTAACATGGCTTGCTGTGACACTAACAGAACGCACTGAGCAGTCAGAGGTAACAGACCATTAGTTTAAAATATTGAAAACATCTCGCACAGATTATTTATCAATGTCATATTGATTTGACTTTTTGTGTTTTCATCCCTCAGACAGGCGGCCATTGCTGAGAAAAGTGAGTCACAGGTTATATGTAAATCCTGAGTTTTTTTCTGTCCTCAACAAAGGTTAAAAGACTCTACGGTGAAGTGCTGCAGAGAGTTATAGTTGTTTTTTTTGTTTCAGATCGAGCCAAAGTGACCAAGGGTCTTCCTGATGTGGTAGCCATCATGGAGGGCAAGGTATGACATAGTCAGGAAGACGTGACTACTTAGAGACAATTTCAAACACAATAATATTTATATTTTCTTACTGATTTGAGCCTTTATGTGGCCTATTATTTCATAAGTGCTTGACTTCTCCTCGTCCTCTCTTCAGTCTTTGTGTCTGACGTGCTACATTGATGGTGAACCAACCCCAGAGATTGTCTGGCTTCGGAACGACAAGGAGATTGTTAACGAGACCCATTTTACCCTCACTAAGGAGCCCAAGTGCAGCACTATCAACATTAACAACGTCAGCCTGGAAGATTCTGGAAAATACAGCATCTTTGTGCGCAACCAGTATGGCTCTGAAACTGTTGATGTGACAGTGAGCGTTTACATGCATGGGGAGAAGCCTCCAATCCACGCAGTTTTGATGGGTTTAGATTGAAAACTGGGTCCAAAATGAGGGTTTTTCTATTCTTCAGCTTTTTATGCATAGAGAGAAAGATGAAAATGAAGGTGGATGGATAGATAGATTATGTTGGAGGATGAGATGGAATGATGCTTGATTGTTCATTTATAAGAAAACTTTATTCAGCATGGGGGAACTTTATTGAGCTTTTGAAAAATGCCCAGTGAGGTTTAATCACAAATGTAATCTGACAGTCTGCAAACTGTCTATATCGTTTAAATAGCCTAGTGTATGCCGTAAAAACAGTATGTTATGCTCAGGCTTCTCCTGTGACAGAGTTGCAGAATTGCTAGGTCCTTCATGGACGTTTCATATAAAGATTGTTTTTTCAATAAAAGAAAACTATGTTATTTCTAATATAAGAAATTCTAACAAATGACTAGCTGAATTCATAAGCAGGAAAACGCACCATTAATCAACTTATAACACTCTGTTGGGAGTTGGGTTGAGAGGGTCCCCAAACAGACCAGAGGACAGAGTATGGACTGGTACCTTGTTCACTGCTTCAGTAAAAAGGACGGACCATAGATACATTCTGATATGAGATATTTCTAGTCTGCTCAGCTCATAGAACCCTTTGGCTTAGCTACAAGCCAGCCAGCTAACATTACGCTAGCAGTCACGAACATTGTGTGAGCAGTTAAAAATTCAAAAATATAATTTGACAGTATGTTTACCAACAACACAGGTTAACTAGCCAGCCATGTCATTTTAACCAAATTTACAGAACAAATTCAACAGCATGTAAACTGTCGGCCGCAGCCTGAAATCATTTGAGAGTTGAACAGCGGACACAATGTGAAATGATTGTTGTGAAACTAAGTCAGAGTACTTCTTGCAGCTTGTGTGTTAGTGTAGCGTGAAGATGAGTCATTGATGGACTACACCAAGTGTTGAAAATAGTCCGATTTTATTTAGCCATTTACTGTATCATATGCATTTAGAACGGTAAACAGTCAACTTCACCAGAACTCAATAGTAGGTGTCCTAATTCACTTTTTAATGCACACCCTGCAGCCAAACAGAATTGTGTATTCACCCTGGTCCATGGTATAATTCCCGATAAGGGACACCACGTCAGGCATTAACCCTTATGTTGCCAATTTGCTGACTTTGACTCTTCTCTACTTGTGCGACTGTTACATTACATTTATTATTTACCCTTTTTATTGTCTTTTGTTTTTAAGTTCACTAAGCACCTGTCATGACGATAACTGCAAACCCCTCAGCTACTTAAGCTTTTGGTGAATCAGATGTGTCATTTGTTTGTGTGGGTTGTGAATAAAGCAAGTTTAAGCTATTTTTAACTGGATTATTTTTATGAGCACTTACAAATACTATATTTCAACTTTAAATCTGTGTCAAGTCAACTTTTAGTCCAATTTATAATCAAGTGTTAAAGAAAATGCGGCCTGAATCTTTGTTTGTGTATTATGTAAGCAGAGATTATTATTATCTTGCACTTTAGAAGCAAACAGTCCGTAGTGTCATCAACCCTACTACTGGGCCCGTTGGTCAGGTAAAGTCACGTTGGCTCAGTAGTTAAGTAAATCATTTTCTCATTTTAGTTCTGGAGCTTACCATCCTCAAACTCCACTCGGGCTCTGTGAACTTTACATTAAATGAAGATCATGTAAATAATTGTCATTTTAATTATGCAATACAAAACCCTTCTGCAAGCCATGGTGCACGTATACAAAAATATGTACATATTTCTCATCATCACTGAAGCTCTTCAACCCAATCTAAATGCATCTTTGGTGGAAGCTGAGGTTTGTCCAAACTGGAGTAAGTGACCTCGAGGTTGTTCAACTAGCAGAGTTTGTTGCTCATTAGACACGATGCTATCCACCCCCCCTTGCTTTCCTGTATAAGAAGATGCAGCACTCCAGTCACATTCTCCACATTGTGTTGATCTTCACACAGCTGTCTCAGCCTCCAGCCCACATTGGTAAAGGAGAACCCAGATCTTCTAGAAAACATGGACTTCAATGGAACATGGCAGGTTTACTCCCAAGAGAACTACGAGGAGTTCCTCAGGGCCATGGGTGAGCAATATAACTACATCTACTATCTTTGGTAGCTGAAGACAACGTGGCTATTTTTGATGTGGTTACACCCTTCTAATGTTTAGTAGGCAACAAAGCCTTGCAGTCCACAGACTCATCAGTCCTTACTTGTACTGTGCAATTAACAAAACACATGTGCTTTGCTTACCAGAACTCCCAGAAGATATAATTAAGATGGCCAAAGACATTAAGCCAATTACTGAGATCAAGCAGAAAGGCAATGACTTTGTTGTCACCTCCAAGACCCCTGGAAAGTCTGTGACCAACTCCTTTACCGTCGGCAAGGAGGCTGAGATCACCACCATGGACGGCAAGAAGCTCAAGGTTTGTAATTCTAATTTACCTTTATTTTTATGTCACGAGTGTTTTAGTATATGATTTGTTTATCTAAATGTAGTACAGTATAACTGTGTTTAAAGCCGAGATCTGTGTAAACATTTTCCAAAAGTTGGTAAGTATTATGTGTCACTTACGAGCCTACAAGTGTGCCTGTGTCTCATGAACTCCTGCCTGTTTTGGGGATATTTGTGATATGTATTGTCTCCTCCTTTGATCTGCAGTGCATTGTCAATCTGGAGGGTGGCAAACTGGTTTGCAATACAGGAAAGTTCTGTCACATCCAAGAGCTTAAGGGAGCAGAGATGGTAGAGGTGTGGCAGCCTATGTCTTACCAGAACTCACTCTTTCTGTTTCACATTGATGTATCATAAGCTTAAATAATGTAACGTAGCCTATATGCTATCCATAAATGAAATGTGTTTAATTTTCCCTTATCCCCTTTCAGACATTGACCATGGGTTCAACAACTCTCATCAGGAAGAGCAAAAAGATGTAAACTTGGCAGTGAAGAAACCAATGTCTATTTAAATAAAAGTGTTGCTTAATAAGTGTGGTCTTTTTTGAGCAAATGGCTATCTTTATAGTCCCAACATCCTCATTATGTCTGTCAGACAAGCAGTCAACACACACTATGCAGAAAAACAATGGAATAATCTAAAAATCAAACAATGAATAAATGAATACCATGTTAGGTCATGAGTGTCTGCGCGCATGTCCCATGTGGCTGTACGTCTGTGCGCATGCGCCGTGTGAGGAGACCACTTTGACCACGTAGATAGATAGTCGGCTGCAGTAAAGCATCAGGATTTGTGAATAAAATAGTTGTAGTGAACAAATTCACGGCCTCCAATTAGTAGCAACGGGCCTTTACGAAAATGGCGAGGTACTTGAGGCCACCGAATACATCTCTCTTCGTTCGAAACATCGCCGACGACTCCAGGTATGTTGTCATTTTATCCCTGCAGGCGTACATCCAAGCATGGTTAGGCTAACATAATGCTAGTTAGTTAGCAAACATGACCAAAATGGCTAACCGATGTCAACGTTACGATTTATCCCAATCAGGGTTGGAGAAAAAAAATCCTGGTAGTCACTTTTTAACCGAATAATACTCTCCAGATAACAGCGTACAACATATCATAAAACACATTCCCCCTGCCTGCATCAAGCTAAGGCTAGGTTAACACCAAGGCTAACAAGAAACTGAGAGACTGTTGTAGCAGGTGACGTCACTCCCCCAAACAAGCAAGTTGGTTTTTTTTAGTTTATGGACGTAAATCAGTAATCTAGCGAGACTACAATTCTGGTCTGCAGTGTACACGCATACAGCGAGGCTTATTTTGAGCAGTCTATTTTTATGTTAGCAACCAGCGTCAACCTATTTTCAAATTTAGCTACGCCCCCAGTTTAGTCAGTAGCAAGTTAGAAATCATTGTAACGTTACCCAATAGCAGACTACAGACGTGCGCCGACATACACCAGTAAAATGTCAAACTACGGTTACTGTCTATTTTGTGTGGGGAAATACAAGATAATACAAAATGCCGTATTAAACGGACAATAAAAGACGGGGTCAAGCAGGACAGGGGAAATATAAACAGAAGCCCTTTTCTGTTGTCTACTTTTGGTATTTATTGCCTCACCTTTTTTAGCCTTTTCCTCTAAAATAAGTTTTATCATTTTGATTTTCTTCATCTCTAAAACTCAAGAATGACCGAATTATTTGAATTGCAAAAAGCATTTTCCATTAACACAGCCCTTAACAAATGCCAAGTGTGTGTGTGTGTGTGTGTGTGTGTTTTGATATCTTTATAAGAATACTTATTTTAAGTCCATGCAGACAGTTTGGTAGTTATGTTCCAATGAGTTTTGAGCTATCCATCTCTAAAACTTCTTTTACCACACCTACATGTTAATGTAATTTCTCCTCAAGGAAAAAATACATGTGAAAAAAACCCAAAGCACACAGACATACTCTGCACAGTTTTTAGTCCGTTTTGTACAGAAGAAATTGTTCTTGAAAATGTATGTACATAATTCCCCTTAGGATGGCGAGTTAACCATTGTTTTCCCCACCATACAGTATCACACTTTGATAAGTCTTTCTGTTACATCACCAGTGCTTTTGAAATGTAACTGTGATAAATTCAGCAAAGCAGCGCCATTTTCTAACCTCTGTGACTTTGCCACCTCTTTTAATTGATGATACATGCCATTTCTAGCTTGTATTGCTCCTGCAGATGTGTGAAGTTGGCTGGCCGCATTTTTATTTGTACTATTATACCTTTTGAGGAAACTTCCTTCTGAAGTGGGAGAATAATTTGATTTGTCTGCAATTAAGTATTTTCACATGCTGTGCTGGCACCATCTCTTGTGCATACCTTGCACAATTGGCTCCAGCTATATTCAAATGACAGCCAGCAGAATAAATGTGCTTATTTCATGACACTTTAGGCCAGAGGATTTACGACGTGAGTTTGGTCGTTATGGGCCTATTGTAGATGTCTACATTCCACTTGACTTCTATACGCGGCGGGCAAGAGGATTTGCTTACATTCAATATCCTTTATTCTTTTTCATTTTCATTTGGAAATGTAAGGGATTGTGAGGCATTCAATCTCATTTTTGTGGTTGCAGCTGGTTCAGTGACTCCTTGCCAATGTGTTTTGTTTTATGTAATTGTATTTTCTAAGAATTATTTGTTTCTAATACTTGTTGTATTAAGATTAAAACTTATTCCTAACCAATATTTCTTCTGTTGTTGCCTTAGAATGGTAAAGATACAGTTCTGGAGATCCCACACCAAAGAAAGTTGAAAGGCGGTTGTAGAGTAGATTCAAGCCAAAGACACCCAGGCGACAAGCAATAGTGGAATTGGGAAAATAAAGAGAGAGCAAAAGCATGAAGATACAAAGAGGAGAAAAGAGAGCACCCAGGCTTCCATTTGTCTACCAAAGGGAGGAAAAGCAAAGTGTTTATTGGGCAAAGACAAGCAGGAAACCTCAAGTTCTTCTGCCAAGACAATAAAGATCAAGCTGAAGGTCAAAGGTCAAGCATGTTAAAGGTAACAAGCCAAACATTTTGTATCCTACCAAATCTGATCACCATCAATATTTGTCTTGTCTTAAATTTGAGATCACAAATGGGCCCGTTAATTCAGTTTTATGTTTTTTATTTGCAGATTAAAGACATTTTCTCACTTATTTTTCTGAAATAACTGATCAAATAGTTGTGTTTCATAGACTTTAGCTGTCAACATGTGTTGCAGCCTTTTTGTTATTTTTCTTATAGATTGTTGTGCATGTGTGCAACCTTCTCTGTCCCAACTTTCCAAATTACAAAAATAAAAGGCCTTAACAATACAGCACGTTTGAAGATGTCCGGGATGCAGAGGACGCTCTTCACAACCTGGATCATAAATGGGTTTGTGGGCGTCAAATCGAGATCCAGTTCGCCCAGGGTGACAGAAAAAGTAGGAAGAATTTGTATTCCTATCTGAGCAGCACACATTCTGTAAAGCCTCATTCAGCGTTGTTTGGCAGATATGGAGTTCATAATTGCCCAATGTTCTAATGTAAAAAAAAATTCTGTCAAGCCCCTAACCAGATGAAGACCAAGGAGCGGCATTCCCCTCGCAGCTCCTCCCGCTACGATGATGAGCGGGATAGCCGCCGAAGACGATCCCGGAGCCGCAGCTATGATCGACGCAGATCCCGAAGCCCCTCCTATGAGCGTCGTCCTCGGAGGTCTGAGAGCCCCAGAGAGTGAGTTGTTGGCAACTTTGTTTTTGCTGCACATGCAATAACTTAAAGGTCCAGTGTGCCCATTCACAAACTTGTCCCTTTTCATGAATCTTTATGCTGCGTTCCAGACACAATTTTCAGCCCGTAAGTTAGGGGCGTTTTCTAGTCAGCGACCTGTTTTGGGCTTCATTTAATATAACATAACCTGTAGTAGTACACAATTGTATGTGGGTCCAGGGGTCAACATTGTTTGTGTGTGACGTCAAAACTGTAACTGGGAGTACAACGATCTTGTACGAGTTCTCGTGTAGTAAGTTACTGCCGTTCCAGGGCACTTTCACGGGTAGAAGGTTGTGAAAACACGAGTTACGGGTTGCCTGGAACGCAGCGTTACCACCACCATCAATTCCAAGTATTCCTATTTGCTTGAAATTTTACATTTCCAATTGCATGCACTGGTGTATTCATGTGCTATATTAAAATAAGTTATCAAGTAAGGGACATACAGGATATACTGCTCCGCCTTTCCCATTTTTGCTGTCACATGATACACTCACAGGTGCTGCTAATGGGTATCATTGCTTCCCAGCCCCGGCAAGTTTGAAGTATGAAACATGGAGAACCTTTTTTTTTTTTTAACTCATTCAGTATACTGATATACAGACAAACAAATCCACCTCAAAATCAAGGAGTACCACACATACTGGTATTCAAAATCCAAATATCAGGAACAGGAGTCTTATTTAAAAGAGCAAGAGACCGGCTTTTTGAACTCAGTGTCGCGAGAGAATTGATTGCAATATATGATCCCCACACTAGATGGGTAGAAATTCCTACACATTAAACCCATCCTGTAAATCTTCATTCTACTTTTGTACAACAAGCCCCGGAAAACTTTTCAAACGGTGTACTATATTTTATATTGGGCAAAGTTTTTGTTGATGCATTGTTGCTATTCGCGTTGATATCTGCATAGGGAGTGGTGCCTCTTTCTACAGTAGCCCAGAACGCACAAACAAATACAACACCGGCTCTTCAACAACAAACTATGGTGCTGGGAAAAGTATTGTTTTTGTATGAGTACTGAAATGACGTTATCATATTGGCTCCTGTATCAGATAGTTTGAACACCCAACCCTAGTGATGTTTTAAAGTAAATCCTAAAACTGTGACTTACACAGATGCACCAGTTATTTTTCACTTTCCTCAACAATGCAATATAGGGAATTTGTGCTGCATTCATGTGGGGTCAGAATAATCGGAAAGATTTGTTCCCGAAAGTTCATAGAAATGGAAATTACAGTGCTCATACCAGATTGGTCCTTTCAGTCCGAGTTCCGGCAGTGCCCGCCTTTCAACCAAGCACGTCAGGTCGGCCAAAATGAAGGCCGCCGGCCCCTCCGGACAACGGCACAGAACACACCAAACAGACTCGAATCACCGACCTCACCAGACTGTCCAACGGCCGATTATCGGGTTAGTGTGTCAGGGCCTTAAAAGAGAGAGCATACCGATGGGTTTATGTCACAGGAGGCCTTAGCCTACCACTGGTTCCATAAGGTGCCCCGGGTACCTCGATTTTTTTTTTTTTGCCAGGCAGTCATCATATACTTTATTCACTGCATTTAACTTTCCCACCATTTTTCCAGCCCTTGTAGTCACTCCATCAATCCTGGCCTTGTCAGTTGCCCCAGCATTCCCACCACACAGTAAACACTATCACTGACATACAAAACTTTCTCACCACATCAGTATTCACCTTAAAAGACTGCAACTTCCTCATACAATATACAAGTGGACTTAATTTTTCCATAACTTCAATAAGTCAATGTGATCAGACCATAGCCTGTCATTAAAAACAATGCCCAAATACTTCACCCACTACTATCGAACCTTTTGATTTCCACTGTTTCAGCTGTCATCTTATTTCTCCTGTAATCAATTACTAATTCTTTAGTTTACTTAGCATTGAGTATTTGGAAAAGACGGTCGCAATAATCAACAAAAGCTTTTATCTCATTTTAATACAGTTAGTCCTTATTTTTTCAAAGAACCCAATGAGCGCTGTGTCGTCAGCAAATTTAACAACGTATCAGCTTAACAAATTAAGACCTGTTCTCTTAGAAATTTAGAATGAAGTAGATAAAAACACTTGGAACCTTCATCATTAAAAGCTTATTTACTATGTGTGGTTTTATCGTGTCGAACGCTGAGCTAAAATTATAGGACAGAATTCTCCCCCTGCATCCAGGTGACTGTAGACACTGTCCAGTTTAAAGACAACAGCATCCTCTGTCTCTCTCCCTTTCTCATAAGCAAATTGGCAGGGGCTCAAGATAATACTCCACATGGGTGCAAACTATTTTAAGTAAAAGAACTCATTGTTTTCTTATCCTAGATATAAATCCTTAATAGTATCTAAGTTACACTCCAAAAAAACAGTTTGTCTTTGTTCTCTCTACAGATCTCGGTCCTACAGTCGACACAGACGGAGCAGAACCCATGAAAATGACAAGTAGGCAAATTTGTCATTTTTTAGTATGTAAAATATGCAAGGGGAATTGTACTATTCTATATTTTATAATGCAAATTTTTTTAATCAATAATTATGTCCTTCACCAGGTACAGAGGTCCCCCTCGTGATAACCACAGGACACATCATGAACCAGGCTCACGTAGCCACTCAGCGTCCCGCTCGCCTTCGACCTCAAGGCCCATGCCCAAAGGTAAAAAGAGCCAGTCCAGGTCTCACAGCCCGGCTGAAGATTTCCATCCAACCTCCAGCTCCCAGAAACAACCTGTGGGACGGTCTCCATCCCGCTCCTACTCAAGATCCATGTCCCGGTCTCGCTCTCGATCCAGGTCCTGGGCTGGACGTAAGTCTGGAGGCCACTGATTGTCTGTTCCCCCAACGTCCTGTTAATCTGTCTCTGTTCAGCTATGACAACAAGAGTGTTATGCTCTATTTTGAATTTGTTTATTACATTAGAGTATGTGGCCAAAGGGGGGTAAGGAAGCTCAGATTTCTTTTAAAGGGATTCATGAAAGCAGTTAATCCTTAACTTTTTTTTTAACCTTGTGTAGTGTGCGTTGCTAAAGGTGAAACAGTTTGGCGTTGCCAATAATATTTTTGTACTTTGAGTTAGCAATGTTTACGTTCATACATTTCTTAATCTGCTTGTCTCCATTTGGCTCTATTGTTTGTCAACATGAATAAAACTTACATTTAAACTTCAGGTCCTGACTTGCCAGTATTTCCCAACTATGCTGTCCCTTCTGTTATACAGCAAGCAAACTGTATACTGTAGTGGCTGTAATTAGAGTGGTGCCACAATGTATGGAACGTTGGTGCTACCGTTTTCCAGTATTGATATTTAAGATTAACTGCATTCATTTCTCATGTACTTTGAGTGAATCAGTCAGTTGAAAATGTTCATAGTACCGTTTTCCTAGTTTAACTTGTATGCTTTGTCAATAAAGTGTTTAACACATACTGTGCCTAGGATTGCAAGAAATCAGAAGCATCATTTGATAAAATGTCAATTACAAAAGTGTAGTAGGACAGGCCAAGAATAGAACAAGTATTCGCACCAGTTAAGATACTCAAGCACAGACACATATGGGGGAGGGAAAGGGATTTATTATTTTTGGTCAAATTTGGTCATCAATTCACAGATTGTATTCTTTTTACACACCAATTGTTACTAATCTTAAAACAGGGCATATTCTTTTCATAGTCAGTGACATCATCGGGGGGGGATAAATTAAAAGCCAATTCATTACACATTTCAAAATTTAGAATAAAAAAAGGAGACTGCCATGAACGACTTAGCAAAACAGAAAATGTTCAAATGAATAACCAGTATAACTAAAACCTAAACCGCGAGGGGCCACGTTCAGTTGTCAGCTGGCGGAAGAACAGCTGAGAATTGAAGATGGTGTGATGAAAACATTTGGTCAAATTTGTAGCATTGCCACCTAATGAAAATAGTTTCAGCATGGATTTCAACTTAGGCACAAACAGGTCAACTTAATGAAAAGCATTACGCTTACATAATGTAAGCACATTCACAATTCAAATTCATACATAGGCAAGTCTCCTCCAGGATCCAATTGGTATTTTGCAGTCTTAGATTTGCCCTTAGCATATTTCACCCTACACTGCATAATACAAAACAATAAAAAAAAACATGTGCAAGATCTCTGGAAAGATTACAGTGCAGGGGTTCTGAGAAATGCAATGGCATTTTTTTAACAAAAATATTCTTCAGTATTGAAGTCAAGACATTGAAGTCAAGACATGTCCTTAGCATGTCTTATACATTCAGTGTTATATACTAAAAATACTTTTGTCAGACAAGCCTCAAACTCGGCCTGCAAATCTACATATGCTACAAGTACTTTTTACATGTCATTATTTACATGGCTCTTGAACACTAACAAGCTCTTTACTTTGTTTTGTCATCTTTAAGCTGGCCACAAAAAAACACACCAATTCTGCAAGGGGAAAGCAAAAAGAGCCTCAGAGGATTGAATCACAAAAATAGAGAATCCATAGGGGGATAGTCAATTACGCCTCCATCAGTTCAATAGCATCCTGGCCTGTAACTTATTAAAACTAGTCTGATTGCAGTGTAAGAGGGTAAACAAGAGGCAGAGTTATGGGATGGTCAACCACTGAGTCTTATTTTGTAAACATAACACCAGCCTCCTGCCTCATGTTAAGTCCCTGGGGTTACTTCACTTCAGAAACCTCCCTCAGCTCCTCCTTACCTTGCGTACGAATGCATGCAGCCAACAACAGGACCATGACTTTGAGAGAAAGCGGAACTTAACAGCTTAGCCTGGCCCTCTTCCGCGTGTTAAAGCTGCAGCGCTGTCCTGAAAAGGCCGAGGAGCAATAACAGAACTGATTGAACGATGAACAGTTTAGAAGTAACTTTAGGGGCCCTGACCCATTCACCACGGGCTGGCAAGGTAAAGTGGCAATGGCAACAATGCCGACCACAGGCCATGTCCAAAACAGAAGGAAGAGGAGAAAAAGAAGAGGAAAAAAAAAACAGCAAAAAACATTGCTTTGGTTACACACAGCACTTCATATATCTTTCAACCACAACAATAAAAAGGACTTGTACAAAATAATGCTATGATAGAGTGTTATGGGCCTCAGACAAGTTCAACTCCTATAGTGCATGTGCGCACAGCGCAATAAAAAAAAAGTACAGGAGTTAACTGTCCAAGGCCTGTGTGCCATGGTCTCTTTTTACCCTTCAGTTTGAGGTTATACTTTTGACCTGTACTGTACATCGTATTACCTCCAGTAAGATAGCTTTTTTCCCTGCAGAATTGCAGTTGAGTGTATTTTCCATACCAAACAAGGATTGTGATCCATACAAGAAAAGGTGGGTTATAACCAAAATAATTTGCTACAAATGTGAGTTTACTTCAGCACCTGAAGCTTTAAGTGAGGTGATCATAAAACTGAAAAAGCATGTCTGTCCACAGAAATGAACTGTAAAAAAGTGATGGGAATTTACCTGACCTATACTATAACCCTTGTTTGGGAGGGAAAAGCACACTCAATCTGCATTGACAGCCAACATTAAAAAGAACAAAACAAAAACAGAAGTCAAATAGGATATCCAGTTTGTCATTAGTCACAGAAACTGACTCTACTAAAGGCATTACCGACCAGCAAGGCTTCAAGGCTGTAATCTCAAAATATCTAAAATAGTGTTAATAAACATTTGCAGCAAAGATTACTGCAAATGCCTCATAACAGTTCAATCTAAAAACAGCTAAAAAGGATTACAGCACTGGAGGTGTTCCTGGTGGGTGGGTGCCCTCAAAAGAGTCCCAGTTCTTACATTGGCTTTTCTTTTAAGTGTGGGTATGCCTCTCAGGCCTGCACTTTGAGGAGACTCTTGAGCTGGAAGGCCATCATCTCCCTGTTGTCACAGGAGCCAATTGGGAAGGACACCCAGTGGCTGGGGGGTTTGGGCAACACGCTAGGCAAGGGTGGCTCGCTGAACTTAGGACCTGCATAGCTCGGACTTCCCTGTGTGGCCAGGAGCGTGTTCAGGTGAGACACTGCGCCCTCCCAGTTGTGATCATAGTTGGTGGCAAAGCGATCAGAAGCGGTCTTCTCTGCAGACGCGGCCTGCCGTGCCTCTGGAGATCTGTGGTATGTCACGCCTTTGTCGCTTCGGCGGTGGCCATGATGATGAAGGCCACCTGCTCCGCCTGCAGATGTTGCTGTTCCGTTCTGGTCACGGCTTCTCTGCTTAGCCCGACCAAGTTGATGGTTCTTCTTGGGAAAAGGGCGCTCATGGTGGGAAACTGGAATGTTGTATCTCTCTCCACCTCCCATAATGCTTCTGCACTAAGTGTCACCTGCGTGATGAGAATATAAGATTACTAAATGTGCATGGAATTTCTGGGAATGTATTGTGATCCGCTCAATATTCAAATTGTTATTAGGGTAAAACTTGATTAGCCTAATCCCTCCACACTGCACGCACAGACTTGCACCGCGTCTCAGTGAAAACAAGCACAGAGCCTACGTGCAGAATCACCAGACAGCCCCGCCTGCGTCGCCCCTCCCCCACACACAACCAAGAGCAAAACAGTCCCAGCTCACCTCTTTGTTGTCAGAAAGTTGATGCAGTCTCTCCTCAATATTTCACCTCCAATCGGGTCCCAGTTCCTCGAAGTAGTTTTCTGTCTACTTCTCGCTGTACTTCTGTGTCCAGCAAGGTCTAAAGCTTTCATGTGCCAATGAGCGTTGTTTTCCCGTGGAGCCGAGCTGAACATCAATTCACCTCGACACACGATGATCCAAGAAGTCGAAACTCTTTGGGGCAAGAAAAGGTCAGTTAGAGATGCTAAATTTAGTTGGCCACCATTGCATTATTGTTGTCTTGGTAGGAGGGGACGTGCTTTTATATCAGTGTGTCATTACATCGAGCCGTTAAAATGAATAAACTACTAACATCAGATAGCTATCCTTTAGTTATAACATTGTCATTATCTATACATTTTAAAAAATAATCTAAATGCAGTAACAAAACGTTACATAACCAACTGACTTTTGTCTGTGCACCTCTAGCTTAGCATAACGTGAAGTGTAGTCGATTTAGTAGTTTCAGGTTAAGGTTTAAAAACAGTTGGAAAAAAATATCTGTGTGAATTGTGTTTTAAAAAAGCCCCTAACGTGTTTACAGCCTCGGTTAAACTGCTTTGGCACCACAACAAAACAAAGAAACGATGAGCTCAATATGGCGACGAGGCACAAACAAGGGTTCCTTACCGACTTCCTCAGGCTTGGGTGTTAAAAAAGCCCTTCCTCCGGGAAAATATGCGATTAGCCTTTGCGATCCCTCGGTGGACTATGTAAGGAAACACAGCAAGCTTTATTTCTTACAAAGCCGTCTCCCTTGAAGATTGGCTAGCTGTTATGTGGTGTTAAAAGTAGCCGTATGACGACACTTCTCTCTACCTCCCGACTCCGTCGAATTGCAACAAAATGGAATCTACAGCAGATATATGTAGTTCGTTCTAACCCAGAATGGACCAATCACGTACCGTGTACGAACCGAACCGTAAGGCCAATCACCGAAGAGACAGCCAGACGCATTCACGCCTGTTGCCAGACTGGTGACGTCAATCGCTGAACCTCCTCTCATTTCCTTTGTTGGAGATCGGGGTATTTCCTGAGCGTAGTGAGAAATGAACAACGAACAACAACCAAAACAGTTTCGCGTTCACGTTATATTCATGTTACATAAGAAATACATTAACGCTTACATCGTATGAAGGTTTGGGGTATCACTATTTGTAGTTTAGTGTTATGCAATGTCAATCCTTTGTTAGAAAAATAACGTAAACACGTCAAGAGTTTATAATTATTGACATAGGCTGGCTACTTCGTACCTTTTCTACTCCTATTAAAACGGATTTGTTGTACGACGGTTCCTGTGTACGTAGGTTAAACCAAAGATTCGCTATATAGCGATGGGTTAAACCTTTTGTGCTGCTTAGAAACAGCTGCAACAGGCTGTAATGATACACTACAGTTGTCTATGGGCTGCCCATCCCCCCACCTCCTCTGCCCTCTTGCTGAAACTATAAACCTTGACCATTCAAACAGGTCTTTTAGCCCTATTATCAATTTCCAGCTGGCGCAAGAACAGTGAAATCGAAATAGGAAAGGCCTTTTGATCAATATGTATAAATATTGGTATATTCTTTTCATCAAATAAACATGGTACAAATGATGTTACCACTCTTTGTTCTATAATCCAATGTGAGCTTTGACACAAAGGCCCAATTCAGAGTTAAAACACTACCATATACCTAGCCTATCATGTCAACCTCATACAGTCTGATATTAACGCTGTTATAAATCATGTGGACATGTTGCTGGGGGTTTGAGGTAGGAACATATGTCTTGCCTTGATGCTTTGTTGAATTAACCCAGAGCCACAACACCTCAAATGGTTTACAATGGACTCCAGTAGAGAGCAGATGTGTGTGGGGGTTTCTAAAAAAAGATCAGGCTTGTTTACCCCACAAGACAATTTAAAGCTAAGACCAATTTTTTTTGCATCATCTGATGCGGTAACTGAACTTTGGAATATTGTTTGTGTTATCTGGTTTTAAATAATTGTTTAAAGCTTAAAATTTTGCCTCTGTGTCATTTGACCTGAGTGTTTTATTTCTTACAGCACTTAATTAATTACACCCTGAAGAAAGTTTTCTGTGCCGCTATGCATGGGTTGTTCCTCTTTAAATAGACTTTTTAAAATATTTTGAAGAACAGTGCCTTGGATTCCCTTTTTTCTATACTTAATTGAATTCCTGACCCTAAAGAGCACTTTCAAAAATCTGACTTAACTTCCTGAGCACCCTGGACTTTTTTGTCTTTCCAAGCACTTCATGTTTTCTTTTGAATTTCCCTTCCCCCCAGTCTTTAAAAGGACATTGGACATGTGGATGATACTATGCCCTTACAGTTAGTTTTATGGGAGTCTGCAGGTCCAAGTCTAAAGAATACAAAACTAGGTTGTAAGATTAACTCATGTACAATTCAAAGTTATTTCCCCTTCTACGTTGTTTAAAGCGTCAAGATGTTGCACAACACATCCTGTGTCAGCTAGTGCTCACAGCTGCAGGCCATGGAAGGACACACCCCAAAGCAAAGCAACCACCGAAAGGGGGCAGTTCCCATCAAGAGACAACTATAGAAAGTAGGTCACTGAGGCGTCTTTAGGTCGTACAGAACATAGTAGGTGGACAAATCTCCATATCTGAGTGGTCACACGTAGGCTTCTGTACAAAACTACTGGTGGCAAAGAGTTTCAGTATAAACATGTCAGACGTAAATGTAGTTAAGGCCATCTTGAAAATTGTAATGGAAAATATATTCAAAACAACACACCCATAGTTTTCTTTTACACAGCATAGATGGGCTGCATACAGAAAGACAGTCTCCAAATCTCTGTCTCATAGGCCATTTGCAGTATTTATTGTGTGAATGTTTTTCACATGAATTTGAAGAGTCTGAAATGTGTTGTGAAACACCCACGCAAAGTGAGGTGGGAAAGAAACAGTTTCACACCAATCAGCAAGTTTGGCCCATATCAAAGATCTTTTGTAATACCTGCAAACACATTCAAATAACATCTCCCCCATTTGTTGCCAAGTTTTGCTATATCTCTCCCGTCTAGCTTGGTGGGGGTACAGTGGCATAACAAAGGAGCCTGAATGCACTCATTGCCTTGATTGAACACCTGCATATAGTCTATTCAAAGACACACATCTCCATCTTTACAATCGATACAACAAATAAACATTGAACTGTGGCAGATTAGCACAGAAATAAACATTCCCTATATGTCTTCTGAAAAGAAACAATATATATACACATGAAATGTATCATCATGTGTTTCAAGTAGATGTCCCATATGACACAATATTTCAGTTCCACCCTCCTTCAAGCAGGCCATATGGAGAATCAAGATTTTTACAGGTTTGTTGGATCATTAACTCAACATTTTGTTTTCCAGGTTCTGAGATGTCTGACTTTCAGATGTCTTTCTCAAGATTTAAATGCCTTATAAGCAAAACTCTAAATGCACTGACATGTTCATAAAACTCAACACACTTCCTGCTCTTTTCAACTGCTCTGTAATGGAAGGCAGTAAAACAATGAGCCAGAAGAAAACAAGACTGGGTGCTGTTTGTTATTGGACATCAGTGCAATCAGGACTGTAAATATTGAGGACACTAAGGTGAAGTCTTCTGTATTTCTCTCTTGGAATTTGAGACATTTCTGTTGAGTAAAAAAAGGTAACACTCAATAATGCATGATTGATCATTGATTGATTGATCTAATCTGGGAAAGCCTGCTTCATCTTTTAACGCTCCTGGTTTTTGGAACTACCTTCAACACACTTTAAGATTGATACTCATCCTACCTATGCACAGTTCAAAACCATGATCACAAACCACTGGATATCAATGTGTATCTGGATCGTTGTTGTTTTCATCTTGTTGTGTAACTGCTTTTGACTTGTCTGTTAGTCAACGTCACTTTTAATGAGGGCAACCTCAGTCAATTATGGTGCAAGGTATCTGTCGCCCTCATGAGGTATCCTAAGTAATGACAACAAAACTGTCCCCATGTCCAAATGATACAAGCCCCCCCTCACTCCTTCACACAGTTGCTAGTAGCCAAGGAGGAAACGGAGGATTAAAAAAAATATGATGGACTCTACAGAAGAAGTAGGCTAATTATCTTCACTCAAGCTTCTGCAAGTCACCAGACAACACAGTCTTCTGAACACAGCCATACTGAGAAATACAGTGAGAGTTGTGGTGAGCTGATTATTCTTAATATCATTCATTCATTGGACCCACTACATAAGATTGTTCATCTCTATAGTGACCTTCACCCACCGAATCAGTTTTGCTGCAACACAATCACATCTAATTCCAAAAGGGGGCAGTCTTCATCCTGTTAAATATGATAATGGGCCAACAACATGACTTTGTTATAATGTTCAGTTGCAGATAATTAAATGCACTTACAGAAAAATTGCTACCAAAGTGATTGAGAAAAAATGGATTCAATTTAAATTCTCTGACTAGCTCAGTTCATTTATATAATCGTTTAAATTACAGAGAATGTCTTGCAAAGAGGTTTTTAAGTTTCATTGTGCACACTTGATAAAAAGACAACAGCATCATACTCTGGGTTTTAGGCATCGTTCATCGTTCTTGAACATTCATGAGATATGTGCATTTAAACATTTATCAAACAAAATTCAGTTATTGTTTCTTGAGAAGTGGTTTATGGCTTGCTTTAAACCATGGCAAAACCATGGACAAATCCAAATGATCAAACAATTGTTGAGAACATGACGTCAGAAATTTGTTTTACAGTTTACTAACCTACATGAATATTGTAAATGGATGGGAAAGGCAAAAAGAAAAAGGAACAAAACCGCAAGAATTCTTTGAAACATTTACAACATTTTAAAGAATTCCTACATGTTCCTGTGTAAAGTGTTTTTTAGTCAATTACGATTTTTAATTTCAAAATTTAAACATTTTACAATTGCATTACATTATTCTAAGAACCAAATCCTATTTAGGGTTATTAAAGCATTTACAGTGAAGTAATTAGATTTTTGTGTCATTTGTTCCATTTTTCTTGTGTTTTTCATATCAGTGATCTGATCTTGCTGTCTGAAGATCTGACCATGTGGAAATGAGGAGAGGAAATTTAATTAATTAAACGAATGAAACAGCAAACCGAGCCCTGATATTTGTGTCCAGGGTGATATCTAAAAAGGGCATTGTGTGGATGACGTAATCCAACTAATAAGTGAACATTTCAGGCTTCATTCTGTCCTGTGGTCTGTGCTCTTGTGCTTCATTCCGGCCAGACAGCGACTGAGAAGAAATCTTATTCAAGCCGTGCTGTCAGCTCCTAATCACATTTCCTGCCTTCTGGATCTATCTGGTGAGAGGAGGAGAGGACACAGTGCAACAGATTTCACTTCTTATTTCAAGACTCGTCTAGCTTCAAAGCACAATTTACTTCAAAGCTGTATAAACTAACAAAAGCTTTCTTTCTGTCCTATTTTCGTGTCTTGTCATTTGATGTATTTGTTAGTCCCAGTTTCAGTTTCCTCCAGCATAGTTTTATTCTAAAATGGGATGTTAATTCATTTCAGAATGCCTTAGGTATGTGATTTCATGACCTGATTAATTGGTATCAAACCACTAATGCAGTTTAAATTTACCAGAGGGGCACCAGCCAAATTAAACAGCCTTAATTGCTGTAGGAACCACTTGTTGAGTTCACATGAAGAATGATTAAGATTAAAAGACTGAGCAACCTTTCACTGGAGGTTACTGAGTCCCTCGTCATGTCCACTAGTGCATGGTTGCTTAGCATTGCCCCCTCCTGTACTGCAAGCAGTATTACACCCAGACCCACCCACTGGCTTCAGTAGACATTCTAAATCTTTGTGAATTTTCGAGGAAGGCTGGTTTACACACCTCCGTACTTACTGTGGAGTAGATGTAAACAAGTATCTATCAAACACGAAGTGTGACAGCAAGAATAAATGTGCACATGTGTAATCTTTAAAATAAAATAGCAGGAAGAGTTAAGTCTTTTTTTTTTTAGCAATTAGTGTATTGTGTCATCCTTGAAATAGTATGCTGTAATATATATATATATATATGTATGTATATATATATGTATAGCATAAGGACTGTGTATGCGTGCATGTGGGATGATATATGTTGTCTGTTAAATGAAGATAAGTAGAAACTAATTAGCTGTAGAGGTGGAAGGGAAAACGGTTCTTGCCAAATTAAGAATAATTCAATGGCAAAACGTCTTTTGTAGCTGCCTTGACTGTGTAAAACATGTCCTATTTTTGGCACAAGGTTCACTTATCAGGTACTTAATGCATATTGAACACTCTCAGCTTTGGAGTAATGGATTTAAAAGCCAAAGATAATTTTTTAAGGTAACTTTAGTCCTATTTTTGTTGAATAAAAGGTGGTGTGTTTCTCCTTCTTTTTCATCATCATGTTTTTTCACACTTGCTTGAGTGCTCTCCTCCCCTGAGTTCATCCTGACCCTGTTTGCTGCAAGATGTGTGATTACTACAGTTGGTCTCTATTACTGGATACGTGTTATTTCTTGTCCCTTTCACACATAGTACATTTAACCAAACAAATACAAATTGGACTTCACTGCTATGAGAGTTTCATCACAGACTCCAGCCGTACTTCTAATAGATCATTTAGGCTCTTTCATTTCTCTCAATCTGGTTTTCTCACTCTCTCTCCCTCCCTCCCTCCCTCCCCCTCTCGTGTCATCACAAACAACCTCGTTTTCTTCCCCTCACTCATGAACCAGTCAGATCTGTAGGTCCGTGCAGTCATGCTGGTTATTCAGTTGCTAAGAGACTTCCTTTGGTTCCCCTAAAACAGGAAATAAACTAGAAAACCACACACAAAAGAGCACATAAGGTAAGATCTTAAAAGTTATTTTATTACAGGTTTGAAATCTAGTAACAGCAGTGATAATTCTAGTAACAAAATAAATTTGTAATTAAACCGATGGAGATATCTCTGTGAAATTAGACATACTTTTAAGAAGTCGTGAGAAAAAATACGTAGTCTGTTTTTGTTATTGTATTCAACATGTGTATTTATGCAGTAGACCTGCTGCATTTGACCTATTTTATAATGCTAATATTTTTTGCTTTTACTACAAAATGATTAATGATTTCATTTTTTTCTACTTGTTCAGGGCTCTGTTATATTTTGAAACAGTGTGGCAATGTGAAACAGTGTCTCAAGGGGTTATTTCCACATAATCTTTTAGTGTGCATGTCGCCAGTGATTTGAATAAAATAGATGCCTGTCTGTTTATTTCATTTTTAGTTAAGTTTTTTGTGTGTGCTGCTGCTTTCTTCAATAGGCGATGTTTTTTTTAAAAGAATAACTGGTTTGTTAGTGTAAAAAAATTGCCATTTGGCAATCCAGATTTTTCACAAGGTAGAACAGAGCCTGAGGTGGTGTAATACCCACAAGTGCTTGCACCCATAGCCCATGGTTCAATTGGGAAATATTGTCCCTGCAGTCAATAAAGGGCCTTTCTGGAAAGTCATTTTACTTCCACCACTTCTGCACTACTTCTGTGCTTTTATAACGCAGTGTCACATTTGTAATAAAAAACCAAAACAGTGGTCGTTGGAAAAAGAATAAAACAGAAAACAATTGGTTGAAAAGCACAGTGAACTGATTAGGTGGAAGTGTTCCCTTCTTAATCACTTATACACATCATATCTAAAAGCTCATGTCTAAAAGCCTACTTCTTTCCTTGATGCATTTTAATGTTGCTTTTTATGTAATTTACTCCATAACTCTCAGCTTATTCTTTTTTTTTAAGATTGGTGTTATTTACATTGATTTTATGTGTTTGGGTCATGTTTTGGCTTGCAAAATATATTCTTTCTGTTTAAGCCGCTTCGTAATTAAAGGCGACCACTTTCAGTTTATCACATCATTTTAATCAAATCCTCTAACAGCAACTTCCTGGCTGCACACTTAGTTTAATCTATTGATTGCATACAGGTGATGCACTCTGCAGGAGATGGTTCATCTCTATGGTGACCTTCACTCACCAATTCAGTTTCATTGCAAAACAATCCCATCTAATTCCAAAAGAGGGCAGTCATCATCCGGTTAAACATGACAATGGGCCAAAAACTTGAGTTTGTTATGATGTTCATTTGCAGATAACTGATTGCCCTTACCGAACAATCCATGCCAAAGTGATTGTGGAAATATGGATTAAATTTGAATTCACTGACTAGCTTAGTTCATTTATGAAAGCATTTCAATTACAGAGAATGTCTTGCAAAGTTGTTTTTAAGTTTCATTGGAAACACCTGATAAAAATACAACAGCATCATAGTATGGGCTGTAGCATATCATGCTCAAATATTAATGGGATATGTGCATTTAATTTTTTTTAAAAACAAAATTCAGTCATTTTTCTTGAGAAGTGGTTTATGGCTTGCTTTAAACCACGGCTCCTTGCCACTATTTCCTTCAATATCAGCCCCAGCAGATTCTGTAATGATTATTGTCTGTTTGCCCTGATCTCTAAACGACTTTCTGTCTTCCCCCTAAATGGTAATGTTCCTTTTAAGCACCAATTTCAATATTTACATAGAGAGGAAAAGACATAACGGTAACATAACTCTATTTGTTTCTCCACAGGAAGTTGCTCGTTTCATCCGCTTAATGTAAACCAGGTTTGTTATCAATCATATAATGATACAATAACCATATGGATCAAATCTGATTGTATCATTTTTTTCATGTGTTGTTTTTTATGTGCTCTGGAAATTAAGGTAATACTGGAAAAAGTGACAGCTGCAGTACATTTTTTTTTTTAACATTGTTTCCTGCATCCAAACATCTGTTTTCCTACAGATATATTCAGTTTTTTTTGTTAATCCATAAAAAATAATAGATTTAAATTTCTTGCTATATTTTTCTATCTACTTGTATTAGTGTTGGCCCAAGCAGTGACAGTTGAAATGGAGGAATGGGAGATCAAAGAAGCTAAAGAGAACACCTCATCATCAATAGGTATGCAGCCTTATATATACATATATATATATATATATATATATATATATACTGTATATATGTGTACATATACATTGCCTTGCCATTGCCCTACCCAGATAGCTCATCTGGTTGAGCGGGCGGCCATAAAAGGAGGTGTACCACTGTCCTATCAAAACAAAGGCCTAAAATGCCAAAAAAAATAATCTAAACAGAAAAACAATACTTGCATTTATAATGGAAGTGGTAGTTTTAGTACTTGATTTGAACTTGTGTTTTTCTCACAGTTAACAGGTCTTGTGAGAATCTGGAATGCTACATGGTTCTCACCAAGGCAGAGAAGACAGCCATCGGCTCCATCTGTTTCCTGGCAGGTCCTATCACACTGCTGGAAAATGCTCTTGTGTTGGGAGTGATCACTGCCACAGCCTCCCTTCGCCAGCGGCCTTCATACCTGTTCATTGCCAGCCTTGCTTTGGCTGATGTCTTCGCCAGCTGCTTCTTCACCACCAGCTTCCTGGATTTTCACCTCTTTCGCCGCAGTGATGGTCCTACTGCCTACCTCTTCAAATTAGGTGGTGTCACCATGGCCTTTACCAGCTCTGTGGGGAGTTTACTGCTGACCGCTCTGGACCGCTACCTCTGCATCCACCAGGCCTCCAGCTATAAGGTGCTGCTTACCCGTCGGCGAGCCCTGCTGAGTCTGCTCAGCCTCTGGAGCGCCACCATCTTCATCTCCTTCTTGCCTTTGATGGGCTGGAGGTGTCCCACAGTGCTTTCTCCACAATGCTCACACCTGTTTCCCTACATCAACCAGGGTTATCTGGCATGTTGGACAAGCTTCATATTGGTTCTTCTGGCTCTCATTTTGTGGGCTTATGTTCTCATCCTGTGGAAAGCCCACCGCCATGTGTCCTCTATGACCAGCCTCCAGGGAGCAGCAGGGACAGGCCAGGCCTGCATGAGGATGGATATCCGGCTAGCACGTACATTTGGCCTGATCCTACTAATACTGGTGGGCTGCTGGCTTCCTGCACTCTCCTTCATGTTAGCTGATGTCTCTGTACTCCTGACCCACACCCAACAGAGGGCCTTCGCCTTTTGCAGCACCCTATGCCTGGTCAACTCTGCAGTCAACCCACTACTGTATGCACTGCGCTGTCGAGAGCTGAGAGTTGCTCTGCTGCAGTTGCTACAAAGGCTGTGTGAGACTGGGAGGTGTACAAAAACTACAGATGATTTAACCACAGAATTACCCTCCACAGAAGATAACTGTACTGCCTTCACCGAGAATGATGAGTTGCCCAGGATCAGAACCACCCGACTCAACTCAATCTCTGAAATAGTGAAATGCTCAGAAGCTGAACTTTAGAGAGTGAGTTTGAATTAAAGAGTAGCTGTACCGATGGATAAGCGTCTGGCAGTGTGCTTGGTGTGTAAAAGCAAACCACAGAGAACTTCACTGTAGATTAAGAATGAAATCTTCAATAGTCAACACACAGTATGAGCAGGGATCATTCCATCACATTGTTAGTGCTGGCAAATAATTTAAGGCTATTATGTGAAAGGCTATCAAACGATAACTCTTCAATATTGTGATAACAAGTGTTCCAGAAGATCAGAAAGTCTATTAAATGTGGGAAAATGTCCTACATAATGTGTTTTACTTGCAGTAAGAAGATACACTGGAAAGGCAGCTTGTAAGTAGAAAACATTCACCGAAATATTTTGTCATCATAACACATTACGTGAATCATAGTCTCCCATTGCCAGACCTATCTCCACAGGAACTTAAATCCTCACAATAAGTATATAACCAATTCCATTGGCATTAAAGCCTCTCGTGTCCAGGTCAGACAAAAGGTTCAGTGCATGGAAGTGAGATGATCTCATGTGGCCATCTAACTTGTAACCTTTTGACCTCTCTGCCTCCCATGTCAGTGCTTTAACACTCTCACTCCTATGACACTGTGTCCCACGAACTGAAGTGCTGACTTAATTTCTGATTTCACCTCATGGCAGAAAGGTGGGTTTGTTGTTTGTGTGTTTTATGTTTGAGTATTTGTCCCTGAACATGTAGGAACAGAGGGCCCTCTGGGTTGCCTATGCCATCTGCACATGAATGCCCGGACTTTACAAAAGCTCTATGCACGGGAGGATTTCACACAATGTTCACTGCATGAATCCAAGCAGTGTCCCGAGGTGAATGGAGCACATGCCAGGAAGAGAACGAGTACAGACACTAGAACACTCTTTGCAATAGGGACAACTGCCGGCTGCAGTAAATCACATATTGACATCCACTTAAACTCACAGGTGCACACGCTTGACAGAACTCATGTTCCAAATGCTAACTCAGCTGATTGAAAAATAATACTTAATCCTAATCTATTTTGACTCATTATATGTTTCTTTTTAAGCAAATTCAAAAAGGATATCTTACTCATCTGCCATCCTTAATCACTGTCAAGTGACCAAACAAATCAGCAGCCTGCAAAAAAGTGTAAGGTTCTTCTCTTCTGGGTGAGTCTTTGCTGTCATAGGTGACTTGCTGGATCCTGGGTCTGCCTTACCAAAAAGTCAGCTAGAAAATACATATTTCTTTGGAGACAAGAGATGGAAGAAGGGGGAACTGAGAACAGAACTATGTAGAGGATGATTAGTTAGTTTATTATTGGGTTTAATAAAACAGACTTGCAATAAATTCTACATTTATAAAGGTTTAATGTACAGATCTTTGTTGAAACTGTTGATACTGTGAGGAGGCATTTGCATTGGTTTTTATACCCCAATTATATGAATTACCTCTCAGTATGAAGCATTACAAATAAGAAGAATACAGTAGATAGCTCAGTGGATGTGTCTGGCAATGCGAGACTAGCTCAGTGGAAAATCAAGAATATGATTGTTCATTTTCTTTTACTGCTTTTACGAGGAGATGCTTGATCGCACTTTAATTGATATTGCTGAATACTAAATAGCTACTCTAGTTGCAAGCTACATTCTGCATAACAGTTCTGTGGCTGCGTGTTTACTTTCTTGAGGTTATTTCATAACATTATAACTGCATAAGACTTTGTTTGTATTTACCTACAGTAATTTTTGTATGCATTAACAAGCCACAACCTTCCTGTTAAAAGAATTTCAATCCTGTTGATACAGTGATTATCACGTTTTTTTTTCTCCAATCAACAGAGTTCTGTGTTCAGGAAACGTCATGGACATGCAACAAATGGTCAAAGCCAGATGAACACAGCCGTAGAGACTGAAACAAATATAATCACAAAACAATAGACCTCAGTAAGTGTTTGGCTGGTTGTTGATGCCTGCGATACAATAGGATGTATGCATATAGCAGAAAATTCAAAGCAAGTTAAGACCAGGATGTAATCTCTATTTACAATACCAATGTTTTGTACATACCAAACAATACAATTCATATTTACAGTCACTATAGCAATGGAATTGAGCACTTTGTGGGGGGACTATTTTAGGTCATTATCACCATGCAGCAACACTCTGTTTTGTAAAAGGGTAGGTAGATCTGGCTAATATCCATCAATGAATTATCCACAAACTTTGTGTTTAATTTGCAGGGGAAAAAATAAAATAGAATGTCAAGTCTGTTAGTTAAGGTATTTAATTTTTTAACCCTGGTATGTATTTTATTCTGTTGGCTTTCATGTATTTATCTTTAACATTTTATTGTCGTGATTTTTAGTCTTGCTTAAATTGTTTTATTTTTATATTAGTTCTTTTTTGTATTGTTTTCGTCTGTTGTTTTAGTTTTGTTCAGTGAAGCACTTTGTGCTGCATCTTGCATGAAAGGTGATGTACAAATAAAGCTGAGGCACATTGTAAATAAGTAAATAAAATCTACCTTCTACAGATTAAGCTTTAGTACATACCTGTGGTCTAACATCACTTTGGAGTTCATTTTTAATATACCCGATTTACCTGACCACCATCACCAGACGTCTCGTGAACCTTAAATTTAAGTTCAACGGAAATCAATCACCAACATCAATAGGGTTGGGCAGCAAGACATTGTAGCGTAAAAACGGAAATAGAGAAAACAAATTTGCAATGGATTCCATTATTTATTACGAAAATTCTGAAAAAAGTAGGTTTGGATAAAAAGGACAATTTACATCAGGGAAATATACAATAAGATGTGTTGTAAATATTTAGGAACTCCCCTCTTTCCAGCAATGGTATGGTCTGCCATTGTGACGTTTTTAAAAATTCAGCAGTCAGGGTCGGCAGTTGGCTTACTACTCAGAGAAGAAGATCCGTTGTTGTGGAGAGCAAGAAAGGCTCAAGAAATCCGAGCAACGTTTAACGTACAAACCACGAGCGGTAAACCCCACTTTTTGAGGGTCGTTTTTCTCCAACTTATTTTTTTCCGTTTTCTTTAGCTAACATGGCTTGTGGAGCAACGTTAAAGCGGTCGATGGAGTTTGAGGCCCTCCTCAGTCCCCAGTCTCCCAAGCGGAGAAGGTGCAATCCGCTACCGGGGACTCCTGGCGCTCCGTCCCCGCAAAGATGCAACCTCCGTCCGCCGGTCGACAGCCCAACGCATTCGATGTCTCCTCCGGCCATAGGAGGCGAACACAGGCTCACTCCAGGTATACAATTAAACTAGATTTAACGTTTTTTCTGCGTTTCAGGGTGGGTGTCATGGGGGAGGGGGTTTGGGTGGAGTGAATTGGAAAGCTAACGTTAGCTAGCTAGTTGAGAGAATCCGAATGGGGGTTGGAGGCTAAACGTTAGCGGAAGAGCGTCGTCGCTAAGTTACCGAAACAGATCGTTTTACAAATCATAATAAATCAGTAGATGCTCAAAAGTAGATATGTAGCTAGCTATCTCTCTCGGTATTCGTTGGTGGCACCTTGCCAGCTGAATGGCTCAATGTATTGTTGCACATTTGGCTGAATTAGCAAGCTTACATAGGTTAATATTGAGCTGCCTGTGAAAATATTAGCTTCGAAGTTCTTTGCATAGCTAACGTTAGCTAGCTAGCTAAATCAAATACTATTACTAGCTGGATTTGGGAAAATTGAATATTACGTTAGCTATCTAAGTATACGACTGCCTTGTTCAGCTTCGCCTGTACTATCATGGCTATTAAATCTCATAAACTGTTCAATTTAACGTTTATTTAAAAACTGATAGGCTTTAAACAAAAGATCCTGCTTTTACTTTAGCACATGAGTGATGATCGAGCATGTTGGCTCTCCTGAGAAGACAAATGGCATCACAGCAGCAGGCACATTATTGCAGGCTGGTAATGAGGAGCTGTCTATAGTAATGCTCCTTGGCTTTAGTGCCACAATTGTCTTGCATTGAGTTGGGGGTTACCATTATGCACCATAACCATTTCTTGTCCTGTTCAGGCCTGGAAGGCGTAGTTCATTTCCTTTATGTCGCACGTCTACTCTCCCTTTTGACTTGAAAAGCTCCACTGTAAGCGTTGGACGGGTGTGGGGCACACGTAACGTTAGACACCAGATAATTACCTAGATGTCTGCGATGAGATCCAGCGAGGCTTATTGTATGTGCCAGTCACTCAGATTGAGCAGCATGATGGCAGTGAGGCATAATCCTAAACTCTTTTAAATGTTTAATTAAAAAAAAACGCTGGACGTCATTTTAATTTATTTGATGAAATGGGAGAGGTTTGCGAGATGGATACACAGGCTCCACCATGCTTTTAACGCCTACATTGTCATTATGTGCTCACCAATGATAAGAGATGCATTTCCAATAGCACGGCATCTTATAAAGAGCAGGGTTACTGATGGCCCTTTTGTTGCTATAAAGTGTACTGGCTTTCATCTTGACTGGAGGGAAGTCAGAAATGCACGGATGCAGTCCTCATAACTAATTTTCATTGGCAAGGAACTGCTTGGAGAAGCAGCGTTTAGTTTTGAGAAAGATCCATCCTCCATATGTACTCAGTGGCTGTGTGATGAGCCACTTAACCTTTTATTAAACCCGTTAATGGGGTTTAAAACTCCTTAATGCTTCCCTTTTTTAATGTTATTAATGAATAGATTATCAACTTCTTTCCATGAGAATGAACTAAGGATGGGGTAAATGGTAAGTTATCCCTCTAGTTCTGTGCTTCTTGGCTTAGGTTTCAGTTAACGTTCGTCATAGATGATTTACCTGCAGGGAGTTGAATAACCTGTTACTTAAAAAATGAAAGCGAAATGTGAGCCATTAGTGAGGATTATCTTTATCGAAAAACACTAAAAAAATAAACTACAGATCATAAAACCCCCAAATTGCACAGTGTGCCTCGCGTATCTTTTTATGAAGACGAGGGCAAAACTGTGGTCTCTTGCTCTTGCACTGTAAGAAATACTGTTTTTCATGGTGCACATCATTGTAAAATGACACTGTTCAGCGCTCAAAGAGAATGCCAGGGAAGACTTGCATTAACACACACAGGAAAATGGGAGATTAGGAGATTGTGGAGGTGTTGTCCCAACTGGCTTCCTGTGAATTGCTTCTGCGTCTGTTGAACGGTGTAATTCTCATTCTGGTTAGCAACTTACAGTGGTTGAGAAGTGTATTGTTTCTGAGAAGGTATGTGGCAGTTCCTTGTAATTGCAGAGGCCTGGAGGTGAAGATGCATTTTCATGCCCCTGTTATTGCACACACCATTTAGGCAATTTGACATCAATACAAAAAAATTAGGATCAGTTTCCCCAGATTGTTGCGTATTTAGCCTGAACTTTATGCAAAATAATCCAACAGGACTCTTTTGCATTTGATTTTGTTCAGACCATGTCTACCGAGCTGAAATGAAGCACAGAAGCTGCAAGGGTGAAGTAATGTAAATTGGT
Organism: Etheostoma cragini; assembly: GCF_013103735.1. Classification (NCBI taxonomy): domain Eukaryota; kingdom Metazoa; phylum Chordata; class Actinopteri; order Perciformes; family Percidae; genus Etheostoma; species Etheostoma cragini. The sequence goes on along the minus strand of NC_048412.1, from coordinate 22,021,898 downwards.
CTGCTGCAAACCTGAGGTCCACATACCAGGTATTATACACACCTTCCCCCGGAAAGAGGCCCCTTATAGGACTGGTACAGACAGCCTGCCTTTCTGCTGTGGTTTGCCCAGTGAAAGCAGTTTTGTAGTTAGTGAAAGGTCAGCTGTCACCCCTCTCACCCATCTTTACCCACACATGCTTTCCAGCTCTGGGTTTGCTTGTGGTGAACAAGACTGTGTGTGCAGGCAAGACACAGGAATCGGACTCTGCCAAGGTATCTTTAGATAATTATTTCATTATGTAGATAGGATCACTCTGTTCTCATCTGCCTTATTCTTCCGCTGCCAGTCTGGGCGTGTGTTTGGAGGTAAAATCTCCCCAGATGGCAGCTGAGGCTGGTGTTTTCCTGAGACATGATGTTATCCAATAGGCGGTCCCATTTACAGCTTGGGTAGAAAAGTGGACATTTCATAGTTTAGACCTGAAACCGAGGTCAGGCTGCAAGACTGCTCATGTGTCCTAAGCTAAACACTGCCTGCTGTCTGGTCAGAAAGCTCTTTGTCTGGAAGATGACATTTTAAAAACAGTTACAAAGTAGTCCCACTACTGTTTTTTGTTAAGTGTTATAGAATTTTGTATATGACTACCTTTACTTAAACTGTTAAACTTTTACGTTGACTGAATTGCTTGCTGAATTGCTAGCTTTATTCCTTTTAAAAACAATTCCTGGTCAGCTTATCAAAAGGGTAGTAAACAGACATGGGAAGCTTGCTAATAAAAACCTTACACATTATTAATGGATACTGGCGTTAAATGTGGACCAATTTAAAAAAAGAATTAGTTTCTCTTCTCCGGTTTTAGTTAAAGTCTAGGGAGGAACAATGACCTTTGGCTGCTAGAGCACTTAACACTGCGTGAGTCCCACCAGACTGGATTAGTCAAATATCTCTAGACATCATTTAGCTTTTTGATTACATTCAGTTGCCCTTTCCCATGTCTGCTGTTTTCAAACTGTGAGCGGTCACTTTAAGTCTTAACTGCAGAAGGGCAGTTCAACTGACCCATACATCACAAGCTACTTCCTGGCAGTTGGGACATTCGAAACCCACCTCCCCCCACAATTCTTTAGCAGTGGAGGTTGAAATGAAATGAGTCAGCTTTGTTTTCTCTCCACCACCACGTCCAATCTATCTGGCCGATCTCCTGTCGTATTCACGCTTTGGGCTGTGCCTAAGCCTTTTAGTCAAGGCTTTCTCCACTGTGTTCGCCTGGCTCCCGGAAGTCTGTGATTGATTGCTTGGCCTGGTTGTGGCAGGGTCATTGTTGCCAAGCAACGCCCACAATTGAGCTACTAGTGGTTGGCAGAGCTGGAATCGACAGGCAGCAGAAGACGGTTTTCACTTGTCAATCAGATGTGCCCAGGAGTAGTGATATCCAACTGGACGCATTCATTTTAGACTGCTGTCACATGTTATTTCCTTGTTGTCAATCTTCCGAAGTTTCATACGAATAAATACTACATGATAGAATTAAACAGAAGTAAAGTACCAAATAAAGTTAGTTTTGGTTTTAGTTCTCTCTGGGGTTAGCATGTTGCTCAATCTTGCTCAAAAAGTCTTTGTTCAAACAACAGTCACATTGAGTTCCCATTTCTAATGCAGGGTTTTCCCCAGGAAATTGGTAAGCAGAGGTGGCAAGATTGGCAGCCTCACACCCACCGTCCTACACAATTAAGTAGGCAAGACTCTCGGCTTGTGTACATGTACACACAGTTTCCCCTAATATTCAGAGATTTGTGATTGGGCTTAACCAGTGGGGGGAAACTGCCAACCTAAAGGACTACAGCATTATGGGAATTAATAATAAATAATGTGTTTTACCTGGTTTTGTCACAAACTCAATCAGACAAAATTCTAAGTTGAGCAATGAAAAAAATCATTAGTTGCAGCAATATTTATTTTGGGCTTTAGCTATTGTTTCTTGTCATATTTTGTCAATCTGGTGATTATAATTATTCAAATTTCCCCGAGCCGAAGGTCATGTCTTCATATTGTTTGCTTTGCCAGACCTACATTCAAATGAAAGGAGATAAACACAGAAAACATCATGTCCTCACAGTTAAGTTGTTGGAACCTGTGCATATTTAGCTTTTTTTCTCACAAGAAATGACATAAATTAGGTGGTTATCAAAATTGTTGATACATTTCCTGTCAATCCGCTAATTGTTTGTCCTTGTCACAGCCCGTTTGTTGGTTGGGCCGTTGTTCTCTCCGCAATGACATTGCTTCATTAGTGAAAGGCCCTGTGTTAGCTATCTAAACAGGCTGTCAGATCAGGGTCCTGTGTTGTTAATGCTGAAAGGTTTCAGACGCCACACGCAGCAAGAGGAGGGTGTCTCCGCGAAGGCACCCGTTTAAAGGGGCATGACGACATAGAGCATGGCTTTCCTAAAATGGCTCTGTAGAGAAGATGCTGCATTTCTCACCATCTAAACAAGATTGCCGATGAACAGGCTGAGGTGGAACATGGTTTCTAGCCCTCTCCCCTCCCAAGATATCTGAGGCACGGTTCCTCAGATAGAGGCGCACATTTAAAGAGACTATGGTCCATCCCCTGTATGACTTGAGTAAGATAAAGTCCCTCCTCTACATTTAAAGGGACTGTACTCAAAATACTTAATAAAAAAAAAAAAACGTGCTCGGATTGCCTCCACATGGCTCACCAGTACATGAAATACTTACATTTTGTCATGGCAACACACACGTGTTGCTGGGCCGGTTATCAAAACAAAGAACAGAGAAGCTCGGATTACACACCCACAGAGGGAGTGTGACTTCAGTCTCAAATTTATCTTTATATTATAATATATCTATTATAAGGTTAAATGGGCTGTAGTTGTAACTTCAGTGTGAGCCTTTTCCCCAGCTGTACCTTTGCATGATGACGTCGTAAAAAATAAAAAACTATTTTGGAGAAGAAGTGAAATTCACAGGATCAGAAAGTCTGTTATGTCTGCTTTGTGTGTTGGTCACAGCTGTAGGAAGTATCTCACTCTCAGTCTTTAACGTCACTACTTTGTCAATGATTCTTTGGAACTTATGTTTGGTTAGAGATGCCACAGAGAATGCGAGCATAGCTGTAGTTCAGCTTAAGAACGGAGTGATTATTCCTTCCCGTTATACTTCATTTTAATGCTGGAATACATTCAACATTGTCTGAACTTTTGCAGCCCATTAGGCGCACCACTGATAACTGCCACAGGGTTGAGAAATGTGTGCAACCACCACTCCTGGGTGTCCTCTGTCCCAGTTTAAATGGTTTGTGTCCTTGTTTCTGTTTGCTCCCTACAGAGCAGATCTTCCAGAACCTCCGTCAGGAGTACAGCCGTATCCAGAGGCGGCGGCAGCTGGAAGGGGCCTTCAACCAAACTGAGGCCTGTAGCTCCAGTGATGCCCCCAGCCCCAGTTCCTCCCTCAACGCTCCCAGCTCCCCACCAGGTATGAGAATTTACTGTTGGCTGTACACACACATAAACTTTATGGCTTTAACTCCTAAGGCCACAGCTTCTGGTCATGTACAGCTCGAATAAAACCAGCCTGGCACTATTGGTGCGAGTTTATAGATGCTTTTCTCCATCCAAACAAACATGCCAAACAAGTGTGCATTCTGTGAAAGCAGCTCACAGGTGAGGACATTTTCCCATCTGTTAACGAAGTCATGGCGACACCGGTGTTACTGATTACACAGGAAATGCACCAAGGCTGTGCCTGGCCTCTTTGGACCTCTTGTCGAGCCTCTGCCGCGCGACTCATTTTGCAACCGCCAGGTTAAGACAGGAAGGGAAAGCTCCCCAAAGCGCTGCCCGCTTCCCTTTCGGGCCCCTATGTTACCATAGGCTGGATATAGATATGATGTAGACCAATTTGGGCTGTTTTAGACCATAATAGGCACTGAGCTCCGTGGTTGGCTCACTATCTGGTTTCTGGTCTATTTTCACCCCAACTGAATCTGGCAAGAAAACGCACATAATATTATAAACGATATAAAGGATTGTATTCCGCACTATTGCTTTTCACTTTGACACCAAATCCTATGTTGTCTTGTCAGTCTCCTCAGGTAATGAGTGAAATCTAACTCCTGCTACTCTGTTCTGCAACGCTGCTGAGTGGAGCAGATTAACTAAATGGGTTTTATTTCTATTATAAAAATATGGCAAAACCGCGTGGGCAAGAAATTTTATTGGACACAGTAACGGCAGTAACACTGAGTACCTCAGCACGCCTGCCACTTACAGAAACGTCCCTCTTTTGGTGTTGGGTGCGGAGTGCAGTAACATTTAAGTCGCTGTTTAGATCAGTTTGTTTGTTGAGAGCTGTAGGAGGGTGTTTTACTTCTGCAGGTAAATACCTCTGCTACATGGGTGATTTAAATAACATGTCTGCTTTGTTTTGTTCTGGTTAGCAAGTCCTTGAAGTGACAGCCAACTCAGACACCAAAACCATCGCAAAAAAAAAACAGAATGACATCTTTGTAAGCCTAACCTTTGTAACAGTTACGAATGATAAGGTCATTCATTCTGCAAGGCCTGCCAAAAGATCCTTGGCTGGACCTGCATGCCCAACACGTGTCTCAAGAGGCAGGCTACTGCTGCTCATCAAACCAATCACAAGGCCAGAGTGATTGTGATTCCAGATGTGAGTTTGCTAAAAGATTTATAGTTGTTTGTGCCAAATCCAACCCACTTCTGAAATGGAGATGTCTCTCTCATCTGACTTCAGACAAAAGACTATTATCATTGTCTCAAATTAATGTTATGTGCAATAGATGTGTTTCAGATGGATCTCCAAAAACAGTTATCTCATGCTTTAGCATATCCAAAAGGATAACTTATCAAATGGATATAAAGTGCAAAAAAAGTGTTGTGTAATGATAATTTACTATGTGTGATCATAGACTGTTTTTATTAATGGACAGAGCATCTGGTTTGGCAAAGTGCTGCAAATGCAGAAACCTGCATTCCATCTGAGTTCCAGCAGAGGGCAACGTGCGGTTGTAAAGGGAGGTCGGTTTACTGTGGAAGTCTGAGAAAGGGATCCACGTCTCACTTGATTTATTATCTCAGTAAACATTTTCAAAATGGTTTTTATTGTCTCAATTGCTACTTTTAGGTCTTCTGCAGCACGGAATGATAATTTTTTGAATAATGGTCTTGTTGATTTTTAAAATCGGCGACAAAGGATGGGGGTGTTTCAGGGCATGGCTATGCTGTGATTGTGATTCTCTCTCTCTCTCTCTCTCTGTCTCTGTCTCTGTCTCTGTGTGTGTGTCTCAAAAGGTTAAGGTGGTTGCTGGTTGTGTTTTTCTCTTCTTTTCAAAATGCATATAATCACAACTTTGTTGTTTTGCCGTCCATATAATACTTGCTACACTGGCACCTAAACTGTGTGCAGAATGTAGTGGATTAACAGTTTGTCACAAGCCACCTTTTGTTTAAATGTGTGCCCATCACAAAAAGAAATGTACCATTAGTAATGACAAACATCGTACATTTGCTGTTAGCTTCTGCTCCTGATGCAGTTTGATGCTTAAGGCACAATTTGGCAGGTTGGGTGCAAGATGTTATCCAAGCCCCTCTGGTGTTTTTCCTTCTCGCTCTGCATGATGGCCTCATAGATCACACTGACAGCGCTGTTCCTAACCCGGCCTCTCTCTGTCTCTGAGACGGCCGTTAAACCTTCAGCTGCGCACTGCCTTCCTCTCCTGTGATTTACAAACATTTTAGTCTTTTAAAATGGCTCACGGCAGCCCTCAAAGGCCTCTGGGTAAGGATCGCCTAGCTAAAGCTGGCTCCAGGGGAGAGAAAGGGTCTACATTAGTGCTGCATGACCCTGTTGGCTGGCAGAGGTGAGGAACAACCCACAGCAAAGCAGTAAATTTGCAGCTGGCTGAGCACCTATTTCTGGAGAGAGGATACTTCTGTCTCTGTGACCTATTGCTGCGCCGGATATGTTAGCAATTCAGCCCTTTCACAGCCGATCTGATTTTTTTTTTTTTTTTCTCAGGTGCCTCAAGGAAGGACCAGCCCTCGTTTACACTGAAGCAGGTGAGCTACCTGTGTGAGCGGCTGCTGAAAGACCACGAGGAGAAGATCCGGGAGGAATATGAACAGATCCTTAACACAAAACTCGCAGGTAATCAACATTACTCTTTAAAAATATGTTAAATATAAAACCAGCACACTCTCAATTGACCCGGGCAGCACTTTCAACGTTCTGGCAGTGAGGTACAGTAAAAGTGAGAAACATTCTGCCCCGCCCCTTTTTTTTAGGTTCTTTTCATATCGTAACTGATAACGTCTGCAGCGCTGGCATCAATGCTTCCCCTAGAGTTTATTTATGCTTCTCGATGCCAAGACTGTAAATGGGCGGGAATCAGGTGCAATAAAGATGGTAGACTTTGGTGTAGCAACTGAAGCAAACTTTCCCTTAATCCCCACTAAGCAGTTTCCTTGTGTAAATGTCAAAATAGGCAATCCCACTGTAGAGGCATTGTCATGAGGCTATATAAATGTTGATTTTGTCAAGTATTATTTATAAGCTGCTTTTTTTTTTTTTCTTTATCAGAGAAACTGCTAACTATATAAATGAGAATTTAAACTGGGAGTTTGGCTGTACATTCATAATGTACAGTCGAAGGAGCAGGAGACTGAACAGTAGTTTAACAAGCTGTGACTCAGCAGTCTGGCCAGATGTTTGCTGTCTGTGCACCGTTTTGTTGTTCGCCACCTGAAAGGGGACACAGCTGAAGAGATTTAGCAGTTTTCCTGTTGTGCAGGTGCACAAAAACCGATCTAGAAAGACGGCGTTTGAATCCACTCATCCTCACCTTCACCTTCTTCTGTTTCCAGAACAATATGAATCTTTTGTGAAATTCACACAAGACCAGATCATGCGAAGATACGGAGCCCGGCCTGCTAGTTGTAAGTATTTTAAACCACCATTTCCTTTTAGAAAGACAATTCTTTGTAAAGTATCCATTCCTGTGTTCGGACCTAAAAGGGATGCTTTGATTGTTGCCGTGTCTGACTGCAATATCAAACATTGTGTGTTTCAGATGTCTCTTGAACTCACCATGATGAGATTCCAGCTTCCTCTCACGAGACAGCTGCTCTTCTACTGCCCTCTCTTCCACTTGATTTTCATTTTATTTCCCTATCCCCCCCTCCCCCATTTCAAACTGTTTGGGTGCCATGGTTTATCCTATTTTTAATCCAAATGTTGATTTCTTACTTTAAAACTATTGCTGCTGGCCAAAAGTTAGAAGAATCTGAAAGATAAACTATGTATGAAGCCCACACTTTCTTTTTTGAACCCTTTTTTTGTTAAGTTCATAAGCTCTTTCTGGAAATCTGGACTAAAGCAAATCTGTGTCAAATCTCTTGCCGGCGCTGTAGAAAAAGCTTATTAGCTCATGTGATCATTCTGTATAACCTTCAGCAGCTGTATTTAATGGCTCTTGCTTCTCACATTGTCCCCCTTTTCTTCCCCTCCCTCAACTGTTTACCTGAGAATGTGGATTTTTCTCCCTTTTGAAAAAAATAAAAGTTCTGTGATTAAAATCTGTTGACTGTGATGTTTCCTTAAAACATGTGCGTTGTTGGGTTTGTAATCTGAGTAGTTCTGGAGCTTCCCTTCTATCACATGATCTTCTCAGCAAATGCAGTTTGCTAAGTTGAACTGTGGTGGTTTTACTTTCCATTTCCCCCGCAACCCATAAAGAATCCATCTTAGCTTAAAAGTTGAAGACAATCTCACCTAAAAAGGAAGCAGGCGGGCGCCTGGTTAGCTCACCTGGTAGAGCATGCGTCTAGTCCTTGACTCTGCCCTGCGGCCCTTTGCTGCATGTCATCCCCCCCTCACATGTCTAAGCTGTCCTATAGAAATTAAGGCCTAAAATGCCCAAAAAATGAATAAATATGAAGCAGGTGATAGACTAAAAATGACTATTTTGGTGATCTACTTCTTTTCAAGCAAAAATGCCAAATCTTGTTTCTTTTTTCCTGATAAAAATAATTATAAATGGAATATGTTTGATATTTTATTGAGAATAATTGTTAATTACATCGGCTTTATCTCCCCAGAAGGTCTATGTCCAATTTTTAGAATGGATATGGTCGTAAGTAGTTTTGAAGATAAATTTGTTTTCTCAATGAGATTCTAGCCAAGGTTAATTTTTATATTTGCCAATATATTATTAATGTGCAATATAATTTAAAACAAATGAATTTAAGAAATGAGAATAACATGATCCACTGGCAATCAGGATAATTAAGAAAATACATTATTAATTGAAAATGTATCTACAGTCTTTCATTAGGCTAGCAATCTCTATTGTAAACGTATCCAACCATCCCATGGTTCCTAATTGTGGACACTACTTCCACCTTGCGGCAGATGTTAGGTGATGCAACATTTATATTAAATTGGAACTTTAACCTCACTGCACTTTAAAGCATTAGACGCTGTAAAATCTATTTGAATGGCACCATGGATCAAAAATTATCGCTATTGCCTTTTTCCTCTTGGCTGGGGTGTGTGTGTGGAGGGAAGATGGTTCTGTGTATGTGTATGTGTGTGTGTTTGGAATAATATATCTGTGACGTCACTGCCCCCAGGTGTGGCACGGGGGAAGAAACAGGTATCCTGTAGTGGGGAGCGAGTTGCAGACATCAGTATTCGCGGAGTTTCTGTGAAACTCTCCTGTAGTTTAGTGGAATCGTGTAGCAGCGGTGGGTATTTAGGCTGAGGAAGGAAGCTTCTTGCAGGAACAAGTAATGAAAGGTCTATAATTATCTCCAAGTGCTTTTTGCTTTTCTTTTTTCTCCTTCGGATCCCAGAGAGTGACGGACGGGCGGGTCGAAGAAGGGAGTCCGCGTGTTGTCCGAAAACATGGAGGAATGGTTTTGAAAACGTTTTTTGTTCAGTATTTTGAACTCGAGTAGGCTACAGTGTATGAACCTATGCACTATTCAGCACACACATCGAGCTGTTTGAATTAGTTCAATTGAGTCTATATTTATGCGTTTGGGACCGCTTTAAGCCATCTGCACTCTTCCTGTCGAAGGATTAGGTGAGTAAAGGCCAACGTTAGGTCGACTTCATTCAAAACAAACTATAGATAACTTTACAATGTCCTTAACTAGACTACATTTTATTAAAGTTGCCAGGAGTAGTTTCTATCCCACAAAATTGACATTCAGACTAGAGGATTATCATCAGCAACGCCCAGTAAACAGGAAACGCAAATCAACAGGCGGCTCCAAGTCGATGTCAGTTAGGCTCCTTTGAAAGATTAGTGGAACTTTAACTGTGTTCTCTATCATCTTCTGTCCAAGCCTAGGGGAAGTAATGCTATTTCATGTTTGGTGTGGTTTTGTATAAACATGCAGTTTTTGCTCATATTATTTATCTACAAGTTGTAGGCCACTTGAACGTGGCCTCGCTAAAGGAGTGTATTTAATTACTTTGAGATACATGTATTCAGTAGTGTAACACTGGACGTTTCAGGAGTCAATTGTAGTGAGCGTTCAGTCAGTAAGTGTCAATTCTTGTAAACTATTTTACACTCAATAAATCATTCCACTGGAATTGTGGTTTATAAGATTTAATGTGACAAATTGATATCTGGCATTCAGTAGGATGTTCTTCTTTCCAAGAGTAAGATTAGGTTAGTCAGATGGCGTCTCTTCCACTTGAACACAACATTGTAGTAGGCTATACTCTTGGACTCTGGGGTCTGACAATTGTAGAACATTATGCATGTTTTATGTGTAGAATAGATGTATTCAATTTTATTGTCAGATTAGTCAATAAATTCAGTAGTCACTCAGTAGAAAATTAAATCTGCAACTATTTTAATATTTTCTAAAATGTTCAAATTTGATGCTTATCTTTATCACACATGATAGTAAACTGAATATCTCACGCTTTTGAACAAAGTAAGACTAGGGCTGGGTATCGTGTACCAAAACAGTGACTTCAATACCGGTTCCTAGAAAGTTAGACAGCCAATCACCAGCATTTTTCGATCATGGTAGCAGCATGGGACATAGGCCTACTCATTGGCTCACTGACGCTGATGTGATTTACTCCTTACTTATTGAAATTTGGTAATGAATGATGAGCCCTTTTTCAATACTCGATACTTTAGAGGCAATTCAGTCTAAAAAGTATTGGATTTGGTACCCAGCACTAAGTAAGAAATCTACTGACCAAACTTTTGGCTGTTTGAGTTATAATTGGCATTTATCAGTATTTTCAAAAATGAAATAGACAAAACAATTAATCCATACTATAAATAATTGTGGTTTGCAGCTCTAGCTGACAGGTCTATCTATTTTTAGGACAGAAGTACTTGAGGGATTAGCCTTTTATAGCATATTTATTAATCTATGGTGATCAGCTTCTAGGCACTTTAATCCATTTGTGTGTTAGAATATTGACAATATAGATGTCACAGTATATGTAATTTTCAGTATTTGCCAGTTTTTTAGGTACAACTAGTTTAAACAAATGCAGTATAATACAGCAGGCCTTGCAAAAAAATGTACCTTTGCGAAGGTTATGTTTTTATTGAAGCTGTTTAGAGAGATGTTTCAACGTAATGGTTAATTTGGAGTCATTTCACTCATCTTTAACTCTCACTATTAAATCTGCTGTGTAGGACTGGAGCAGTGATGGAGGACATTGACATCGAGCAAGAGGAGCCGTTTCCCGTGGACCGAGATGGGAGACAGTTTAAGGGTGAAGAAGACCAGCCTGATAATAAGAGAGAAATGGGATGTTGTGAGAAGTTCCATTATTCTATGTCCAGATGGATGCTTCCAGAGGATCTTCGCGAAACCTATGTTGAACGGGCCAACTGCCTTCCTCCGCCCATCTTCATCATCCTCATCAGTATTGCAGAGGTAGCTGTTGCCCTGAATGTACACGACACACATATTGTTTTAGTTCAGGGACAACTAGTATGAATTCTTAGATCTCATTATACATCCAGCCTACACTCTGTGTACATGCAGCCAATGTGTTAATTACTGTATAGACTTGCTGTGGTTGTATTAAATAGAGCAGATGTTGAGCCAAATTTAAAGAAGCTTAGGTGTGATATTTTTTTGGCCTAGTAAATTTTGTAGTTTTTACACGTGCTGTTGCAATAACAAGTAATGTTAGAAAAGCCACAACACCACACTGGATCTAGCTAGACCGGAAACAACAACAGGCACGCCACACACACTTGTTTGGGCTTGCGAGCAGGACAAGGAATAGTAACGTTACGTTTTGAGTGGATGGCGAGTGCGAGATGCCGAAGTGGATGCCAATAAGACTCTGAATGGCAAATTTACTTTTTAAAAGTTGCCAAATGGATCCATTGACAAGACCAAAGTGATCTGTGTGTTTTGTCATTTTGAACTGAGCTATCATCGTAGCACCTCTAGTCTGAAGTACCACTTACTGGACAAGCATACGGCTGATGAGGACTACTAAATTTGTTTACTGGCTGTGGCAACAGCCACACGCCGAGAATCAAAAACAACACACCTGCGGCATTCTGTGTACATGTCGCGTTAGGTCACAGCAGTTTCCGGATATGACAATCAGCCACGCTCGCCTCACGCACGAGGCGGTACTCATCTGCAACGGAAAGAGTACGGGGCAGTGTGGCTGAGTCAAGCAGGTACCATGTGATGGAAATACGCCATTAGGGTAGATCTGGTGCAGTTGATCCTCACTGGAAGGATTCAGAGATGCTTTTTCTTGATTATGTGAACAGAAAGCCAGCATGTGTCTGTGACTTTTAGATTCAGGTAAATAAATTTTGGAATGTGGAGGATTAGTGGGTGATTTGTTGCAATAGTAGGAGGGATGGTGTGGAATCATTTTGCATCGAACCCTATGGCTTTAAACGGAGGTATACAGTCTTTTAAAAAAAACACTTTAGGCTAAAGCCACCAGGAATGCAACTCGGATTGTCTGCATGAAAAACAAACAGAAGCAAATTGGGTTTTAGTCCAGAAGCCATAAGAATTGTGAGCTGGCGTAGCAGAATAGATGGTCAGTTTACTTTGTGTTTTTCCTTCTTTTGTCTTTATATTATCATGTTTCTGCAATATTTTACTCTGAGTCCCCTTATATAGCAATAACAGGCAGGATATGAAATTATCAAAAAATGGTAATGCACTATTATGTAGTTGGAAGCAGATGTAAGTATCTATTAATTTGTTCTTCAACAACATAATTCCACCTGTTGACACCTTTTGGAGGCTGGTGTGTAAACCCACAATAAATGACTTTATTGTAAAACACAGTCGTAATGCCTAAGATTGGGAGAAGTACGTTCTTTAAAAACTAAGTACTTTAAATTGAATTCATTTGGATATTACTTATCTGTGGATGAAACCAAATGCCTCTAACATGTGAAATAATTGTAGCTGTTGCTTAACTCTTATCACTGAGTGTTTTGCACACTAGCCTGCTCATACTTGATGAACAGCTCACTCTTTGTAGCTCACAGATGTCCAGTGTCACTGCATTTGAATGTCTGTGAATGTTGTCTTATTTGGGGGAGAAGGCACTTTATTTACCCAGAGAAGATCCACCTAGCTGCATTGTTTGTTCCCAGCATGCCGTCAGTTTATATTCCCACAGAGGCAGGCATTCAGACGTATGAGCTGCCATGAACGATCACACTGGGGGATTTTCTGTCGGTTAAACACACTAACATCTGGATTTCTGATTCATCCTTCCAATTATTATTTTCACAGATGTTTTGGGACTTAGCGTTGACCCCAACATCTGTTGCTGCTGCTGCACTCTAAAGGCAGACAGTGTCATTTGGACAAAATTGTTTGACTTTTTTTTGTCTTGTTCTTAAAGACTAACTTGTGTGTATATTCTGCTATTCTGGTCAGCTGGCAGTGTTCATCTACTATGCTGTGTGGAAGCCTCAGAAGCAGTGGGTGACCCTGGATGAAGGCATCTGGAACAGCCCGCTCTCATACAAGCCTGAGTCCAGGAAGGAGGCGTGGCGCTTTGTCTCCTACATGTTTGTCCATGCTGGGTAAGCAAGGGCGTTTCTTTGGTTGATTGGTTGGTTAGTTGGTTGGTTTTATTTGACCCTTTTGTTATAAGATACGATGAAGTTTTGCACCATACGTAAAAAAAGTCAAGATAACAGAAAGCCCTGCGGCTTATTTATCTTGTAGTCCCTTGGGGGCAGAGCAAGTGGCAGCAGATCAAGCAAAAATCCTCACATCCATACATATATTAAATAGATCCATCAAGACAATACAGTAATACGAAAAATAGTAAGATTGGCATTTGAAGCATTTTTTCAGTGCCTGCTTAAAACCTCCTGAACTTCTGACCATCTTTTAGATTTCCTGGCAAGCTGTTCCACAGGCTTGTTGCTACATACTGTCACCACCCGATGTGAGTGCAGATGTTTGCGCATGCATCATCTTGCAACATGAAGCCTACAAGATTCTAACGAGAGACTTTTGTAATGTCAATACAAAAATGGACCTACATATCAAAGTTTGTTCACTGCTGGCTACAAGTTAGCAGTTAAACACAACAAAGGCTGTCACTTGAATGGCGTTTTGAGCTAATGTTAGCAATCAAACCATCATAAATAGTTAAAACGTTTTGAAATGATTTCCATCTTCTATTATTGTTTATAATGAGAAAAGTTTTTTATTTTATGGATTTCACAAATTTCAGATTGAGATCATTATGCCGTAAACCGTTTAAATCTGAGCATTTGCAACTCACATCCGCACTCGACTCCCATTGGGTAGTGACACATACAAAAAGGACTTTTAATCTACAACACTATGAGGTACTGTAAAAAAATGGGTAGAGCTTCCCCTGGTGGAGTAGCTATGAACATCTCTCACTCTGTTAAAATAATAAATAAAATATTTGGGGACAGCCCCATGCACAGTCCTATGTAGCATGCACAGGTGAATCTGAGAGACTGAAGCTTCTACTTTCAACCACCCTATATTCTCAAAATGAAAAGTATCAAGATGAGTTCTTATGACGAGGTTCAGAATAAGCCTTTAAACCTTTAAATATACCTTTAATTACACGTTGAAAGCTTGAGTCAGTGTTAAGAGTGGACAAATACCCGCAGACAGTACAGTACAGTATTGTGGCCCCACAGCAAATATCGGTTGGGTGAAGCTCATAATCTTTTATTTGTCTGTTTTTTTTTAATGCTGTCAGAGGTGGTGATTAAATTTGGTGGTCATTTTTGAGACTGCAGGTTGTAACCACTGTGACTCTTTATTTATTTAGCGTTCCTGTGTTTGGTACACGTCGTCAGGATTTTGACAGTTCTGAATTGTTAATTTGAAGCTTATGTATTACTTCCTATTCCCAGTTAGAAAGGGGAGTTTATAGAGGTACACAGAGGCCAGACAGTCATTGCCTAAGTTGCCGGCTCATCTGTCAAAATACTGCATGTGATGTGGCAAGCAAACCATCAGTTACAAATCATTAGAGCAATACTCTAAACCACAGGAACACAGAAAAACTAAAAATCATGACTACACAGAAGCACATAGGAAAACTAGATTAGCAAGAGGAACAGTGGTCACAGTCACACGCCAACACTAACTTAAACACACCTAACAGGATATTTGCTTAGAGGATAGGGCTGGTGATATATATATTTTTCCCAACAGATCCCATGAGTCAATCTCACATATAACCTCCTGTATCCCGAAATCCTCACTACTGCACCACATGTGTGTTAATCCACAGCTGAAAATAGTCCCCACTAAAAACACTGTTTACTCCTGTTTGAGTAACATTTGTTAAAACCTACAGGTTGCATTATACATTTACCGTTTATTTGACAACTGTGTTTAAAGATTTGCATTTCCAGTGGGACAAATAGGCTTGTGGCCACAGAAGCAGTAGGGAAGTGTTTGTGGTCTTTTCATGGGATTTTTTTTTTTTTTTTAAATAACGAAACTATAGAAAAGAAAAAAAACACCCTTAAAATCCCTACATTGGTATTATTATAACCACCTGTTATTTACTGCAGAGCCACAGGTGTTTCTGATTTTCCTTCCACCCCCCCTTTATGACATTTTAGCTCCACGATGAAGTATATTGTGCTTATTCTCCACCCATCTAGTGTGCAGCATATTGTGGGAAACCTGTTGATGCAGCTGCTGGTGGGCATCCCGCTGGAACTGGTCCACAAAGGATTTGAAGTGGGAATGGTTTACCTCTGTGGCGTCTTGGCAGGTAAGCATCACCTGACGTTTTTTTTCCCCTTATAGAGTAAAAATAGCCCATTTGTTGCACCTGGATGCTTTTTATTGGTGGTCCTGCTCAATGCCCCTTCTACACCCTGCACTGCTACCACCATTATTTCCAGTCTAGTTCTATCTTTCTAGTTATCTGTATTGGTACCATAATTGCTGCTGTTCATTATACCAACTGCTAAAAATGTTTTGATTTTATATTTTTTCATATCTGTATCAGTGTCTCTGTCATAGGCAGAGTTTGACATTCAAACCAGTGGAGTGCAAAAAAAACTTATTCTAGCAGCTGAGATCTGGCCTTACACTTGGGGAACAAGGCAGGAGCACATATGGACAAAACAAACATGCTAAATAAACATCTAGGCAGATTTTAAATTACATCGTAACAATTTCACAATTCGCCTCTCCAAACACAGAAAAGAAGCGCAATCACACCATAAAACATAAAGACACGTTAGGAAAAAAAGATCTGTATTTTGACGTAATCCAATGACACAAAAATAAAAGTAATCCACAGCGATCAGTAGATCCACAGAAAGGGTCCCAGTGTATCCAGCATCGTCACATTGTGATCGACCAGCTCACATGTGATCGAGGCCTCTCCACTTTGCCGTTTAAACAAAGTGGAATAAAAGGTATAAAAGTCCAAATCTACACAAAACGCAATTTTTATCAATTAGTAAGCTGTTGGCACGGCACGTTGTCCAGACTAGCGCAACAGTAATTTTCGTTTTTTGCGTCCTGCTTATGCGTCGACAATGGTCTAAGTGAGAGCTACTTGTCACATAAACCAGAGCGCTGAACATTTTTTTTGTACTAAAGCTGTTATATGAAATTAGATGTATTCCACCATTTAGTTGTTTTGTATTATTTAAAATATTTATAAAATATCTGGTCATGCCAGATGTAATTATTCCACTTGGGGCTTGTTGTGTCTTGTAGATTAAAGAGTGTGGTCTAGGCCTACTCTATCTGTAAAGTTTCCTGAGATAACTCATGTTGTGATTTTACACTGTAAATAAAATTGAGTTGAAACTTTAATTTTATTTGTTACACAGGCAGCTTAAGCTAGCTGGACTTGATCATTGTTTGTGAATGCACCCAACTTTTACTCGCCTTGAAGTTGTGTTTTCTTGTTTGTGTTGGAGCAAGTCCCTGCCATCTGAAATGCCACTGATTTTAAAACTGATAATTTCTGTTTCCCCTCAGGCTCGTTGGCCAGCTCCATCTTTGATCCTTACAGTGCTTTGGTGGGAGCTTCCGGGGGTGTTTATGCCCTGTTAGGAGGCTATTTTATGAACGCAGTAGTGGTAAGTTTACATAAAGTTCAGAGTTGGTACGCACATCAGTATTTCAGTGCATTTCAAAATATTGTGTGTACAGTACCACTTAATTTTTCAAAGTTTTTGAAAAGAAATGTGATTGATAGTTAATGTAATTTTAAGAGAATATACTGTATGTTCTTTAACTACTGAGCAAACGCTCAATTTTTACTTATACTACTGCACAATGATTGTGGCATTTCTGCTCTGTGAAGCATTCACTCTGTTTTCAAGTTTATTTTTGTTCAATGCACTTTGCAACATAAAAATATTAGCACAGTGACTGATAACATGGTTTCATTTCACAGAATTTCCGAGAGATGATTCCTCTCCTTGGAATATTTCGTATCCTCGCCATTGTGATATTTGGTACGTTCACCGCTGTGTTTTCCACCCATTTTTTTAGTTGTCTAACGGCTGACATCACACTTTAGAAATGTTTCATGTATTACTTTGTTTCTTCACAGTTGGCACAGATTTTGGATTTGCCTTCTACAGAAGATTTGTCAGCCAGGAGGCTGGTATGCAGGTATGAATTTCCTACCTCAGAATAAAAAACACTTGCTAAACCTTTTCAGATAAGCAAAGAACCTCAAGCCCAATCCAGCTAATGCAGCTAGCCTCCCCCAAATTTAACATTGTTTGTTGATGGGTTTCATTTACTTGTTTCTACAGGCAAGACTAGTAGCTCTTGCTGGGACTTGATTGTACTTCCTGAAAAACACCTCTCTATATTGGTACAAAGACTTGAAAACAACACATTTCCCCCACAACACACTTCTTTTTAAAAATCTGTAATCCACATTGTCCTTTGACTCCATACTTTCAGTTTTGAAAACAAATATGAAAACTTGTATTTTATTCCCGTTTGTAGAAGGCTTTGAACTCTTAAAAACCGGATTCCCTCCCCCTCCTTGGTATTTCCATTTTCCTTTCACAGACTCTGTGTTATTTGTTGAACTGGTTCTGCAAGTGTTTTTTGGGTGTGAGGTCAGATGACAGTAACAGTCAAGGGGCCAATGTTACATTTAATTTGGGTAATTATGCCTACGCGCTAGCTCTGCAACCTGTCTTTGTCTTCTCCCCCCAGGTGTCCTTTGTGGCTCATTTTGGAGGAATCGTGGCTGGGATGACCATCGGCTATGTCTTCTTCAGCGCTTACAACCAGAAGCTACTCAAAGACCCACGTTTCTGGCTGTGTATAGTAGGCTATATACTCTGTGTGGTCTTTGCGGTGGTCTTTAATATCTTCCTGTCCCCAGCACCATAGGGACATAAAGCTGCACTCACCAACCAATTTTGTTTTTTTTAAATTAACACTAAACGCCTTAATATCACACTCAGGAAGCTGTATTTTATACTGATGCATTTCAGAGCGATCTAATGCACAGGGTTTTTTATATTTTGCTATCAGATTTTCTTCTTAAAGCTGAATGTGGGAGTTCATGGGGAAAGGTTCAATCTGCTGTTTATAGAGTTGTAGAATTGCAGAAGGAATATTTAAACATTTTAGACAATGTCGACAACAATAGGCCTTTAAAAGTGAGTAATGTAGTACTTAATTCAATTGTATCTGTGATCATTTTGAATGGGTTTTGTTTTTTGAATTGTTATTGTTTTTTCTGTGTTTGAGTGTTTTTTTAATGTTTTTATAAAAAAATGTTTAGACCTCTTTGTACTTGTCATGATTATCAGGAAGTTTAGTAGGAAATGACACTCAGACTTTTTTTTTTAAAATCTCTGTATGCTATTCTGTGCTAATCTTCCGTTGACTCATAATGGACTTTTAGTATTCATAAAATATGCCTTAAACGTGTTGAAATCCCCGCATTAAAACGTGAAATTTCATAAAGACGTGACTGTTTGACAACACTGACAAGAAGAAAGAGATGAATCCTAAACTGTTTGAGTTGATCTTCCTTTTGTAAGCAAAAGGGCTGGTTTACCAATAGGCCATGGCTTAATGCCATGACATTGTTTCAGCCACTTCCTGTTGACAGGACGTGGCTAATAACATGTTGAGTTGTAAAACTTGATTCATTTTTCTCTTATACTTCTCTGTCATACTTGTTTTTTTTTAACCTTGGCAATACAAAATGTTGGCCTTAAACATTAACATCCAGGTTTTGGAAACACTAGATACTGTTGCTAAAATTAAACAGTGGTTGATATTGTACAATCCCCCTACTAAACTGTAGGGACATCTTTGAATCTTAAGTGCAAGTTATAGCTTAGTGACGGTATATATTCTTTTTCATATGTCTATAAATGTCAAATCTTTAAAGGTGCCCTGCCACATGTTTTTCATTAAGTCGTGGGAATGTCTGAAGTTCTACCACGGACTATGTGACATTTACTGTGGAAAATTGCCTTGGTTGCCTTGTTTCAAGCCAATCTAGCGTTGTATAGAAAGCCTGCAGGAAGACTTAGCTCGATTTGTGCCAGTTCTCACTAATATTTAACAAGCTAAGCTGCTCTGATTGGCTAACAGCTAGCCAATGAGAGCCTGGCTATCAGAATCCTTTACCGAGCGCAACTGGGCGAGTTCATGAATAGTAAAAATCTTAGGCAACATGACGTCAGACTGACCAGGTTCTATAATTGGCCTGATTTCTCTGCTTATTCAGTGGCTTTAGCTGAAAGAGGAGATAGCAGTTCATTTTCACATTCACAATATGGCACAGACACATATGGATCTACCATATTTCAAAAAATGCAAGTAAAAATGTTTTTGTGTGGCAGGGCAGCTCAGTGGTGTTTTTTGCTTTCAACAGTGCCTTCCAGACAACTAACCTTAACCCTAAACATAACCATTGAAGCGCTGCCTGGAAGGAGATGTTGGGGGCAAAAAACACCAAAGACCGGCAGGGCACCTTTAATGTTACTGGTGTAAGAAGGGCAATGGGTACATATTGTAATAAAGGAACAGAGCTTATAGAATAAGATAGTTAAAATATGTACTTGATTTATTTAAGATTACAGGTTTAACTATGACCAAAGACTAAACAAACTTCCTACACTTGGTTTTGAATTCCACAGCTCAATGTTTCAATATTTTTTAATAGAATGGGATGTTTTCAATGTATTTTTTTGTCAAATTGAATCTGAACTTATATAGAAATAGCAGGAATGGTATTGATTTTGTCTGATGCATATTTATACAGAATTTGCCGTGGAGATGTTCAATTTGTGAATTAGCAGATAACAGTGTACTACATTCTGCTGTGTGATGGTGCTGGGATTCTGTTACATGTATTTGACTTCTACATGAGAGTGACTGCTTTTTTACATGTGGAACGTTCTATAGTTTCCAAATGTAGCTCACCAATATAACTTAGTGCATCCCGAAACAGTGGGAAATGGTCTGTTGTAGTCCAGAAATTGAAAAAAAACGGAAATCTGATACAAAATCTGCTGCGATTGCCTTGGTTATCCACTGTTTGAATCCATTGTCATTACCTTCCGGTTCAAAATATCTTCATTTGTTCATCCCGTATTTTTTATTATTATGAACCATAATTCCAGAGTTAACATAAAGTGACAATCTTATACTTTGATATACGTTCATTCTTTTAGACTTTAAATGCTGTGCTGTTGCCAGTGAGAAACTGAAGCTAAATGTAAAGATCCCCTCCACTGATGTTTTACATCAAAATTGTCTGATATGGTTTCTCTACAGAATAAAGTTCAATGAACAACTTAGAAATTCTTATATACACTTACTCCTTCTGCCTTGAATGTTGACTCTGTGATTAAACAAATATGTTTAGTTTCATAGAATGCATCGTACATCAGCATAGTAAAGGTCAAACATCCAAGTGAAGTAACCACAAGCAAAACGAGAAGGATATTTGTCCAGAATCTTTTATGAAAATGTAAGGGTTAGTAAATTTATTGCCAAACCAGTTTACATACTGTGCAAGGAAGTGTGATGCATATACAGTATACAGTATATATCACATTTTGCAAACATCTTCTCCAAAATATTTTGATAAAATAAAAGACTTTCAGATTGCAGATATGAAATTCCACCAAAAAGTATTTTTGAACCAATTAGTTGTGCTGATAGACAGTCCGCCAGGGGATGTCCTGGGGTACAAGTACATGCCAACATTGATTTTTTGCATTCAAATGGGGGGAAATAACATTGGGATTTTCCCAATATGTTACCCCAGTGTGAACCTCTGCACCTATAATGTGTTTTTACCAGACTAGTTTCAATCAATCCTGCTCCGCGGAGAATGACAGATTCTAGGTCGGAAGGGAAAAGTTCAGCTTCATTGTAACAGGCGGGGGGGGAATCTGAGCTGGTGGGTTGAATGTTGTCAACTCACAAATTAGGCCAACTATTCCCACTCTTGTAGACAGTTGGTCTTGCTCTGTTAAGCGAAAGAACAATTAATGAACATTTTGTATCATGGACATTAAGCTGTACCATCATGACCTTAGATAACAATTATGTTGATCACACAGAGGCATTTAAAGTGGGACAGTGTGCAAAGTTGGCAACAAGCAGTTTGCAAGCGCACTTATCCATTCTAATAGATTTCTTTTAAAATTGGATGACACATTATTATGTGTCAAGTGCATAAGAACTTCATTACACCCAGAGAGGTGCAGCAGGGTATGAAATTGGAAATGATGACTCATTGATTACATCACTACAGAAGAAAACTATTGATCGTACAAGGGCTGTGTGGTTAACTAACTGGTATTGATAATGTGGTGATTCTAACCACAGTGACTGTTCTCTTTGTTTGTACATGTGGAGCAAATAGGCCCAAACAATTGAGTGCTAACAAATGTTAAGCCTATAGTCTAGACCAGCAAGGTAGTCTATCTATTTGGAAAAAGCTTGGTTATTTACACCCAGACCTGTTATGCACACCTAAATGCACCACCAACAAATATGTTCAGTGAGTTATCATCTCTGCTTTTGAATGCAGCATCTCTGTTCGAAAAGGTAAAACAACAAAATAATGAATTACTGAATTAAAAAAGTTTTTAAAAAACAGTCCTGGCCCGCAAACAGTGAGGTCAATATCTCTGTGTTACAACCGGTTACAGCCCCATCACTGTGCGGCTGTGATCCAAATGCATTGATGAAGCTGTTGGTATTGACTTTCTCTGCCCAGAGTTGTGTTGGCAACTTCCCCTCAACAGCTCAGTTGTTCCCACTTTGTTTCTGGCAACGCTGAAGCAGAGGCGGGTCACAGAGGTTTAGGTGATGTACTGGGCTTCGTGTGGAGGGTGCTAACGATTTCTTTAAACTTTTTGGTGAGCGCGCCAGGGCTGCATGACCTGAGGAGATTTAAGTCACCACCGGCAGTCTGTCCATGCTGCAGCAAGGTAAATGGAAACGACAATTGCACAGAACTCTGCCCTGGTTTATATAATGACAGTGCTGAGGGGAATGGTTTTATCGAGGCAACACTGGATAGCTGACCAGCCAAGGGAACATATCACTGGATGTACAAGTCCTCTGTCTACTTTAAATATATCTTTTTTTTGGAAAATATGTGACACTTCACATATTACTTCACAACGTTTCTACTAGTTAATGTTTCATTTTTCCAATTGAGAGGTACTGTAATTTCTTCAAACTTCCATTGGAACTTGGAAATCTACATTACTATGATCACTAACTATTTTTTTCTTCTTTTTTGGTCCTTTACTGTATATTGTGCTCCTTTATATTGTGTTCTTTTAATCTAAAAGGGCTGCTTATATTGTCAAAATACCTTTGCTCACTGTCTTAAAATCCAACTTATTTCTTCAAAGGTGTACTGTACCTAGTGTTTTAATCAGATTTCTTCTTCTAATTATTTCATCCCTATCTTTCACTGACTTTTTCCCAGTAACAATGGCAGAGTGAAGATGGGGGACTGGAACTTTCTCGGGGGGGTTTTGGAGGAGGTGCATATCCATTCCACTATGGTAGGCAAGATCTGGCTCACTATCCTGTTCATCTTCCGTATGCTGGTCCTCGGGGTGGCAGCTGAGGACGTGTGGAATGACGAGCAAACTGACTTCATATGCAACACTGAGCAGCCTGGTTGCAGAAATGTGTGCTACGACCATGCTTTCCCAATCTCCCTTATCCGCTACTGGGTGCTGCAGGTCATTTTTGTGTCTTCTCCTTCGCTGGTTTACATGGGCCACGCTCTCTACAGGCTGCGGGCGATGGAGAAGGCACGGCAGAAGAAGAAGGTGCTGCTGCGGAGAGAGCTGGAGTTGGTCGATGTGGAGTTGCCAGAAGCAAGGAAGAGGATTGAGCGGGAAATGAAACAGCTGGATCAGGGGAAGCTTAACAAAGCTCCTTTGAGGGGCTCTTTGCTGCGTACCTATGTTGCTCACGTTGTCACTCGCTCGGTTGTGGAAGTGGCCTTTATGACAGGACAGTACCTCCTTTATGGCTTTCACCTCCACCCACTCTTCAAGTGTGAGCGGGACCCTTGTCCCAATGCTGTGGACTGTTATGTTTCCAGACCAACAGAGAAAAGTGTTTTCATGGTGTTCATGCAAAGCATTGCTGCAATTTCCCTATTCCTAAACATCTTGGAGATCATACATCTGAGTTACAAAAGGATTAAAAGGGGCATCTTGGACTTTTACCCTCACTTGAGAGACGAGAGAGATGAACTTGATGACTACTATGCCAACAAGTGTAAAAAAGAATCTGTTGTGCAAATATGCTCCAATTTACCCCGAAAGGCAACGATTGCCTCTGCACCAAGTGACTACAACTTCATGATGGAGAGGATACAGGGCACAATTATGTACCCAAACCTAATCAAACCTTCTACTTGTCTAACTCTTCAGGGCGAGCTGGCCACTCCGCACAATTTGGATGATTCCAGATGTTCAGCTCAAAGTCCCGAACATTGTGACTGCCCCTTGACTACCAACGAGCCCTGCTCGCCGTGCTGCGACTCCCTGATTTATCTAAAACTTGAGGCTGAGGACCTTTTGCATCTTCGCCCACACAATAAAGAGAATAGTGGCTGTGAAAGAGGGAGCCCAGACTTTCCAAAATCCCCACAGAAGGCTGCTGACACTCCCACACTAATAGTTAGTGCATCAAGGAGGCCGTGGAGGTCTCATGGTTCTTTTAATTGCTCTACAGTGTCAGAGGGTAAAAGCTCTGATGTAGACTCCTATGAGGGTGCAAAAGCCGGCAGTGGAACTCCCACCACTCGAAGACACCTAAAATCAGATGCCAAGAATCAAAGTCGGCCCCCCACCCCAGAGTCAGTGGATGACTCCAGCTCAGGATCCAGGCACAACCCCAGACCACCTTCCTCCAGCAGCAAAACATCAGTGGCAAGTAACGCAAGCAAAAGAGCAGCAGACCTGCAAATCTAAACTGTGAATGCACCTTCTCCTTACAGCAGTAGGAGCAACAACAGGCCTATCGATACGACTGCCATATCTGCATTAAGGATTTAACACACTATAAGCTGCCTGGTGAGAGTTTACTCATATTTTAGTTTTAGTTTTTGTTCTAAATGTTTAACAATTCATGCTTACTAATGTGGCATGCTTTAACCTTAACCTGTTACAGTTCAACCAATGGAATAGACATTTAAATTGCTTTTAGTGACATATTGTATTTAAATAAGAAATACAAGATTTTGGATTACAGGATATTTTTTTTAACCTGTTTGAAATTGTAGTGTGACATAATATTGAAAAAATTCCAATATTGTTAGTTCATTCTGGCTACTGCAATTGCTCTTTAGGCTGGCAACTTCCATTTTCTCAGTACAGATTTACTTTTCATAACGGCGACATTTTGATAAGTCACATAGTTAGTACGCCTTTGAAAATGTAACAGCATCAAAGATAAATTTGTGCCATAAAGTCAAACTAAATAAACAGATTAATATAATTTTGAAGTTCACAGTTCAGTTTCCTCTCTATGTTTTACAGCATTAGCAAGGGGATTAAATCCACAAGCAGCCATAACCTGAGCATATCAATAAGCAGCTAACACAGCAGCATTGACCTCACCAACAAGAATATTGTTTGATCACTATTCGGCTTCATAGTTTTGACTCATAAATTATTAAATCTAAACAAACGAGTTGTGCTGATTCCAGTCTTCATTTTTCTTTGTATCATTTTTAGTAGAAAGCAATGACTGTTATATTGAAATACACAGCTGCATCGGGCCCCAGTAACCACACTATTAAAATACTGATATTCCAATAAAAGGCCTAAGTAATACATTGCTCTTAGAAATGACTTAAATCAGTGATACGACAATAATTACAAGACTGTGCTTTATTTTACTGGTGTCTTAAATTTTAGTGTTTTACCAGATCTTTGGAAATAAAATATGGACAGATTTTATGCTTGTTCATAACTATGCCAGAAAAATAAAATTATTAGCACATTAGTTATTTTCTAACAAACGTCCCTCAAAAAAATGAACTGACTTGTCCAGTCGGTATAACAGGGCACTTTCAGTAAAGCTAAGCTAAAGGCTGAACAAGCAACATCAGAATAACAACAGAAATATACATATATGTACAGAATAAGTTAAATTCTAAGAAACATAGCAGAAAATAAGATTTACAAAAAATAGACACATAAAAAGGGTTGGCCTTCTCTTAAAAGAGGATTCACGTCTTGAAAGTGACAGCAAAATAAACAAAAACTATGATAAAGAAGCCAAAGCGCTGCTGTGGCCTAGTCAGCTGTGGCTCCATCTTCAGGCTCGTAACGCTGCAGCTAGAAAGATGGGAGAAAAAAGGGCATCTACGTTAAACAGAACGTTGTCTCAGATGACATACACAACTTTTATGATGAGAACCAGCAAAAGCGTACCTTTGTTTTGAGGTCTTTGGTTTCCTCTGCCAGACGTGCACACCTCTGCCTTAAGTCATTCACCTCCTGCTGCAGAGCCTCAGCGTCTGCTGACGTCTGACCAGCAGCATTGAGGTGCTGCGTCACAAATCTGGGAATGATTTGGTTAAAGAACCTACGATTAACTTTGTAACATTTAGCTTTAGTATTATCTTTGTTTGGAGTGGTGGGGCAGAAGCATAAACTTCAGTCCAAGGCTCAACTCACAACCAAATAAACCAAGAGACAATTTCTGCAATGACACAATGGTTCAGGATGTGTGTATAGAAGGATACTCCAGAGCATTGTTGGGCTTTTCAGGTTGTTCATATAAAGCCACTAGAACTGAAATCCAAGAGGGGAAAAAGGTTACATAAAATGTTAGTATTCCTTCAAGGTTTGAAAAAAATATATATCGTTTTGTTGTCTATACTGGAACTCTTAGCAGTGCCATACCACTAGTAAGACTGTCAACAACACCAGCTTTCTCCAAGTATCTCCGAAACTGTTCCCTTTTAGGGTCTGGGCCCTGTATGAAGGCAAAAGTTTATTATTACTCATCATTTATTTATTAACCAATAACCAACTGTCAAGTCAAGATAACTAAAATACACCAGAGAAATGAAAATGTCAAAAATTGGTTTTAGAAAAAGTACTTTAGACTAATCTCTCATCAGTCGTTTATTTGCCTGAATGCCCTGCTTTTTTATATCACTTTCAGAGTTAACAGTTATTAAACATTAAATTGTCAACCTGCAGCAGATAATATTAGCCAAAAAGTAGTTTGAAGCTAGTTTACTGACATCCATTTAACTAAGTTCATCCGACACCGAAGCCAAAACATGAGGCGTCACAGGTGGCCTTTCGAATCACTGATGATGAACACCTTGTAACCTCCTAGCTAGCTAAAATTAGCTTAGCAAACTTGTGGTTAATAGACAAGAAACTGAAAAGTGATTACGGAGCATTAGTGTAAGAGAAGAAGAAAACAAATACACTTACTCTATAATGTGCCATACTGATGTAAGATAGGCTATTAAGTTGAATTTGTTTTTTGTCAAATGTTCAAAAAGTTGTTGTGTCCCGTCTGAATTTTGAAACTCAAGCGCCGGAGAAGTTATGTTTCGTTTATCACCTAGCTTCAAGCAATGGTCAGGATGCTGCCTTCACTTGTTCATCTTAAAATAGGTAAAAACAAAAACATGTATAAGCCGTTGGCAGCGCAGACCTCCGTATTTCTACAATTTTATTTTATTTTATTTGACATATTTTATAATTAATTAATTT
Source organism: Etheostoma cragini (assembly GCF_013103735.1). Taxonomy (NCBI): domain Eukaryota; kingdom Metazoa; phylum Chordata; class Actinopteri; order Perciformes; family Percidae; genus Etheostoma; species Etheostoma cragini. Next base: position 21,995,122 of record NC_048412.1, on the reverse strand, counting down.
GATAGGGGAAATACATGCACGCATTGTTACATTTAAATGAATTGCAACCGATTAAATATATGATAAAAATAAAAATATATATAGGACATTAGGATTTGTATAATTTACAGAAATCTTCCCTGATTAGGCTTTAAATGTCCCATGACATGGTGCTTTTTGGATGGTTTCATATAGACCTTAGTGGTTCCCTAATACTCTATCTGAAGTCTCTTTCCTGAAATTCCGCCTTGGTGCAGAATTACAGCCACTAGAGCCAGTCCCACAATGAACTTTCCTTAGGAGGTGCCTTTTCTGTGTCTGTAGATATTGAGGAGGAGCGGGGGGACGTCATAGAAACCTCATAAAGTTAAATGTTCATGCCATGGCACCTTTAAAGAAATAAAACACACAATACAATAGCCTAATACCGGCATGTAAAACAGACAGACAACCCGTTACAATCACTAAACACAGCAATTGAAACAACAATGACTAAAAAAGACAATTAGCAAACAACAAGGAAATTAAGAAACAATAAAAAGCATGGCTTTAATCCTATAGATACAAGACGCAAAACTCCATCTCAAGTGGGTCTACGCTTAACAAACGTCATTCTAAATGTAATCCATCGAGTCGATTTATTCCGACACTTTGAAAATGTCTTTAAAGTCTTCACTTTACTGTGGTGGATTTCTGCTACCATCTGCCGGTGATATTGCAGAACACCAGCGCTGCACGCTATCTGGTTTGTTTGTTTTTTGACTACCGTGATCAAATGTTCACTTATTTTACAAGAAATACAAATATATTAATTTGTATATAATTCTGGCAAACTCAATCACCTTAAGCGTGTGTTGCGAACGTGTATTGCTTCACATTCGGGTGATAGGTCACTAGTCAGGTGACAGCGACCAACCTCAGTGGAGTGACAGGCGGTCAACTAATAATCTTTCGTGTTGTAATTCAGACAGCGAATCAGAATTAAGGGGCGGGAGCAAAGGTTGAGTTTTTTTCAAAGGAGAGGAAATCCTTAGGAAATGTGTGGGATCACGCTCGTTGTTTCGGAGTGTCCTGGGCATTATTAATAAACTATTTTCATTGTGTGACGGGAGTTTGTGGTGCACACCGATCAACCGATACAAACACGGGTGTGGTGAGTGACAAGTAAGGGGGGGAAGAGGGGAAGCGACCGTCGTTAGGTCAAAATGTCGATTCAATACGAGGTGGAACAGCTGGCTGACAGCTACGGGGTTGCGGACTCGTTCCCCAAAGATTTCGGTTATGGTGAAGAGGAGGCCGACATTGAGGACAGCCCGGCGCCGTCCGACAGCAAACCGAGAATCCTGCTCATGGGTTTGAGAAGAAGTGGTAAATCATCCATACAGAAGGTAGGGAAAGACGTGAACGTTAAACTGCGCCGTCCCCCTGCTTCACACAGTAAACAGGACGTTAGCCAAAATAGCTAGCTAGCGAGTTAGTTTAGCATGTCGTAAGTGATGATAGCTAGGAACCAGCAGATAACATGTCTAGCTACATAAGAGGGGGATAACTGAGATGAAACACCCCTCCCGCAGCGAATGAGCAGCTAGCCTTCAGTGTTAGCGTTAGCTAACGTTAGTGTAGCAGTACATTATTAACAAGGTGGACGGGAGACGCATTGTGTGCATCTTAACTGATATAGCTATCGACATAAAGCATGTGACTGTCTTGTTCACAACTTGGTCCCACATGCCTAGAATATCTTAGTCCCACCCAGCTGTGAGGTAGGTCTGATGTGTAGCTCTCTCACATGACTGTAACTTGACCACACCTTTCATTCTTCAAGTCATAAACACTTTGTTTTAATCCGTGCACTATTAGTCACAGCACAGGCGGTGTGGCCAACGTGCTCTTTAATTATGTGTTTACATTATGGCTGGAATCATGATTTATAGGGCCCCGAGTGAACCTCCATCAACTGCCCCCTGTGAAATATGAACCCTGTGGCCTCCAAGCTCCCATTGATTAACCAGTACTCCCAGTTCTCCTACAAGACATTCTTGCTGTGCTGTTACCCAGATCCTGACGCAGCACGTCTTGTGATCAATCTACTTAGTAGTTGAAGGTCTAAACAGTACTCACAAGTATTACTTATGCTGTTTGGAATAGCACCTCTGTTTTTTCCTATAGCTTAATGTAATATTTATTAAGAGCGTAATCATTTCTATGGTATTGGTGGAGGTTGTCTTGTCTGTTTAAGGTGAGATGGTCCACCTCTACAGGAAAAAAAAAACAACTGCACGAAATCCTGAATTCTATACAGCTATCATAGTTAATTTGTGTTTGTTTGTGGAAATGTGATTAACTACAACTTAATTAAGAATATGCATCATGTGTGCACAATAGATTGATTTTGACACAGGGCCCCTCTACAAGAAATGGCCACACACTTTAGTGGTGTAAATGCCTTAACACATTTGCAATGAATCCACTTATCAAAACTAATAGAAATGCAATGAGCGTGGGGCTTTTGGGGACAGTCGGTAATCCCTCCAAGGTTAGCTGAGTCCGTTATATTCATCAAGTCTTGGCACTGTATTTGAATAATAGATGAGATGCAGTTGTGCCGTCTATGATATTTTATTATTTATGTCAAATTTCAAGGAGGAAGTAGAATCAGGCTGGATATAGCGTGACTCGCCAAGTAATGAATGGCAGTTTTCTGTACTGAAGTGTACCTTTTGTACTATTTTTCTGTAATCCACACACCGCCAAGTCTCAGATTAATGTTCTCCTGTAAGCCTCCAGTATGGGCTGAAAACATGGGATTTGGCTCTTTGCTGGTTCATTGGCCTGTGACCTCAGTGGCCCACACACTGATTCAAAATGGCAGTGGTGGAGAGAACACTCCCCGGTCCAGGTTATTTTCTACCTGTTACTCTAATCAGCAGACCAAGACCCTGATCAACCCTTAACCACACTTCACTTTATAGAGCTGCAAACTCACTGTCTTATGTTTTAAAGCGTGCAGCTGAAAAATGCTGAATGTAGAGTGATGTGTTACATCAGAGTGAGTCTGCAATGTTGTGCCCTTTCCCCTCCGCTTGCTCTTCATGTGACGTCCAAATGATGTCTTTGTGCTTAAATCCTTGCCTAAACCAGAAAACAGTCAAATAATATTTCCCATGAAAACAATATTATTTTCATACAGGTAATATTGCAAGATGCAACATATTGTGAGGAAATCATCATCTGTGTAACTAGTGAAGAAAACCCAAATAACACTATTTAAAAATGTTGTCTGTATATAAAGTTGCTGTATTATTCAATGCTCACTATTCCTCGTAATTTTATAGGCAAAGGAGATTAAATAATGTGTAACAAGGTGTCATAAGCGCCAGTCCTTTTAACAAGTATTAAAACAAAAAAGATAAAAGCTGACAAAAAAGTGTACTCTGAAAGTGCTGCACAGTAGCTAAAAAAAGAGCCCAAATACTTGAGACTAACATAGACAGGGAATTGGATCTCATAAAACTTAAATTTTTGTATCTGTATGATCCAAACCAATACAGCCATCCACCTTTTAGTAAACATGGTAGCAAGGAGGATTTCCATACCGTATCTGGTTGATGCCAGATACATTATCAAACAAATCTCAGTGTCAAATTATGAAAACAAAATTTGATAGCAATAGGTAAATTTCATTAGCAATGCATTACAATTTTAATTTCATTTGGGTATCCCTCTATTGCATACTATTATTTTACCTGCACCAAATCACAAAGACAAGTCATCTGCATTCCTTGAACGTGAACATGATTGGGATTTCAGGTGGTGTTCCACAAAATGTCCCCTAATGAGACCTTGTTCCTGGAGAGCACCAACAAGATCTACAAGGACGACATCTCCAGCAGCTCCTTTGTCAACTTCCAGATTTGGGACTTCCCAGGTCAGGTTGACTTCTTTGACCCCACCTTCGACTACGAGATGATCTTCAGGGGAACCGGGGCTTTGATATTTGTCATCGATGCTCAGGTGAAGAACTGAATAAGAGTGACTGATATGACTTGGTCCTAAACGCAGTAAAGGGATGTTGTTTTTAGGGCAACACTTTTGGTGGTGTAGTAGCTGTACACCATTAACAAACTGCAACATGTTTTAAATGTGCTGACCAGAAATATCTTCATACTTACTGGATATTTCATGTTACAAATAGAAAATCTGACAATGGCCTCACACACTTGCACACACAGTTTCCATTTATGTCAAGGTGAAATTGCACATTGAAAGAAAATAAACTTGTGGTCGGGGTGGCTCAGTTGGTAGAGCAGGCACACATTTATGTTGGGGTTTATAACTCAACGCAGAGGTCCAGCCTGTGACGATTTCCTGCATCTCCTCCCCCTCTGTCTCCCCCCTTTCTCACCTGTCCATTAAAGGCGGAATAGCCCAAAACAAATCTTGTAATAAAATAAACTTAAATTATTGTTAAGTGTTCACTGTTGAGCATTTAAAAAAAGTTCCCTTAAGAAGCCGTCCAGAAGGGACAGCCAGTGTAGCCAGGATAAAACACAATTACACGCCATGGCCTTTATGCCAGTGCTTTCAAGAAGTAATCTGTCATGATGTTAGCCACAGCTGATCTGATTGCAGGGTTTATTTGTACTCCAGGAGGTGCATCGCATTCAGTTTGTTTCGGCGGTTTGTCACACAGTGATATCTGAGGAGACTTGTTTTTGTCTGGCTGTTTTGGAAGACAATGCAGCACTACATTTCCTCATACCTGATTTAAAGCTGATGAGAATGTTCACCTACAAAAGATGATGATTGTGTGTGAGTGTTGTCATACTTTAAGTATGCAACATGGGTGGATTTTTTCCTATTCATTTTACTGACCTGATTTAGCTGTGGCATGGTTGTATTTGTAATTTAACCTCTAATGCATAATCGTTTGCTGCACTGACATATTTAAAATAGCCTGTTACTGTTCATCAAAGCAGGATTTACATGGGGTTTTGACAAAATTGTCATTTTCAAGAACAAAATGTTTTAAAGAAGCTTGATTTTATTTTTATTATGTTTTACTACATCTCAAATGCTTTAACCCAGCCAACAGCATAGCAGAAATAAAGGCCATTCATTATATAGTGAGTTGTGGGCATTAATGCAGTCATGCAAGAAAATTGAACCAAAATATGGATTGCAGGGTACTTGGATGTTATGAATACCCTAATGTATTTGCGGCAATTTATTATTTACTGTCTGAAAACATGTACTTTTTCAATATGTGTACTAATGTGTTACTCTCTACCTGTTAGGATGATTATGTGGAGGCCCTGGGCAGACTTCATCTCACAGTGTCTCGGGCCTATCGGGTCAATCCAGAGATCAACTTCGAGGTGTTTATCCACAAAGTGGATGGCCTGTCAGACGATCACAAGATCGAGACTCAGAGAGACATCCATCAGAGAGCCAATGACGATCTGGCAGACGCTAGTTTAGAAAAGCTGCATCTCAGGTACACTTAATTTAACATTTTGATTTGGTTTTTCTACATCTGTAAAAGGCTAAAGATTGCATAATTTCATCCCTGTTGTCTATGAAAGCACATGTTGGTGTAGAGTCATTTCAAGACACACACACACACACACACACCTGTAATCTGTACCCATTTAATATTCGTTTTGTCATCATTTCTCATGCATGTGTTACTGTAAAAGTCATGCAAATAGGCTCTGCTCTTTCTCCTACATGAGAGTCCCTCAATATTACTATTGTAACATTTAAGGAAAAAAGGGGCAAAGAACACCTGTAATAAATAATGGTTTAATCTAATATGGGAAAAAAAGAATTGACACCAGGGTGTTCTGCCTGCATGTTCATGTTCATTTTTATAATAATGCCTTAAAAACAGACACTTGCACAGATGCACTGCAAGATCTATTACATACGCCATCAAAATGAAAGGGTTACTATATGCGTCAATGTCCCATGAACACCATGAGAAAAATTACCCAGTTTTAAACTTTTGACGGTTCATTTTTCAGTTAATCCATTGTAGCGTCATGGGTTACTTATTTTAAGAACCTGTAGATATCAACTCATGAAGGAACTTTTAATCCTTCAGTTCATCTGAAATATCAGTCACCAAAATTGGAGCTAAACAACCTACTTACTACACAATGCATGCTCACACATTTGCAAATTTTTTTTTATTAACCATAGCACACACAGAAGTTCCAAATTTGAATATAAGGCTTCATTCAACAAACAGTTTAAAGTGTCCTAATTCTTGTCGCCTGAGTCTGCACGTGTAGTACAACACTATCATTATCTGAGGCATGTGACTTGGAAATTAATTCCAGAGTAGGAATTTTATCAAGATGGTTCCAACATTATGTTAAACTTCCCTGAGTAGCGTTGTAAATAAATAACATTAATATAAAAGCTTGTGTGTATCAGTGGTAACATGAGACAACATGATAATGTAGGGAGGTGCTTTCAGAAAGCGTAAACTTGAGAGTACAGACTGTGTGAAGATATTTGTGTGTGACACAGTAGTTCAGGGCGGAAGCTTTTTGGTTGTAGTGTTGATTTACAGCAGCCTGTGGTCTGCATACTCTTAGTGTTACTGTGAGATTCCTCTTTGACCTTATAATGAAGAAACAATGACCCATGCTTCAGATACCAGAGCTGAGATGATCCAATGTCCCATGGTCTGACATTTAATATATATATTTAATATAATATATAAGTATAGGCTAAATTACATGTGCGTTGTATGGTCCATATTGTCATCGTACAGTAGTTCACAACAGCAGTGATGATGTCAATAAGCAAAAACCTAGTTCATGACAGTATTGTTAATTGATTATAGAAGTCCTTTAACCCTCTTGTTGTCCTCGGGTCAAATTGACCCGTTTTCCTATATCAATCATCTTTTTAACTACCCAAACTAACCTGATTGATTCCACACAATGCTCTTTGGCAAGTACAATTCTCTACTATCTTTAATTTTGGGGGGTCTTATTCAATTTTATAGCATTTGGGACGTGTGGTTGTGAAATAGTATTGAGTAAAAGTTGACATATTCCAAGGCAAGGCAGCTTTATTTGTATAGCACATTTCAGCAACAGGGCAATTCAAAGTGCTTCACACAAAATCAGTTAAACAGATAAAACACAAGTACAAACAGTTAAAAATCATAAGCATTAAAAACCGATAAAACACATGAATAGACAGTTTAAAAAAAAAATAGAAACATTAGGACACATAAAACACAAGTCTGTGATTATCCATCAACATAATTCCTTTAATTTTAGTGTCAATAATTTGTAGTTTCTGCTTTTCTAACTCAAACATTAGGTATAATTTCCTAGAAATGAGGTTTGTTGACCATAAAATCCCCAAATAACTGAAACTAAAGTTAATAAGTTTGTTACGTAGTGTTAAACGTCAAAAGTGACAAACATTTGGGGAAAAAACGGCAAAAGTGTTGAAAAGGGGACAAAGAAAAGAGGAACAAACATTGTTACAAAGCGTGATTGTTGATTTTCAATTTTTATGGGAAGACAACGCAAAGGTTAAGGTCATTTCTCAAGTATAATACTACGATAATTATTTGCTCGTTTAAATGTGAGGATTTCTTTTCTTTTCGCCATTATAGTCTGTAGATTGAATACCTTTTGGGCATATTTTTGATAGCCATTCATCACATGACTAATCAGGTTATAAATAAATTATTCCATAATAGCCCTGAAAGAATAATAGATTAGCTGATGTAAAGACAATTGCTTGGTAACAATTTAAGTAATTGATGCAATCAATTACGTTTTTTTTTTCTATCAATGCAAACTACAGAAAAATAATTAATATAATATAATATAATATAACATAACTTTATTATAAAAAGTTCCAGCTTTATCCATCCATCGTCCACCGATGATGCCATCAGGACCACATCATCTGCATAAAGCAGCGATGAGATCCCCCGCCCACCAAACTGCTTCACTATTATGATAATTTTCTCTGGTTTATTGTTGATAAATGTAATATTTTGGTGATTTTAAACACTGGTCATATAAAACCAAAAAGACACCAAGATGAAATAAATTGGGGTTCTGCAAAATTGACAGTTGATTTTCAAGGTTTTATTACATTTAATAGGCAGTGTATCTATCAATCAGATGAATTGATCTTGTGCTGCGGCCCCAAACAAATATAAAAACTAATGAGTCACTGCAGCCTTCCCCCTGACACACTGTGTAGAGAAACATTAAACAGGCTGCCTGTCTGATCCCGGTCAGCTCTGCAACAGCTTTACCGTTGATGTTTGCTCTGGGTTGGCACACGCTGCACTGTGTTTTATATGGGGTGAGATGGTTGTTTATTTCGGCTTGACAGCCTGAGCAGTCCAGGATATATAACTGAGCTGAGATGTTTTTTGTTTTTTTGGCTCTGCCTTGTGGCTCTCTGGTGCTTTCTTCACTGTAATGCATTGTAAATTTGAGCTTTGCCAAGTGTATGTAGACCTTTCCATTTGGCTCAAGTCACTTGCTCCCTTAAGGTCTTAGGACCTTTTTTTATTTATATGTTAGTTCCTAAAGCCAATGGATCATGTGCCCACTTTTGTCATATGAAAATGTTTTTTTTGTGCTTACATCTGTTTTTCATTCCAGTGTTTTTATGTCTGAAAGGCTTCTATTAACCTCTCTGTTCTGCCATCCTGTGTCTGTTGGTCATGCAGGCTCGTGACTATCTGTATTTTTACCTGCTTTCATATGTGTTTGAGGAAGTGAGACGTGTTTCCTACTAGTAACTGCTTATTCACTTCCTTTTTTTGTTTGTCTCATTCAGCTTTTACTTGACGAGTATTTACGACCACTCCATCTTTGAGGCCTTTAGCAAAGTGGTGCAGAAGCTCATCCCTCAGCTTCCCACTCTGGAGAACCTCCTTAACATCTTCATTTCTGTAAGTTAAGAACAGCCAACACTTTGTGAATGAAGCTTTTGTAAGCGCGTAAGTGACCAGCTTGATTTAGTTTATTTTTGTTTTGTTTATTATGTTGCACATATATTTTTAATATTTTAATATTGCTGTTGATAACACCCAACAAGCAGCACCGCCTCACACGATATTTCCAAATTCTTTAATATATTTTGAGTGTTCCAAAATGAGCTTGCAAGTCGGGTTATCCAGACCGTTTTATTGGATGTTTAATTCATGATTAAGTACTGATAAATTCTTCAAAGAGCATTTAATTGAACTCTGTGCCTCTGCCTTTGGAATGACTTGCAAGATTCAGCTTTGAAACGTTTGATTTTTGGTCGTGTATATGTCGTCTGTCAGGACACAGCCTGTCTCCTTGACAGTAGGGTTAAAGTTGCATTTAAAACGTTAAGTGGAACCTTGTATTTTGAAGCTTTGTGGGGTGCAGCCCAGTCCTTCTTTTGGATATCCCTTTTTTTGTGGCTCTCATAGGGATGGGCGATATGAATACAATCCTGTATCATGGTATATGGAATTTAAACCACAGTATCAGTATATTTACATCTGTCAAGTACAAACGGGGACATGAAGGAGGTTGCTAGTCAAAACATAATTTAACATCACTACTTGACTTCCTTAGGAATGCTCACACAAGTTCCGTCACATTAAATATGTGTATTGATACATTTCTGGAAAATCGATTGAAAAAGTGTTAATGAAAAAATTGTATAGACGGGAGGATTTGCTTTTTGTGTAATCGAGCAAATTCAATACCTGACAAATAATAGTTTTTCATTGATGCAATAATCATATAAAAATTAAATATTCTCAACAAAGGAATTAATCTCATTGATTTGTGACATTAGCAGACAATAACACTACTGAGATATTAAATGGATAACTACTACCTCCTGCTGCTACTATTGCTAGAAGTGGCATAAAAAAATCTAGGGCTAAAACAATTAGCATAATTTCATTGTTTTAGTAAGATTAAGATTAGTGTATTTGTCATAGTTTTCTTGCTGTGCTACAGGAAAAGACAACAATCATACAGACGTACATACGTAAGAATACATACATAGACTAAAATATATATAAACCCAGATAAAAACATTTAAAAACAGTTAAAACGGTCAATGGTACAGTTTGTAGTCAGTGCTGTAGTATGTAGCTAGCAGGACAGTGTGAGACTGTTATGGTGCTCAACACAGAATATGTAAAGTGTTGATGTGCAGGTACTTTTTTTTTTTTTAAGCAGAAACATTGAAAATTCACCAGATCCAAATTCTGAAATGTAAGTATTTGCTGGTTAATTTGATCTTCTATGATTGGAAGCTGACTGCCTTTGGGTTTTGGCTGGACAAATTAATGTTATCATGCCAACATTTATTTCAGGAAAATGTGGTTTTATTATGGTCCTGACATGTTTATAGACCAAACAAGGAATCAAGAAAAAATGGTTAGTTGTTGCCCTAGTAAAATCTATTACTGTTGCCAAATAAGTTTTGTTTCACAGCATTTGTCGTCATATCTCTCACCCCTATCAAATGTCTGTCTTTACCGCATTATACCTTTCTAACACCTTTCTTTCCCTTGTCTCTTTCTCCTTCATCCCTCTTCCTCTCCATCATCCTTTGCCTAATATTTCTCCCTGACAGAATTCAGGGATAGAGAAGGCCTTCCTGTTTGATGTGGTCAGTAAGATCTACATCGCTACAGACAGCTCTCCTGTAGACATGCAGTCCTACGAACTGTGCTGTGATATGATCGACGTGGTCATTGACGTCTCCTGCATCTATGGGTGAGTGTGTTTTCAGCTTTCCTTGTCATTCAGATGCATTTTGCATTTTTGCAGACTTAAACTTAACTTTATAATAAGTGGATTGAAGACATAGGGAAGAGCATTGATACAGTAGATTTTTTTTTTTAAATTAACTCTAAAAAGTACATTTCTTAATTAGTTGAGATAGAGTTCAACCCTGGGTTTTCTGAGGATGATGTTATTGAAGCATACTTTAATTTATGCATTTACTTATTATTTTAAACATAAAAACAAGCTGCAATTAATTTCATTTTAATTTCCCCCCGAACACTGTGGTGGTGTGCCACACTAGTCTGAGGGAGGACGGCAGTGGCAGTGCCTACGACAAAGAGTCCATGGCCATCATCAAGCTCAACAACACCACTGTGCTGTACCTGAAAGAGGTCACCAAGTTCCTGGCCCTCGTCTGCATCCTGCGGGAAGAAAGCTTTGAGCGCAAAGGTAAACTGTCAGAGAATTCAGTGATCCCCTGGAGCTCATTTAGCTTAATTAGGATAAGGGTAGTCTCTCATTGCCTAGTCCACACAACCTTCCGGATAGGAGAAAAACGTGCTCTGGTTTATTGGCATTTCTTCTTCGTCTTGGGGAGCACAGAGTGCCGGGCCAAGCACTTTGGGGATTATTCAGTTCCTCCGACCACAGTTCTTGTAACTCTTTAAGCTCCTACTTCTTTTCCATTTTCCACATAGTGTTGGTTAGATGGCTGTTATAATAACAAAAGTTAAGTTCAAATGGCCACTTGGCCAGTGTGAAATCAAATGGGAAAAAAAACGGTTTTGGGAAAGAGTAGTTAGAACTGTTTAGACGTGGACTGTTCCGATAACTACATTCCTTTAACTAACTTGTCGGAAAGAGGCTATAGACTGGGCTAATGGTGATGTAGCCTTAAGTCTTAAATTATTCTAACTGCAGCATGTCTGTATCTACATGTATATAGAGAGTATGATGCCAAAAACAAGAGCACCTATACATTGTAATGTGTTTCCAATTAAGTACACTAAAGGGAAAACACAGCTATTTAATACATCGTACTTTCATTAAGTAAGGGAATTTACAAGAGACAGATTTTAATAAATGGTAAACAAAAAAAAACTGATAGATTTTCTCTCAAAAGCCACAATAGAAATGAAACGATCGTGGTAGTATTCCTCATGATGAGTATGCTGATCATGATCCATTAAATGGGTCCAGCGCCTCTTTAACTTTGCAATAAGTGCTGCATTTTGAAATATTAGAAGGTTCTGATTTTGTGTGACTATGTGTCTGGGAAATCCTTATTGTTTGGCATTTTTGTAGTATGAGGTTTAGGTTTATAACTTAATTACATATAGAGAAATGTCATTATTACAAGGTGTTTCCTGTGTCCCAGACCACTAACTACAGCTCAATGTCTCAAAAGTGACCATAGAGGGAAATCAACATCCTTTTTGTATTGCTACAAATCAAACTGTAAATGCCATAATAAAATCTGTGTGTCTTTCTTGCCTCCTTAGGATTAATAGACTACAACTTCCACTGTTTCCGGAAGGCCATCCATGAAGTATTTGAGGTGGGTGTTTCCACCCAGCGTCCAGCGGGCTCTCAGGCGGTGGGCTCGCCCTGCACCAAGGCCGTTGCACTGAATGGAACGCCGCGCAACACTGTCTAGACACTGATGCAAAATAAAAAAATAAAAAAATGGGAAAGGAAAGATGGAGAAGAGCTAGAGTGCCTGTGGAGGAGAGACTACTCAACTGGGGCTCACCGGCGCGCCAATCACAATCCCTTGCTCCTAGCACTCAAAGTACTGCGGGACAGCTTGAGCAAAGCGGGTGTGAGACAACACGGGAGCACATCGGGGTTATGCTTCTCAAGCTGTAATAGAAGGGAAATTCCAGCATTTGTTTCAGGTGAATGCAAGGCACAGTGATGGCTCTGAAGAAGTCAAAAAGAATCCAACTGTATCTGGACAGGAAAAGGTTCAGGATCTTTCTTTGGATTTCCTAAAGCAGTCAAAGGCTGTGATAATTAGCTGCTGGTCCCTCCTTAATGAACAATGGGAGGAGGGAAAACAAACCCTTGTTGTAACCTCTTGTTTATGGACAAACTGTGATATCAGTTTGCAGGAATCTTATCTAGTGATGAACCCACCCCGACCACATCTGTGCTGATAAAAGAAATAAAAGATGGTGGATGTGAACTGCTAGTCCTAACACACACATACGTTCAGAGATGGCCTTATTTAGATAAAGCTTGTCCGCTGTGCAAGCTTTCTCTAATCACCACTCACCTCACCCTACCTGAATGCTGCCCAAAACTCGCTTTTTGGTTTCACTTCTGAAGGGAAAACAAAGTTTTGTGAGCAAACTGAAAAGGGATTGTGTGTGTATGTGTGTGTGCGTGCGCTTGGTTGGTTGGTTGGTTGGTTGGTTGGTTGGTTTTGTATAAAAATTGTTTGGTTGGAAATGGTCACTGCCAAAATGACTCAAACGGTGAAACAATGGAAATATGTTGTGGTTAAGACCTTATTTGTTACCATCTAAGAAAGAACATATTAGACTGACATGGAGGACTGGTGGAAGGGTTCACACTCCACATTAGCAGTCTTAAGACATTTTGGGATGACGATATGAACTGATTTGGAATTTGCATGTTTTTCCACCTACAGTTTCAGTCCTGCCCAAAATGATTAACCCATGTTTTGTATTTAGTTTGGCTTCAGTTCAGCAGGATTCACAAGAACAAAATATACCCATTCCAAGCATGAATACATCGGTTTGTTGTCAACTTGTATTGTTCTTGACCGTAACACTGCTCATTGCATTCAAAGGTGAGAAAGTGAAAGTGAAACTAACCAACAGGATTAAACCGATAAACAAGAAAAAGACCAAATTTCATTACTTTTGCCATTACAAAGACACATTATATGTTCATGTCCGTTTCTTTAATCAGGACTTAGACCAGAATCCTGACCCACAAAGCAGGATTAACAAGTTGTCTTGATACATTTGCGGAGTAAAGCGCCTGTAAAACATTTGTGTTCCAGATTTAAAGGTGTTTTTGGATTTTACTCTACAAAGTTACTCCAGTAACTGTGATCTTGCTTCTTCAAACAGGCCCCGGGATCCTATCAGCCTAGTCATTAACAGTCACCTGGAAAATAAACACTTGCACATCAGAACTGTGATGGATGATTGATTTCATGTAATGTGATGTTATACTATGTGAAATAAATGAACATTTTAATTTTATTTTTGTCAATGTAATAATTGGCCAAACTGTATAAATACTGAATCCTCTTAATGCTATCTAAAAACAGTCTCTGGTATTTTTGTAAGGAAGTACATAAGAGGCGAAATGAAATGATGCTCCTAAAGAGGCCTCTAATGCAAACCTAAAAGCGAACACAGGATGGCGCTCTAGGACTGTGCCATTGTTTTCCCACAATATATTGTTATTCATGTTTGCCCCTTCTCTAAGCCCAATAACTGTTTTCATACTTATTACATGTACAGTAAGCATGCATCACTTTCTGAACCTGTATGGTGAATTATACAGCCTGTTAATGTACAACTGTAAATGTCAGACGCTTTCATAACCATAGAAAGCATTTATTTATTGGGCCTGTAGCATGACCACAGCAATGGAGTAAATTGGATTATTTAGAATTGATGTAACATAAGATTTAGCTCGCATACAATTTGTAAAGAAGTGTTTCATGTTTCCTGGATTTTCTTTCTATATCTAAACAGTCTGAATGACCTTTTTAACCTTTGCTAAAATGCTCAAAATAGTGATTCAGTGATTCTCTAATATGAAAATAGATGTACTGTTAATTGTCAGCTTTCTTAAGTTGGCTATTGTTCTTTTGGCATTATAATGACTAAGAAGGGAAGGAAAAGAAATCCCCTTACTGGTTTAGGGCATATAAAAACAACAACTCGATGAAAGGCTTCGCCATGCAAGTTATTCACCAGTTAAGTTAAATAAGCCTCACAGCTACTGTCACGACCCATTATGTGAGGAGTAGGCGAGACAGCTAAGCACCACTTCCACACAATTTAGATGCAATAAAACACTGACAGCTTTTTTATCCACTTCATTAAGCCAGTAATTTCTTATAAAAATCTCCCGCATTAATCCTGGCCACGGTTTCCCTGCGGTTGCTTAAGCTCTCCTCCAACCTTAGCCGCCTTGCTTTGATGCTTACTCAAATAGGCGCTAATTTGAGATAAATTATGCATCCGCATGTAGACTACCCATGCCAAAGAATATAAAGTGTGACACTCTGAAAAATGGTGAATTAAAGCAAAGTCTGATATCTCTACGCCTAATGGCAGATAGGTTAGACCTGTCAGTCTGACGGTGTGTTGATCGGCCACCCCATCATGTTTGGAAAAGGGAAGAGGTCATGTTTACAATGTTTTGAAGATCATTTGGATATGGAGCCCATAATGAAGTTACTCAAAATGTTAATAAAATAAGATACACAATGTTATTATACCAGCAGACAGAATAGTAAGTTTAACTTAATAACAATAATAATAACACTTTGTAGTTATGAACAGGTACTACATCCAAGTGAAAAATAAGAAAAAAGGTCTCAAACATATTCACGGCCATAAAAAGTAACTATCAACTGTGTTGAGAAAAAAAGGTTGTGAAGTTGATATGAAAAGAAATCAGAAATTACACTTCAAGGGTGTGAAATTGAATGGTGTTTAGAGGGTTGTGTGACTGCAGAAAGGGAAAAGTGTGTGTCTTATAATGTAAGATAGTAATGTAAAAGATTACAGATGGCAACATCTCTATAATCTAGACCAACTAATGTTAGACACCTTCATCCCAAGATTTACATTGTCCCATATGTGTGTTCATTCTTAATCAAGGTGTTTACTTGATGGCTGTAATAAAATGACATCAACAGCCCTCGCTGAAGTCAAAGCTTAAAAAAACAACAACTCATTAGACAGGTCAAAATGTCCAACATGAGTTGAGTCAAAATTTGAATCATGAAATTGGTAAAAGACTCACCTACACTGCAAGGATTTTTAGTGCACCTGGATCATGTCATATCTACTCAAACAATACAGTGACACAACACAATCTCTAGATGGGGCTGTTGTCTGCTGTTTCAGCTGTTGTCCCTCACTCTTCTCTCAGCCTTTCTGCTTCACAGTGCAGGCAACATGGAGATCAGCATCACACACAGCTCGAGAGAGCCAAAGGAAAGGAAGACTGAGCAGAAGTTGAGGTAGCAGTAGAGAGAGGGAGCTGCATGATGTACAACTGTAATTTGCCACCGTAGCAGCTGCTGAAATTGCTTTGCTTTATCAAAGGCAACATTGCTTCGCACCCTGTCCCTAATAAGGAAGCTTAACCAATAATGAAATAAAGCCAGCAGAACATACTTTTGCCTGTGATGTCACGCTCACTTCCGAACGCCGGTCCACCCTTCATCTTAGATGTCTTACTATCATTACTACAATGATATTGCCATTAGGTTCTTAATAAAATTCAGTCAGCCATGTCTTATCTCCCATCTGTACATTTTATTAGCCATGCTTATGAGAGACGAGGGGAAAATGATGAGACTAAGTGAGACGTCTAAGATAGGTGATGAATGTAATACAGGCTTCATTTGTTATATTGTGAGGTAATGCAGCTTCAGTGAGTCTAATTATGTACTATGGACAAGGGAAGTTGTTGCTATGATGGACAGTTTAGAGAGCTCTCAACAGCATGTCTCTAAAGGCAATGATGTTTTTGACAGTGCTACTTCACTTCTTGACAAAATGAGAAATTATGAAGTTTCCAGTTGTTCATGAAAGGGACATAATGCAATGACAACATACTTTGATTGTAAGTCTGCTGGTGTGATATTAAGCTTTAACTTTCAAAATCGTAAACACAAAAACACAGTAATATGCCCAGTGATGGTAAAGATATAACTTACATAATAGCAGACAATACAGTAACAGTGCAGACTTTCAGATTTAGCTGTTGACGTTGGAGGAATTTGTACATCCTTAAAATTAAAAACCTGATTTATGAGCTAATATGTGCCAAATCTCTCTGTTTTTCATGATTTTTGATGCGTCTCTATTTCCATGGAATAAAGGGAATTTCTGCGACACATTTCTCTTTACCACTCTTCTCCTGTTTCAATTTTTTTTTTAAAGAAAATTAATTGTCAACTATAAATTAAAGGTTTATTTTTCAGACATAAATACCAGATCTTCCCTTCTGCCAGGCCATATGATTGATTGATTAATTGAGAAAACAATTGCCAGATTAATTGATTGATTGATTAATTAATATTAAAATAACTGTTTGCTGCAGCCCTAAAGTCTAAGGTTGATTTATTTTCAATGTTTAAATACCTGTGTTGGAAAACGCTCGAGCCTAAACATGATGTATTTCAAGGGATGTTGACGATAAATGATTTAGCCTAGAATATCCAATTTTTCAAAAACGCTTACAACATATCAACACATAGCTGTTGCACTGATCAAAAACTTAGTTTGAGGATTCTGTTTCAATTGAGTCTAATATGAGGTAATATAAAAATCAAAACACACCTGCGATTAGATATGCTCCCCTTTAATTTCACACATTTCCAGTTTACCCAACTACCCTTAATCTGAAGCCGGGGGAGGAGTTGGGGAGGGACAGAATAGGGGAAAGATAACGGAAGTGGGAGTTAGAGAAAGGGACAGCCATCTCCTATATTTTCTCGGTCAGGCAGCAGAGCGTGGAGCGGAGAGGCCAGCGGGCCAGCAGCCAGCTAATGGGGACCAGCAGTGAGCAGGGGCCGGGGACAGGGCTGACAAAAGGAGCGGCGACAGATGCCATTATCTCAGCCTCATGCAGATACAATGGAGCTGGACGGCACAGGCCCTGACACTGACAGACGTGCATGACTCTGCTTGGGTTTGTGTGTGTGTGTGTGTGTGTGTGTGTGTGTGTGTGTGTGTGTGTGTGTGTGTGCGTGTGTGTGTGCAAAGTTGATTTGAATAATATGTCGGCGACGTCACTGACCCCTGGTGTGGCACAGGGGGATAAACAGGTATCCTGTAGTTGTGAGCGAGTTGCAGACATCAGTATTTGCTGAGTTTCTGTGAAACTCTCCTGTAGTTTAGTGGAGGAGTGGAGCAGCGATGGGTATTTAGGCTGAGGAAGGAAGCGTCTTGCAGGAACAAGCAATGAAAGGTTTATAATTATACGTGTGTGTGTGTGTGCGTGTAGGCTAAGACAGGGAACGTGTGTGTACACTGTGAGGTTAATGGAACACGATAGAGGAGAAGTGGATTATCACGGAGACTACAATTTCTTGGTAACACTTGTCTGAGCTTCTTTGCACCCCCTGCATGCGCATATGCATTTGGAGTGTGTACTTGAGTATAGCCTACATGACCCTGTCTTGTTATAGTAAGGCAGCTAGATCAGTCACCCATCACTTGCTTAGAATTCAGGGGCATCGTGAAAAGCACATCACATTTGGTCCCAAATTTCACTGGGGTGCTACTTTAGACCTTAAAATATGCAGCAGCATTCACTTCACCCAAGGATGTTCTGGTCATTTGGAGAACCAAAAACGTCTCAGGGTGGGGTTTTGGAGGGGGGATATGAGGGGGATATGGCAATGCGTTTAGCAGGATTGGCAAAGGCAGAGAAGGGCTGTTAAGCAGCAGTTTTTGGGGAGGGATAAGAAATGTGAGCTTTAGCCAGTGTAGTGCGGTGACATGGGACAGCGTTATTGACTATGGCGGTGCATGCTGACAGTGGATTGTCAGCCCCTGCAGTCATTTGCCAGACTGAGCAAATGCAGGGATCAGAGTTTTTGGAGCTTAGAGAACGAGAGAGGAAAGATGAAGAAAGTGAGAAAGAGGGGAATGGCAAGAAAAAAAGGAGAGCACAAAGACTGGCAGCCATACAAATGCTTGAGTATACATATAACACATGCACGCTCGCACACAAACACACACACACACACACACACACACACACACACACACACACACACACACACACACACACACACAACCCCCCCCCCCATACACACACACACTCACTTAGCTGTGAATGCCCCGCTGAGTGTCTGACACTGATGCTGCCAGACTAATCAGGATACCCTCTCTCTCACTTGCTCATTAGTGTTAGAGAACAAACCAGACAGTTGTGACGTTGTATTGACGGTGTGTCTTGCTGTTGTACCCGTGTTCCGTTCGGTTTGAGACGCTCGAGTGTTGAGTTAAGTTTTAAGTCCTAGTTTTTATGGTGCTCGAAACAGGTCAAACTGTCCTACTTCTAATGGCAGTAACACAAGCAGTAATATTTTCATCTTTTTTTTAGCGGCCGTACAAATTCTGCTTGCTTTCTTATATCAAGACTAATGAACTAACTTTTACAACACACATATTAAGGGCTTCAATGAGGATTTTTAAGATTGATAAAAAACTAAGTCAACAAAATCCTCACTCTAACAGAGGTTGCCTCTCACAGAGTCCAATGTTGTTGATTGGAGTGTGCAAATTTTAATAAAACTTGGTTCAATTACTCTACACCAGTTTGGAGGCAGGCCTGTATTTTGCTGTGAACACCACCTGAAGAAAAGATTAAGGACAATTTTTTTTTAAATTGGAAAAATCTAATGGTGGTTAGAGAGCTATACGTAATGGATGCACAATGCACTGATTGCAGATTTAAGGGAATGACTAACAATAACTGACGACTGCCGTCTTAACGATTCATGGATGCATTGGATTTTTCCAAGGTCTGCACTGAAACCAGATCATCAGTAAAACCATAGGTAGGAAGAGGATGACATAAGCTGTGTCTCAAACCAAATATTTGGGCTTTATACAGACAAAAGAGAGCAACTGTAACTTTTTTCCCACAGTAAAAGGGTTACTTCTTTCCAATCTTATTTCCTCCAGAATCTTTTAATAGAGGGATCATAGTCCCATAAATACCTGACATTTACCACGAATGATTTTACTAATCATGCCAAACAAGGTACGCAAATAGAGCTTATGGGGTACCTGGGAAGCTCACCTGGTTGAGCGTGCACCCCATGTACAAAGGATCAGTCCCTATCGCGGCAGCCCAAAATGCAGCCATAAAACAAATCAAGATTTGCATTTCTGTCACGAAAACTGTCTGCTGCTGGGTCATAAAGGTGAGGATACAGGGATACAGCGAGGACAAAGCCGTCCCCTTTGTCTAAATTGTAAAAGTCTCTGGAACTCAACTGGAGAGACGAAAACCATTTTTCTAAAATATGATTTGGTGTTTTGACGAGGTGATCGCTGTCCTGCACATCCCATAGATGTTCTGCGGGGTTGAGATCTGGTGGCTGGAAATGCCACAGAATTTGATTCACATCACTGTCATTCTCATTAAACCATCCCTTTTTCGCCCTGTATGGAGGAATTTGCATGTTGTGTTTCTCTTCTTATTTATTCAGGCTTTTCCTTTAATTTCTCACCTGAGTATCCTGTGTATGTCCCTGTCAGAGACTTAAATCTGTAGTGTTTGTACTTTTTTGATCATTTTCAAAGGATGCTTTTATTCCAGGAGTATAAGAGGGGTCACCAACTGAGTTAGTAACACTGAAAAGGACGTGGTATTTCAAAATGAAATTTGAGGGGGGGGAAAACCCTGCTCATACATCCTTAACCCAGCTCTGGATATTTCAGCAAAATGTCCTTCACAACACTGTAGGACATGCAGACTTTATTTTCCTTTCCAATAATGTTTGGCTTTTTTATGTTTTCTCTTTGCAGCCCAGACATGTACTTTAGCCATCGAAGTTAGATTTTTCTTGATTTGTTGTTCCTAAAGGGAGCAACAACAGCACAAAGAATACTAAAGTAGCTGCTATTAAAACAATGAACAGGCTCCTTGGTGTTGAACGGCACCAGACAGTAGAATAGTGTTGTAACAGCTGTCAAAAAAGGCCTCTGAGAATTTCCGGGCAGAAGTGGATTTAAAGATGATGGAGTGGACTTGTGCAGAGAGACTGAGGGGGATTGTAAGGCAACAGAACATTAGAGACAGGGATCCTCAGGTCACATACAATCCCCAGGTCTCCTAAACATAAAAGATAAGGTTCATGTTTTAAATGAAATACACTCAATACATCTGATGCAATTAGGTGTGAGACAGCTGGACAGCAGCAGTACAATATGTACAAAGATTGCAAAAGTAACAATAAAAAATGTCAAAAATACATATTAAACAGAAAAGGTCCCTGCGACCAATATATTATCATACATTACATTATTAGTGATAGATAAATACTTGTGTAGCATTTTATTATTTGTAGTTAACTCAAGTGGAGCTAGTTTAAACTACTTTATAGATTGTCAATAGTTAATGGTAAGTAGGTCAAGTGGTTTTCCAAATGGGTTCATGTCCCTTCAAAAGCTCAAGATAAATCGAAGGAATAAAAAACTTATGCAAGGGTTCTGCTACACAGTTGTTTTAAATCAATTTCTTGATTTAAAAGATTTTAAATCTTTTAAATCAAGGCTGAAGACCTTTCTTTTTGATGTTGCCTTTCTTTAAATTATGTTCTTTTAATGTTTAATTTCTTATGCTGCACTGTAACTTTTACTCTTGTGTTTTATGTGTCTTAATGTTTCTATTTTTAATTCACGTGTTTTATCTGTTTTTATTTTTTTACTGTTTTTATTTTTTAACTGATTTTGTGTAAAGCACTTTGAATTGCCCTGTTGCTGAAATGTGCTATACAAATAAAGCTGCCTTGCCTTGCCTTGCCTGCCACAAATATGTAATTGTCTTTAAAAAAACAACTTTTTGTAGTCTTTGATTTTGTGGGGGAATATTGGATACATTTACACTTAGTATAACGTAAAAGAAGTATAAAGTTGCTGAAATGAGATGGAAACACTCAAGTATAATTTTGAGAAACTTCAACTTTACTTAAGTACAGTACCTAAATCAATTTACTCCACTATTCCCTGAATGCACAACAGGGAATCAGTGGAGCTTGGAGGTGGTGGACATATGTGAATGTAAGGGCCAATCAACAAGTGTGGATGTGGCTGAGAAAGGAAAGGAAAGGTTCGGACGATCACACCCGGATATGTGCTTGTTCCCTTAGAACATCTTCCTTCCCTACTTTCCTTCTGCCCTTCCCTACTTCCTTCCTCTCTACCTCTCAATATGGCAATCATGCTAATGACCCTACTGTCTGCCCTGGCAGTTTCTCATAACACAACTTATCAGAACCGAACAGGAGTATGGTCATTTTTAAACTTTGCTAGAGCCCAGTTCCACCCTCACACACACACACACACACACACACACACACACACACACACACACACACACACACACACACACACACACACACACACACACACACACACACACACACACAGGAACACTGTTACCATGGTAGACTTGCAGGGAACCTGTGCTGGGGCCCAGATTGAAAATGCGATGTGTGCTAATGCATTCAGAACAGAGGTGAGGTTGGTCCTTTCCTTTTCTGTAAGCCAACAGTGGGAACACCAGGCCCAATACGGTGAGCTAGAAAGGCGAGCACATTACAGTGGCTGAGTAATGAGAACCATGGATCTCCAAGTCATTCCCACATTTGTGCACATACACACACGCACACGCAACACACTTATGCTTGCACACAGACTCGTCTGTGGGAGTGTGTGAAGCAGTAAGACTCCAGCAGAGTACTACTAGAGCTATGCTCTCCTGATGGTGATGCTGTGTGAAGTGCAGAGCTGTTCGACACAGACTCCAGCTGCTCCTGCCCTGTATTCAAATGGCACCACAAGACACCAGCATGCTGTCTCTTGGTTCTTATTAGACTCAGCCTCTCACTCTTTTTGTCTATGTCTTTTTTCCCAAAAGTCTCTCAGAACTCCCTATACCCACAGCATCCCACTTATACTTTGCTTCCCTTCTGTCTTTACTTTCCTCCTATACTTGCTTTGTGTTGAGTTCTTGACTGCATCACTTTGTTGCACATCACAAAATGAATAAAAGAAGATTCATGTGGAGAAAAGTTTTCAAGTATTTATTTGCTGACAGCCTTCAAACATTTTTTTATAATTTGATGTGCTTTTGTCTATGTTTTATTTATTTAATTATTTGTATTATATTTTAATTCACAGTGACATCTACTTGAAAAAATCTGAATGGGACCAGTCAGACTGTGTGCATAGTATGTTCACAAATGCACAATATAGTATAATGGCTATTGTGTTTCTGTGTGTGTGTGTGTGTGTGTGTGTGTGTTTGAGTGTATTTACACGCCAGTGAGTAGGTGTTCTGTGACAGTCAACATTTTAAGAAAGTGTAACAGAGAGTTGAAAAAAGAGAGACTGTATTCTGTGTTTGTTTGGGCCTGTAGGCCCGGAACGTGTGAAAGATGGACGGAAGAAGATTAGAAGTAGATGGAAAGATGCTGATGCATTATGGTTTTTCTGATTATAAGTGAAAGCAGTTACGGTAGATTAGAATGTGAGTTGAGTGTCAGAGCATTTTAGATGTTAGGACATGCATTGCATAAACTACAGGATGCACTGGCACATCCTAGACAGAGAGAGAGAGAGAGAGAGAGAGAGAGAGAGAGAGAGAGAGAGAGAGAGAAAATGTATAGCCTTGCATGTGTACTTGCATGTATCTATTTTATCAGATGCACCTTCTTTCCGGTCCAAACAAATTACAAGCAATGACTCAGCTATATATAAAGCATGTAGCATTGTGCATTATGGGGCTGGGGTGCAGTTGCTGTTCAACCAATCTAAAGGCCAGAATGACAAAGGTTCATTATTAAGATGTTATGTAAATGTAGTGGTATGGTAGGCCTATAATATTAGGGTCACACATTAAGTGAAAAAGATGAGGGTGCAAACATCCAGAGTTCTCTATGGTTCTTCACAGGTGCTTATATTGAGAGCCAAACCTAAATGATAGAAAAATTGATTGTTGATAATGCAACATGCAGACTATTTGAGTCTTTAATTAAATTAATAAAAATATATGTTTCTCTACCTAAATCATGTTTTGACAGAGTGCCACAAAGTGGCTAATGGGTTGTCTTGTTGATTACTAAAGTAGGCTAGTAGAGATGTACTGTAGGTAGGCCTAAGTGATGTTGTTTTGCATGAAATAAGCCTATGGACAGGAAATAAAAGAAAAAAGTGTAACTTTTCAGGAAAGCTGATGAAAGAATGTGAGAAAACCCAACTACCTTCCAGCAGCTAGTTTCTGCACTTCATCACAAGCACTGACTAAAACGATGCGCCATATTGGACACGGTTGTCACTCAATATAGTTTAACGGGAACGGACTTCGCCTGCACCGCACCCCACCTGCGTTACGTGAGAGTTTTTGGCTACATGGACTTACGGCTGAAATGGACGTAAATTCTCTCGAAGTGTTGCAGAGGAGCTAACTACATTACCTCTGGTGAGTTTGTATTTTTAACTGTTGCCCGAGGCAGCTTTATTGAACGTTTGTTTTTGAGAGCTAACGTTGGCTATCAGGGACAGCCCAGCATCTAAGCTAACGTTAGCTAATAGTGGTAGGCCTAAAGCAAATTCATTTTAGTGTGCTAATTCCTGGAAAAAAAAAAACACAGTTTAGGTTGGTGGATGAAAACGTACAGAATAACAGTTAGTAGGACATGGTTCGTATCATCATTATCCATTACTCAGGTGGAGTAGTAAGTTATCAAGACCACTGTTACTTTATGAAGACCGTTTTCATGCATATCTCTGTGACTGTGACAGTTTGCTAATAGGCTATTGTCATGGAAAGAGGTGTCAGAATATACTGTATAGAACAGGTGCCAGTGAAGTCCCTTGTGTTTTGACATGTCATAGTATGACAAGCACTAATGATTAGCTGCTGAAGTTTCAGGGTCTTAGTGTTGTTCATCCTGGCTCAGTGTCATGGCTTAATTCAATTCAATTCAATTTTATTTATAGTATCAATTCATAACAAGAGTTATCTCAAGACACTTTACAGATAGACCACACTCCAGAATTTACAAGGACCCAACAGTTCTAGTAGTCTCCTCCAGAGCAAGCAACAGTGCAACAGTGGCGAGCTTACTTGGACACTTGAATAGAATGAAGCCATTGTTAATGTCATTAGTAACACCTGTGGTTTTCCAACTATAACAACTCAAATTATCTGCAGTGAAAAAGGCCTATGCTAAGTTGGTATTAAGGAATGTCCACCAGCACTTATAGGTCTCATAGGTCTGAGTTTTTTAGGGATATAATTTAGATAATAGTTTATTTTTAGTTATATTAGATGCTACTTTCACCAACTGGCTGAGGCCTTAATGAGTTGTGTGTTCTCAGATACCCCATTTCCACGTGGTATTAAAACCCTGTGTCTGCATGGGTGGTCTAGTTTCTTCCCACAGTGCAAAGGCTTGTTGGTTATAGGTTAAGTGGTAGCTCTAAGTTTTCAGTAAGTATGAATGTAATTGTGGATGGTTGGTTGTGGATAGACTGGAGATCTGTATTGCCCAGTGTGAGCAGGAATGGTGTCACTCTGCTGCCCTAAAAAGGATAAGTTGGTATGGATGGATGCATGGATTTGTTGTTATTGTGGTTAAATTATAAACTGGTAAGTAGTAGGACATCTGGCTCCTGTGTTGCTTGTTTGAAGTGTGTTTTGTCAGGACTAACATAACGGTGGGTTCTAGGTTCCTTGACATTGTCTCTGATCTTGCATTTGTGAGCTCACTGACACATGTTGGTCACTTGGTGATGCCCTTAATGTTCCGCCCAAATGATTTCATAGTGACAGAAATACTGAGTGAAAGTTCTGCTGTCACTCGCTGCGCCTGATATAGTGCCAAAGCAGAACTTAAATATAGCCACTTCCCAAAGAGCGGAAAACTTGAAATGTCTATTATATCTGAGGTGATAAATAAGACTGAGACCCTACAAGCAGTACTCTGTCTATCTGTGATCCAGCACTATATTCAATTGAAATGACAGGTAGCATTCCCTAAGGGCTCTAGGGCCACCAGTGCATGCTAATGCGGCCACTCTATAGACCTGCAGTTTCTCATCATACAACGTATCTGCACAACACAGTAACTATGTGTATTTTAGACACTGCTGCAGCCCACCTTCCTCTCTTGCTGTCTTCCTCGCTCTCCTTCCTGTCTCTCTAACCATCTTTTCTCAGACTTAAATGTGTGTGTGGATATTTGCGCACAAGTGCAACTAAACTCTTTCTCTCCCACACACAAACACACACGCACACACGCACACACACACACACACATGCACACACACACCGGGAGTGGGGCCTGCAGCTCCTGGGTGTTTTGCGGGTTGGATTCACACCGATGCTTTCTCTGACTGCACTATTGTTATTTAAATGTGGGAGGGCGATCAGCAGCAAGCACTAATGGCATCCTCAGCACTGTGGATGAAGCACAAGACACACACACCTACACACACAAAAGCATACACACATAGACATCCACACATGCACGTGCTGACACACACTTTTACGCAAGCCTTGTGGATGCAACTTGAGGGCCATATGAATAACAAATACCTCTACCATCTGCAATACCACAGAGTATTTCCAGCCATTTCGGCACATTAGTCAGCAGTCCTTTGACTTAGGCTCTCCACGCACCACTTGGTATATTAGCAACGCTCTCCTCAGCTACGATACACTGCGTTTAAGGGTGCAGTTTAAAAAGAAGTTTGTTTTTCTAAGATTAAACTTTATGTCACTGCTGAGCCGACCTTGTCCTCTTGAGTTTGTTTGTAGTGGGAGGTGCTTGAGTTGTTTGCTGCGGCGATGTTTTATTCTGTCAAGGCCAATCAGAACCTTTCTGGAATACCTGTGGTGATGGTATTGTTTTAAACTGGTGAAGACCTCCCCCACCCTCCCGACACTGCCAGATTAAATGGGATTAGACAGGCACCCCTGGCCATTAACACTTGATCCTTACCTGCTTTCTTTCTTCCTAGAAAACCATGGCTGAAATAGTTGCACGGACATGTTATCTTTTGATTTCACTAGAAATGTATAGTTTTTAATTAAGTTGGATATAGTTCATAGAAATATAGTATTTAAAATATGAATATAGTTCATGGATAACATAATTCATATTATTGCTGGTCAATAAAAAAAGCTCAGATGGGCCAATCTGGAATCTTGCCCCTTATGACATCAAAAAGCACCATGTCATGGGACCTTTAAATATATCGAAATGTTAAGCATCTTTCTAACTCCAATTTAAAATGTTTCTTTTATAATATTATATTTTAATGTTTTATTCTTTCCTTTAAAGAGAGAATAAAGTAAACAATATATAAAAAAACTTCTTGGTTGATGAGAAAATAATATAACTCAGGGGCATTTTAGAACATACTTAAATATTCCCCTTTATTGAGATTTAGGCTAAATCATAACTATTTCTCTTCCTCATAGTTTAACTTTTGATTGGTTAGCAGCTTGTGCTTCTCATCGCTGTGTCATTAAAACAACCCTGTTAATTAGCTGCTTAAAGTTATCATTTTACCTACAAAGCAACTGCTTTTACTGTAATTTATCAAACGCAAATAATCATTTATATTATGTATTAGAAAAAGCCAAAATGCCTACTTATTAGAAATGGCCAAGTCATGTGAGAGAGATACTTTGTGCTAGAGTGAGCAGATGTCCCGAATCCTGCCCTAATCGCCCCGAAAATTAGAGCATGGTCTCAAGAGCAGACTCTAAACTAGCCTGATAGAACATTAAAAACTGTTCATTAAGTCATCCTGCAGCCAGTTCCCGTCGGTAGCTTATTGGCTGCAACAGTACGTAGGCCTTACGTAGGCGGCTACGCAAAATTTTGATAACACGCATTGCAATTTTTCATTCATTTATTGTTGAAATGGAGGCTCAAGCTGGTTACTTAGCACCAATGAACACATAGCTAAAAAGCAAAAACGTCTCTGCAAATACCGGGAGGACTGGGTAGGGAACAGGGGTGGGAATCACCAGACGCTTCACAATACAGTATCATCACGATACTTACGTACAATACGACATGATTGTGATTTAAAACATATTGCAATATCCTGCGATATATTGCAATTTATAACCTTTTTTACAACTTTTAATTTTTCCCAATATTACATGATTATCCCAAAAGGAAACTTTGTCAACATCTGTTCCATCTAAAAAGATACATTTCTCTGTTTGTTCTTATCACTTCAATTTGATTGCTGCAAAATGAGATTGTCAAGCAGACAAACACAGATATAATAGAAGATCAATACTTTGCGCCTGTTTATCAATACACTAAAAATATCACAATGCAATGCTGTAGTAATTCACCCCCCCCCCACCCCCGTCTCGTCTTGTCCCATCCCATATTTTACTTATTCTCATCTGGTCACCCTACTGTGTGCTCATAATAATTACTTTCTGGTCTGGTTATTTTAGGGGTTTAGGTTGCCTGTGTGTTTAAATCTGAGCATTTTGTTGCAACAACCACAAATATGCGTTTCTGTCTTTGTGCGCAGGAGTGCATTTGTGTTGAGTATGTGTTGTGTGTTGCAGAGTGTTGTCAGAACTGATCCCATTTTCATTACTCACTGGCTCAAAGAAGGAGGTGAGGCCCTGGCTTGCAGCAGTGATAAATGCATTACCCCAATAAACCTTGTCTCCACTGAGGTGCTGAATGCTGACACACACACACACACACAAGCACACACACACACACACACACACACACACACACAGAAAGGAGGTTGGTGGCAGAGAAAGAGAAAGAATGGATAGATGAAAGGAGTAAAGAGACAATCAGATGGGATAAGAAAGACAGTGACAGGTAAGAGGAGATGAGAAAGAGGAGATGAGGAAGAATGAAAACAACAGAGATGGAAAGACAGGGAAAAGTGACAGGTGCCGTGGAAATGAGAGCGACAGGAAAGAGAGCTGACTGAAGAAAAGATGCAGACAGGGAGGGTGGGAGGACGTGGTGGGTGCAGAGAGACAGAAGGCTAGGGGTGCTAATGGCTGTATGCAGTGCAGGACTGTGGGACATGCAGAGGGTTGTGGGGGCAGAAGGATTGTGTGTTTTCGTGTGGGTGGATGGTGTCCTGCTGGCCTCTTCCTCGGCCACTCATTAGTGCCGCACAGGTCTGTCGTGAATAGTAATCCTGAAGAGACGACCTAGAAGATGTATAGTGGGTGTGTATGTGTTTGTTTTAAAGAGAGCGGGTACACCTCACTGTGTGTATATGTATATGTCATGCATATGTGTTTGCAGTTGTGTGTTTATGTAAGTGAGTGTAGCTGTGACTGCAAAAACTGTGCATGTGTTATTTAATGTATGTTTCCTATTGCATGTGTGTAAATTGAGTGGGTATGTGATAAGAGATACAAGTGTTTACGAATGTATTGTGTGACTGAAAATGCTTGTGTGGGCATATTATAAGATGAATGTATGCATACAGTATGGTGAAGTGTGTGTGTGTGTGTGTGTGTGGCACTGTGTGAGTCAGTGAATGCATTTCTTTGAGTGTATGGCATGGTAATATTTAGATGTGGGCTTGTGGGTACGCAGTGTGTTTTCATAAGTGTGTGTGTGTGTGTGCACGTGTGTGTGTGTGCGTGTGCGTGCACCCCAACTCCTAATCACCTACTCCCTCAGTCTCTCTGTCTATCTCTTCTTTGCCTCCCAGCCCACCACCTTTGGTAATGAGGTGAGCGTGAGGCTGGATCAGAACCCTTAGCAGAGTAGACCGGCCCCGTTCTCAGTTGCAACTACATGCGGGTCAGGCCTCCCTCATTAGTCGCCATCACAGTGAAATCACAGGCAAAATCCCCGGTGTGCAAATTGAAAACACCAAGTTCATCGAACCAAATCAGAACCTCAGCAGAGACCCACAAGTCTGAACTTTAAAACAGAAAAGATGACAAGCAGATCTTTTTGGAATTCTTGAGGAATTAGCAGAGGAGTCTGATGTGGTTTATTGGTGGGGAGGGGGGTCAGGTGGGGAAAATGAGAGGCTGATAGGGGTTGAGGGCAGAATACAATTAAAAAGGAGCAGAGAGT
>NC_048412.1:21951531-21965181 GCF_013103735.1 Etheostoma cragini | reverse complement strand
CCCCCCCCCCTCCCCCCTTTAGAAATTGAGGAAGGAATTGCTGCTATCAACAACTACCTCTCTGTCCTCTCTTCCATTACTGTCCCTACTTTCTATATCACAGCTTGGGCTGCTCATTTTGCCATCCCACTTCCACGCCACACCAGTGTAGCACCATTATGCAAAAATGATAAATTTACCACAGAGGGAAGGAGAGGGATAAATAAAGAAGAGAAAATGAGAAAGGGGTTGAGGCCTTGGGTTTCTGCAAGGAGGGAGAATAGCCTGTAAATAGCCATCAGCTGGGAATTTGTCACTCCCTCCACCCCTGTCGTGTCTCTGTCTTCCCCTTTTTATCCTAGCTCCACTCTTCTATTGCTCCTGCTAGCCATCCTTGTTGTCTTTCTATTTCCTGTCAGGAGTGACACCATGAACTGTCTCGTTTTTGCAATACATCTAGTCTTTCTCTGGACGTGAAAATGTATCTATGTAGGAGTGAAGTCTTGTACGAGGATGCAGTCACACAAATGTCATGTCTCTGTCACACTTTTTTCTCTCTTTCATATTTTCTTTTATTCCTTCTAGTTTTATCTCTGTCCCTTTCTACTCCTCCCTCCCATTTCTCTTCTCTTCTCTCCCTGCCCTCCCATCCTGTTTTCCTTTTCATTTCATTCTCTTCTGATCCCAATTTCCTTCTCCTTTCCCTCTGGTGTACCTGCTCTCTTCATTCTTTTCCTGTCCATGCCAGGCCTGTTTTAGCCTGCCATGACATGGCCTGGGCTAATGTGCTCCAGTACGGCTTAATCGCTGCACAGGTCTCCAAGGCTTACTGCTACACACTGTAACAAAGTACACTATTTACCTCAGGGCCACACAGAATGGGCTTGCACAGAGCACAGCGAAATCCAGTGGGGAATCAGTTTCACATCACAACACATTATTGATCCCCCCCTCCCCCAACAGACATGTTATTCATTGTTGCCTGAGCTTGGCTTCCTATCTCTCTGTCCCTTACAGGGGTGGGGAGGGAGCTCAGGATTAAGGTCATGCCCTGTGGGTAAACACTGTAATGCGTCTTGTATTTTTCCACCAGAACTATCCATTCGTCTAGTTAACGGTAATTTTTATTGTCAACGTTACTGGATGCATCGCTTGGTAGTTTGCACTTTTTGGTTTTACATGATGTAACAACTGGGGTGATTTTTCTTACAATAAGTATTTAGTCTATAAAATGCTCCATTGAAGAGATGATTTTAGGGAAGGCAGTTTAATACCATTTAGCCCTAATCTTTGACAACTTTCCTGTCAAATGGCGTAAGAAACGGTCAGCTCAATATCATTCATCTCCACAGCTCAAACTTGACTTGAGGTACAAGCAACTTGTGTGGGTTTCGAAAATGTCTACTCAAATGTATTAATATTCCAAATTATGCAACTGTTTGTTGTGTGTTTGAATATTTGTTGAATGCCGTTAAATGTCCTTGAAGGTCCCTCATCACTTTCTTTCTCTTGGTCCATAGCCCAGCTGAGGCGTGTAACTTTGCTGCAACCCTTTACTCTTTATACACACACACACACATACACACACACATACACACACTAAACAGACGGCTCAGAACACGTGGAGTTGACAGCTGGTCACTGCAGGGCCCAGCAGGTGCAGTGTATGTGAATGTGTGTGTGCTTGGCCCCAGAGGGCCCCTGACTCATGGCCAGAGCGGCAGACAGAGGTGTGTGTGTGTGTATATATGTGGATATAACGGGGGCCTGGCTGACTGACTAGCCTGGAGTTGACTTCACTTCAGCTCCAGTGATTGATTGGAATAGGCCTGGACACGGGGCGATGTATTGCCTTTGGTCACTACCTTTGACTACCTTCATTACATCAATATCCCTCTCTTTCCTCTTTCCTGTTTTTATTTTTGTGTTCATGTGGCCTTTACTGAACTTTGAAGAGTTCACTTTATTATGATAATCAGCACAAGGCATGCTTTCCTTGTCCAGGAACTTTGCTTTTAAGCAAAACGGCAGGATGAGCTTGCATTGAACTACATACTGCAGAGGAGAAGTTTGGAGGATTTAGGGAACACAAAACTCTTTATCTCTCTCTGACTCCCTTTATTTCTCTCTCTGTTGCTCTCACTAGAACCAGCTTGTTCTTGGTCAGCATGCCATTTGATTGAGTGTGCTTGCTAGCCGGCCTGCCTCTGGCTATGGTGCCATCTTGAAAGGCGCCGCGGCTCACACACCTGGCCCGCCGGCTGCCTCTTTGGTCTGCCTCACCTTTTGTCAGCATCATGTTAATGAAGGCCCTGTCAGTGTCCACCACTTGCACACCGGGGCGCCTTTTAATG
This sequence comes from Etheostoma cragini, assembly GCF_013103735.1. Taxonomy (NCBI): domain Eukaryota; kingdom Metazoa; phylum Chordata; class Actinopteri; order Perciformes; family Percidae; genus Etheostoma; species Etheostoma cragini. The sequence goes on along the minus strand of NC_048412.1, from coordinate 21,962,848 downwards.
AGTTTGCTATTTGATCGCTATAGACACCCGGCATGAACGATGCTCGGATCTTTTTATTTTTTTTATTTTATTATCCCTCATGGACCATGCTTCTTCGCTCTTGTGTGGGTGTGGGTGTGTGGGTGGGTGGGTGCTAGAGGGGAGGGAGACAAGAAGGAGGGGGCCGGTCAGCTGATTAGGACTAGTTTAGAATAAAAGGGGGAGGGTGGTTGTCTTTATATAAAAAAAGGAAAAGAAAAGAAAAAAATTATGATTTTTTTTTTCCCCTCCTCTCTCTGTACCCAAGTGAGCCGTGGCTCTCCCTTTTCAGGGGTAGATGAAAGCAGCTGGGCGCCGGGCTTCCAACAAAAAGTGCCAAGCGATCACAAACAAACCTTCAGATGAATCACATCAAAGGCGCTGCCCCAATTGTTAGCCCTCTCGTATCCGCGGAAAATTGGCTCATTAAGGGCAAAAAATGACATTGTTTACATTAGCCGGGGCCCTGATTAGTGCCATCCATGTTTGTTTTTTTGTGTTGTTCTGCTGTCCGCTTACCAACAGACCACTTCAGCCGCTCTGCACAATCGCTCCTTTGAAGGCTTTATTTCTCTGGAAAAAAAAATGAGATGGAAAGAGTGAGGACAACACGAAACAACAAAAAGAAAGGGAAAAATACACTCGTACAGAGAGACACAAATAAACACATACAATTGCTTTTCCAAACCTACACAAATGGACATGATAGCAGGTCTTTTCTCTCTCTGCCTCTCTACTCTGCTCATCAGCTGTTCTCTCTTTAGGACTAATTAGGTTGCTTGTGGAAATGGAGGCGATAGGAGAGGACGGTTGGGCCAGTGATGAGTCTGTTTGTGCTGTAATTGCACTAATAAAGAGGACAGTGTTGTTGGTGCAAAGAAAAGAAAAGAAAGAGCTTGACAATGAAAGGGCTCAGGGATCTTCTTTGTGCCGATGGCCTCTTCTCAATGAAAAGAACACCTTTTGTGGAAGGGGGCTTTTGTAAACTGAGATGATTTCTAATCTGTGGAAAGTGCAATGTGTTTTAGACAGGCATGTGTTTATGTTTGATCTCCTAGATCTAAGGTGTAATGGTCCTTCTACTTTCTCATCTCCCACTTGAACTCCTTTCTGTACTCTTTTCCGCCCCTTTTCCATTTTCTAACCATTACAAATAAGAGATTATCTAGGATCATTCAACACTAGAAACCTAGATGAGATGTAATAAAATGAGATAATTATTTCAGCAGATTGTTTTAGCGGTGATCTGGAGCAGAAAAAAACCTTACGACAAATCATATATTCTGTGCATAGACAAAAACTACTATATTTACTATACTATACTATATTTGTATATTCTCTTTATTGCAGACATGTAAATTTTCCAGAGATTCATAAATAAACATGTATAACGTTGCCCCACCAAATTAATGTGATTTAAAGTCATTGTTTTCCTTTTGTAAGAATTCCTTAGAAAAGAATATTTCTATGTTTTTGATTCTATCTGAGACTTTTGGCAACAAAGTCCCTTAATGAAACATTTGACCTATTAAGATTCAGGAGTGGACGTTTCATCTGTCCCAGCTTGGTCTAGCAGCTGTGAGAAAACGAGACAGTGGGTGACAAAAAAGAAGCATTTAAAATAGAGAAATAAAAACTTGGGGAGTAAAACTTTAAGTTCTAGGTGAACAGGTCAAGCTGCACCGCTAACGACAGCCGCTGACCCCGAGATCGCCCTGCGCTACCCTTCACCTTCCGCTGCTCCCCAGGCCGCCTCACCTTTGCCCTGGGAGAGAAATGGAGTCTGAGATAGAAAGGGGGGGGGGCATTGGGAGATGGAGAACACCTCCCCCCTAACATAATGATAACCACTGAGATCTGGCCACCGTCCCCCACTGGCCCCTGGACACTCAGCCCCACGGCCCCCAGGTCAGCTCAGCACATTATACCTTCTCTCTCCTCCTGAACTCTATGACTCCACATTTACATACCCACCACTTTTTCCCCCTACACTTCCTCCATTTTTTTCCTACTTCACCTCATTTTCTTTTGCCTGCCTCTCCCTGAACTCCTCCCTTTCTCCTCTTTGTCTTTTGCATTTCATCTGTACAGTCCAGGTAGTGTGTATGCACGCCTGCAAGTGTGTGTGTGATAATTACCATTTAGAATACTATCAGATCTCTGAGGGAGGGAACCCAAGTTTGCCAACCGCAAGGCATTGTGGGAGCTGTTTGGTTTGTGTTTAGGTGCCCTTGGTATGCTGTGCGGAGGAATCAGAATTTCCTTGACTTTTGACCGCCTTTGTCCCTAGGGGGGAGGCAAGGAGGGATAGAAGGGCACAGACCGACTTCCATTTGCCGTTTAAGGACCCATATGGAAAATATAAATTGGTAGCAGCAGGAAAGACTGAAACCATTGGCATTCCGGGCATCAGCTATTTGAATTCATGAGGTTGTGTTGTGTCTCTGCCCACTTCTCGATTGGAATATTTAAGAATGTGTCACACGTGGAAAGATAGATAGAGATGTTTCTGTCATTGTTTCTGTCTGAAATGTTTAAAAAGTCTCTTTTGGGGCTCTAGGTTTTGGTATTTTGTGATAAATGAATAAATGAATGAATGTTGACAGCTACAAACAGTGAATTTTGTAAATTTACATTTTTACTATATGACATCGGGAAAATATTTAAGGCAACACTATCGGATCAGGTGAAAATAGACAGGCAACAGTAATCAAACCATCCCAGTGTATAGCTGATCGCAGGTGGTACAAGTGTTTAATTTTTAAGAACTGTTTAGTAATTTGCAGTGTTTAATGTACTATCTATATATAAGATAGCATCTATCTATAATATCTCTATTTTTTTTCAAAAAGTAATGTCAAATTGGCTGCAATGTGTGTGTTATGAGGAGTTTGACCAGAGTCACTTTGCCTTTTCTGCTGTTTCACTTAAAATCAGCCTGTAACAAATGTTATAAAAAGCTCCGTAGCGGGCATCCAGATAGCGCAGTGCACTGTGCGGATGCCCATGTATAGAGGCTTGCTCCTCGACGCAGCCGGCCCGGGTTCGAATCCGGCCTGCGGCCCTTTGCTGCATGTCACTCCCCCTCTCTCTCCCCTTCACAACTTAAGCTGTACTGTCCATTAAAGGCCTAAAAATGCCCCCCAAAAAAATAATCTTAAAAAAAAAAAAAATAATAAAAAAAAAAAAATAAAAAGCTCCGTAGCAGAAGTTTGTATTTCCTCTTTTCTCTATAATCATCTTGTGGTTTGTCACAGGTGTGTGCGTGTGTGTGTGTGTGTGTGTGTGTGTGTGTGTGTGTGTGTGTGTTAAAGAGGGGGGTGCTGCAGTGAGTATATAGCTCACAGGAGCAGGCCTAGTGGGGGACTACATTAGGGGTTGTGTTCTGCTCATGGGACAAGGGACCAACTGCAACCTTTTGGATAATAACTGACACCAAGAGTCACAGCCAGCCGCAAAGGGAGAGAGGCCGAGAGGAAGTCAGAAAGAGAGGACAAAGCGTCATCTCTTCACTTCCCCATTCTCTCCATTACTCCTAGTGCCCTCCTGCTCATGTCACTACTATCAGTTTAAATGGCGTATTATGCAAAACGGAGATGATTTTGGCTTCAGGGGTGTGATGGGGAGAATTGCGGGTTAATGTAGAGGAGAAAAGAAAAAAAAAGATGAGGGTTTGTTGGATGGTAAGAGAGGTTTGGAGTGATAGTAGGAGGTTGTGGGGTTTGGTGTAGGGTGGGCAATGGAGGGAAAAGGGGGTATAAGAGGGTTAATAAAAGTGACAAGTGAGTGTTTGATTCTATCTAAGCCACCCTCCTAGACAGGTAACTCACTTAGAGGATTCGCTGAGTGAGGGAGTCAGGCTATTGGGGGAGATCGTCACTTCGGTGTCTGTCTCAATATAAGCCAGAGGCGACACAGGACCCCAGGGTCCGGCCTTCCTATATAACAGCCCACCTGAGAGCCAGCACAATAAAGGCCACTCAGCCAGATGCAATATACCACAAAGAGAATTTTGCTGAAAAACTTGATTTAAGCCGGAAAGGAATTGAAAGTTATTTGCAAAAAGTGATATCCTAAAATTATGTACCCCAGGTTGACTTAGTAGAGTCATTCATATAAGATTGACTGTTATCTACAAGCTAACTGGATTTGGTTTCACCTGACTCAATAGAAAAAGTTATTGGAAAACACACTTCTCCGAGTCTCTTGTCTCGTCCTTTGGACTGTTTAGGTGAAGTTAAGCCCTGGATATATCCTTAGAGGGTTTTCTGTTGTCATCGCTTACACTGTTTTAATAGGGGAATCCACTTCTAAAGATGCTGCCAAATCTCTTCCTACAAGTTTATTGCACTTGCCAGGAGTCAAAGATGTGATTGTTTTAAAAACATTTGATTCAGTCTTATCAGAATTTTACCTTAGTCATGTGTTTTTAGCAATATTGAATTCCCATTTCAAAAAGTTAATTTGGTCTCCTTTTGTTATCGACAATGTGTCTCTCTAGCTTCTGTCAGATTAAAGGCTGAATGCAACTTTGTTTATTTTGATGGGGGAATGAAAGTCATTTTCTTTCCGGTGGCCATTTTGTAAATTAAAGTACACTTCTTGTCAAGTGTACACATTGATGCATCTGATCTGTTGCATAAATCTAAGGTATGTTCAACCTAAAAATTCAGCAGCAGGTTGGAGGTGCAGTGTTTTGTAAAAAAAAAAATCCTTTGAAGCTCCGGCCAATGCACTGATGCAGTTTGTGTGTACGAGGTGTGAGAGATCCCCTGGGGTGTGTTAAATAGTTTCTGCGTATTGCTATTACAAAGGTTAACAATTATTTTCTCCCTTGAAATGAGGGGCACTGACCCTAATATAAGGCCACTTAACACCCATAATAAGATGATAATTGGCGAAAGATGATGGTCTTGCCGCTCCCCCTCCCCCAAAACAGTTATTTGTAATAGATTATCTGCGTATTAGTTACATTTATCATTTCTGAAATGTTCATGTATACACTCTGCATGTGTATGTGAGGGATTATCAGTGGGGGAGGGGCAGCTGAGATTTGAGATAATAATACTTCATATTATTTCCTCTCCTCCATCCTGATATTTTCTTTTTACGCTCAACGCCCCACATCCTCACGTGCGCGCTTCACTGATGACTGTTGTAATTGCGTGTTCGCGGGCTCGATTTCCCCTGAGGGGTTCCCTAAATTAAAAGAAGTCATCCCACTCTTCCTTCATCTCCCTCTCCTTCAGCACCCTGTTTTATACACACACACACACACACACACACACGCACACACACGCTTTATTTCTCTTAGTTTCTCTCTCTTACAATGCCGCTCCAGGGATGCCATGCCTATTTGAATGGAACTTTCTTGTCTTTTTTTCTTCTTCCTTTTCAAGCCGCGTGTCACTAATGAATAAATAAAACACACACAAGCAGTGGATTGACTTTCATGCATGGGTGCACTGGCTTTGATGAGACCCCCCCCCCAATGTTATAGACAAGCTGCTGAGGACAGTCACTCTCAGTCTCTGCTTTGCTAGGCTACTGTTAAACATTTGTTCTGTATGCAGATGATGCATATTTAACATTTTTACAAGGCCTCTGCTTTTGTCAAATGACTGTAAAGACAGAGGAATCCAGATTTAAATTGAGTTATTTAAGGAAAGTTATGAAGCACACTTTTGTGAAATTATTTAAAACAGTGATTAAACCTGTCACAAGAAAAAAAGCTTTTACGTTCTGGCAAATTTACAACTGCAGCAGCAGTTGTTTGTTTAGAATAAACTGAGAGGGTCAGTGATGGCTACCAAAGAGCAGCACCTGCAGAGACAGAAACTTAAAACCCAACAGAAAATCAGAGTTTTAAGTCATCCTCCATCCACAGTTTGCTTGTGAAGTGATCACTGGGAGGTGCAAGCACCAAAATAAAATGAAGATAATTCAAAACAGATTGCTGAAATGATCTTTTAAATTGCGACTGTTAACATATAATATGTTAAGTTTTAAATAGGAAAAAAAATCCTGTTTTTTAGAATATTTATGAACAAATGAAAAAATCATGATGAAACGGTACCAACAGTACCAGTAGTGAGATCTACTAGTATGTCTATCTACTAGTAGTCGGATGTGCCAGTGTACTGTATTTAAGAACCCTTACGACCACAGTTTAAAAGGAAAATCACACCCAGACTGGTCAGAGTAGCCATTACTAGTACTTTTGCCGCTGATGCCAACAGTGTGTGCCCTCTCTTAACTGCCAAGGGCCTGGTATGCCTTGCAGGGCAGAGGGATCCTGGCACTAATTAGCTTGTAATGGTATCATAAATTATGGACAAATCAAGGCAGTGCATCAGACAGACGTTTTAATGAAAAGTTGTACTGGGTCACCCCTGGAGGTCGTCTCACCTGCCAGGGTTATTCATCACATCAAAGCAAGCAACAGGATTAGATCCACAGACAGTGTGGATGGTCTGGAGGCTGGATTTATCTATTCTGGAGTTTCCATTCTCTTTGCTACCTGTGTGATTGTTTTGTCGTGTTTGAGATTCTCTACCTGGCAGAGCTGATATTCCAATGAAATAATAGTTTCCCTATTCAGCTACATTACATCACCTTGCATCACATCTAAATAGATGCATATCCATAGAGCTTCACACACCTGCATACCACACCATGCAATTTCACACTGGTGATGCAGCCCACATGATGAGATCTTGCTTTTTCCCAGACAGAAGTGCCTCTATTTTTACCTAGAAATCTTTAAGAAAATGGACACCTATCCCTAGAAAGGATGGTCAAATAAAAATCATTCTGGGACGTATTGATGTTTCTTTTGTCCCTCCATGCAAGACCCGATAGGGTTCTGGCCACGGCTGCCAGATGAGCGTCTGAGAATCATTAGCAAAGCTGATTTGATTTACGTCCTGTGTAGATGGGGCCACCCAAATGATCTGCCTCGCCATGGCCATCATCAATCACCGCCAACCAGAGGGCACAGCAAGCACGCTTGGGAAAGAGAGCGGGGTGGCACACTAAAGCACCCATAGGGCTGTGTATGTGTGGGCACGTGTGCACATACTTTGTACAAATGTATTCTCTGTATATTTGTAAATGAATGAATCTGGATTTGTAATTGAAATGATATCTACCATTCTAATTGTTGATTTAAGTATCACATTTCCTTCAGTCAATTTACAAATTCATGCATTTTTTGATAAACATTCACAATTTTACAAAATTTTGTAAGTTTCAGTTTTCAGTGTTTCAGTGGTTACCAACTAGGGTTGGGTATTGTTTACAATCATCAGCGTTCGCAGCAACATCGAACAGGGGAGACCAGGTAATACCATGATGTTTTATAGAATTCAAACCAAAAATGCTGACCGCTAAGTGTATGGCTCTACTTGCTCTGAAAGTGGATCCAAACACAACACCTTAGCCACCTTCAAGAACCATTGTGTTTGCTCAGAACATTTCACTGAGGATTATTATTATGAAAAAATGGAATTAGCCACACGGACCATGAACCATGTGCTGAAGGATACGGCCGTCCCATCAATAGTACATACTGGACAAAGTGGATCCCCTGCAGCTACAGGAAGTGTTCTGTTATGTTTTCAGAGGACTAACAGGACTGTAACAGTGGTAACGTTAGTAACACTATTACATGAATAAGGTGGTCACTACTATTGGAGTGTTTTTTTGGACTACGTTTATCCCCTGTAATGTTACTGTGCTTTCACAAATGCGCTGCTTTGCCTTTCTGAGAATATAGTTCCCAGTTAGCATGCAGTTAGAATATGGCTGTGTCTCATGTGACCTTGCTATTTGTTCACCCTGTGATCATACAAATCACAGCATGTAAATAGGAATATGCTGGCGTTGGAAGCAGTTACCTGCAGGATCTTTGCTAGGCTAAGCTAATGCTGGGGGCGTCAGACAGAGTTACAGCACACACGGAGATGAGAAGTGGATGGATCAACTAGTCTAACTCCGGGGGGTAAAGGTGAATAAGCTAAAGTCCCAATAAATCAACGTGTTCCTTTATGAGATATGTTTTCATTTAAATCAGGTTGGCTTATGATAGGTCCATATTAGACAAAAAACAGAAACGTTTATTATAAAAAAAAAAAAAAGAAAAGATCATACTCTGTCATACTTGTTTTTATGTTTGGCCATTGCTATTAGTAGCAGAGTAGTTGGTTACTCTATAGTGGGAATGGTAATTCAGAATATAAGAAAGGACATTTGAGAATAAAGAGTTTTTGTTGAAAAATGACTAATATAACCAGAAAGGGTTACATGTATTTCTGCCCAATATATAGATAAAATACACATTTAACTCTGAATTTTAATGATGCAATTTATAGGGACTTACACAAGATGGTTTCAAGTACTTGTAAAGCATGTCTAGTACACTCCATATATTTTAAATTCTGTCCAGTAAGTAAAATTATATTCTAACCTGATCATTTCTGACCTAGGGCTGAGCTGGTAAAATTCCCATGCTGTTCATGAGTTCCTGAAATCACAGTTAGATTTAGTGCAGCTGCTCAAGATTAATCAAGACTTTCTGGGAGCTGATCAAACTCCCCCTGAAAGTACTTACCTTTTAATTCTTTCAATTTCAGTGCCCCTTTGTGTCTGTGTTTGCATGTGTATGAAATTCCGTATGTCTATCTGACAAACATAGTGAAGTGGGGGCCTAGTGAGAAATTGGTGCATTTCCATTAGAGGGCTCATGATTGACGGCCAACTTCGGCTTCCCTGGGAGTATGTTGTTGCTGGCAGGAATCCATGACGCCTTGTTCACTTACAGAGAGTTGGCACAGGTTCCACTCCAGAGCAGCGCCCAATTCACATGCTGCTGCACCGTTGCATCAGCAATAATCTCTTAAAGCCAACAGAGACAGGGTAACGGATGAACGTTTCGTTAATCGAAATGCCTTTATCTGAACCTCCTCCCATCGTAACCACCTCCACGCTAAAACACCATGACACTCGTATTATTGGAACATGCATGCTCAAATATCTTCCTATGATATGGTAATAAAACACTAATCCTTTATAGTGTAGGTCTATTTGCACTTTTATAGCATTCAGAATCCAGGGATTCCATTGGATTGTATGTTAAAGGAATATCAAATTAGATATGTAGTATCACATTCTAAATTTATGACTCAAATAAAGGCCTATTTGTTTTGTTTTTGCTAACACACCGGAGCAGTACTAAAGATCTTCAAACATTGAATACTGTAAAATACTCACCCATATGGAGCACACACCTACTGTTTTTTATATTGGCAACATGAATATCACACATTTGGAAGAGGAGTGTTGTTTGTGTAAGTGTGCGTGTGCGCAGGGGGTGAAGGCCAAATTAGCCAGGTTGTATAAGCAATTATTGGGGCACACTATGTACCTAAGCACCCTAATAGCTATGTAGAGGAGGCATTATTCAATTAGAGTGGCAGTTTGCTGTAGCGAGGAGCAGAGCAGTGGTGACAGCGCTGGTGTCTTCTCCTTATGAAACAACCTATTTAAGCTAAATCAACTCCCACTTAAGAGCTGCGGTAATAAGCACGCGGCGACGCTCACCGGCCCGCGGGGCCCCATCCGTCATGCTGTAATACGGAATCAGAATGAGTGATAACACCTAGTCCTGCTACAGCGCCTTAGCTGTTGCCGCAGGAATGGCTCTCAAGCACGCACACACACACACACACACACACACACACACACACACACACAATGACATGTGCACCTGCACAGACACGCACATTGCTAGCAGCAGCAATACTGCTGGATGGCTATGCTCATTTCCCTTTCCCACCCACCTCCTGCTCCACCAACTTGCGTATGCGGAAATAAATTGTGTTTCTATGGATTTGCCGGTATGAGTCTCCCTTTTTTTTAAGTTTGTGTGTGTGTGTGTGTGTGTGTGTGTGTGTGTGTGTGTGTGCATCAGTGTCTTTAGTTCATATAGATTAATTATGTTTGTAAATGTTATAAGGCTGCAACTAACAATAATTTTTATTATAGATCAGTACATTTTTTTAGATTTTTTGATTACACTACACAATCTCAGAAAATGTTGAAAACAGTTTTGGGGGGGCCGAGCTAATGTCATCAAACTGCTCTTGGATAGTTCAAACACTACACATTTTCCATTTACAATCACGTAAAATGGATAAAAGCTGCATATCCTCACATTGGGACAAGCTGGATCATCAGGCAATTTTGCTAAACTTAAAGACATAAAGGACTAATTACTTATCAAAGTTTAACAAATGTATTTTCTTTCAATTGACTAACTGATTTAATGTTCTAATTATTTCCGTTCTAAAATGTTGTCATTATCTTTTCATCACTTTGTAACTCAGAATATGTAAACAAAATGGTATACAAATCAATCAAGCTTATTTTAATCAATTATTTGCTTTACTAAGCCCAGTCACTAGTCATCATGTAACATTCTTTCTTCCTGTCATGGTATCTCTGTATCAGGCCTAAGACCCACTAGACATTAGGTGGGTGACAACTTACATTACCGTACACAGTAAGCTCACTGTAAATCCTTGTTGGGAAGATCTGGCAGATCAAGTTTGCAAGGAAGGAATAGTAAAATGAGAAGCAGCCACCACAGTGAACTGGTTAGATAAGGAGCAGCAGGCAACAGGCACTTGCTGCGGCTTGAGGGAGCCTCAAAGCTCCAACATGTCATGAAGGTATGACACTTTTACCTTGCAGTTCCTGACTATGGAAAGTAGGAGTTGAAGGGTACACAGAAGTCACGGTTTGGTTCATACCTCGGTTCAGACATCACGGTTCGGTACGTGTTTAGTAAAATGGAGGGAAAAGCAAAACAAAAATAGCAGTAGTCAATTGTTTTTATTAATGTTTCAGACTGTAGGCCTACCACCTAGTGTCATACAGTCTCTCCCCTGAGCTAGCTGCAACAGCCTGAAGTGTGTAAAGTAAGATGGAAAGAGTAAAGACAATCAGCTATAAAACTGAAAATACAGCATCTCTGTTCTTTGCAAAGACAAACAAAATTAGCTGATTTATGCAACCTTATCGCGTCTCCCGGCCATTTTTCACTGCAGAAAGCTGCTCCCTGGCTAAAGCAAATTTAGTATTATATAGTATATATTAGCCAGGGCTAGGCCAGCTTAGCGGCGTCTTTCTCCAGTTGCGTCCCTCTGTCTCTCTTACCTACACTGGCCCCGCGACCTGTCCCCCCTCCCCTTCTACCTGCCTGCGCAGTTGGGAGATAGGAGAGAGAACAGGGGGGGGG
>NC_048412.1:21948613-21951435 GCF_013103735.1 Etheostoma cragini | reverse complement strand
GGGGGGGGGGGGGGGGGGGGGGGGGGGGGAGGGGCTGCTCCTCATTGGCGGTCACAAGAGAGAAATACCTTGTGTGCTTGCTGGAAAATACGGGTGTCTTTTCTACAGAAAGTCGCCACATATGTCGCTAGTTGCTTAAAACAGACCAACTTGCTAAGTGGGTCTGAAAAGTCGTTTAATGTAGCGTCACAGTTGCTAAGTTTGCAACACTTCTCTGACTTCTGAATCTACTATCTCTAACTCACTAAAACTGCATACATAGGCGGAGCTCAGCTACATACTGCGCACCAAGCTATTTTAATGGCCGGTAGTCAATTAAAAGCTAATGTGATAGTGGCCAGGGGCGTGGTCAACACGGACAAATAAAGGCCGGCCTTAAATTGAGGCCAGGGAAAAATTTATGAGGCTAATCTCCTAAATGCCTTTCATATAATGTGCGTTCAGGTTTATCGTAATGTACATTTCTATCATTTTAATTTGAGAGATTCAACAATAAATTCAAGCTTTGTTTTTCTGGATTACGGTAAAGTATTATTGTCCTACCGATATTTTAGTCAGTGCGGCTGTATACTCAGCAGAGTGTAGCGTGTAGTAACGTACAGGTGCCAACAGATGGCTGTAGCTACAGTGGATGTAACATGGTTCTCATTTAGGGATAGCAGAGAATGACAGGCTCTGGTGCTAAAAAGGGGGTAAGCCTCTCCTCTCTAAGCATAGCTACCATGGCGCCATTTTAATGGTACCAAGCCATCAACCATCGTTGGCATTCCATTGACTGCCATTCATTTTGATGTCACTTTGACAGTGAATAACTTTACATCTGAAGCGTTTAAATACTTTATTCGTCCATTGTTTATTTCTAAAGAAACACAACAATGTATAAAAAGCTCCATTACCTTGTATCTCACGTTATAGCTCTGTAGCAGACGGTTTTGTAAAAATAGACTAACGTCATAACCAAGCAACTTGCTGTCGCAAAGTCAACAAATCACCGTATTGTCAGGAGAAGCTTGCAGACAGTTTCGACTTACATTAGCTTTTGTATTTAATAAGTAAGGTTGTCTTGCATTTTAGTTAGCAAAATTAGTTGTATTAGTTGTATGTATTAGTTGTATGTGTGCCTATGTTATCTCCTTAAATATACCTACATTCCCCGTCTCTGCAAAGGAAGTGATTGAGATTTTTTTAGGCACAGCTACCAGACGATTTACAACTTTCAGACAGGTTGCTCACGTCACATCTAGGTTGTCAAGCTCAATTGGAAGCTGCACAGTAACGCTCAGCCATCAACGGATAAGTGCTTTTTCTGCACCCAAAGTGTCTCCGTCCAGAACAACTGGATCTGTTGGTCCTTTCTTTAACTGTCTATGTGTGCTATTGACGGACCTTTCAGCAACAAAACAAAAAGAGTTTTAAAGTAGGCGGAGAAAAACTCTGGTAAAAATTTGCAACACAGTTATACACTGACCCCAGAAGAATCCGAGACTGGAAGAAACAGAGGGATGAGCTGAGGAGATGAACTGACAGGAGCAGAGCACGGCTAGCTAGCTGGAGGTGGGAGAAAAATAGTTAGCCTGGAGCTAGAAACGTAGCTAGCTAGCTAGGTGTGCTACCAAACAGCAGCTTCCTACTTACTACTGTATGCTCTTATTGTAATCTACCAGCAGTACTGTAGTACTTGTATTTGAAATAAAATCCCCGGTACATTTACAATGTTCAAACTGACACAGTGGTGGTTTGATTATTTAAATTAAAAAGGTGCACCCACTGTCATGTAGTGGGTGCATTGCCTTAGATTGTAGGCATGCCAGTTGCACCGCAGTATTTAAACATACGTACATTTACTCCTTCTGTTCACCACTGGCCTGTATACAGATCCAACTTATTACAACGAATCTAAGCAACAAATACAAACAAACGGGAAAAATATGTTGGGTATTTTCCCAATTAGAATTATGAATAGATGAATCAACAGATGAAAACAACAACAAACCATCTACAGAGTGATGAAAACAGAGGGAAAAACACTCAATAAGCGGCATGCTTGAAATGCTTGAGAAGCCTGGTTTCATGGGCATCCTGTTATTTTTTGTCTGTTTGTTTTTCTGCTCTACTCATTCCACATCTCTCTCCCTCTTTCTCCTATCACTCTCTCTCTCTCTCTCTCTCTCTCTCTCTCTCTCTCTCTCTCTCTCTGTGGCTCATCAGTGTGGTTGTTCATCGGTAATGACTCCCACTGTGGCAGGGCCCCTTTAAGGTTGAGGTCCCCCCCCCCTCCCCAACCCTCCCTCCTTCCCCCTCCTTCAGTCCCATCCGCCATGCATTATTCATGGCTTCACAATCAAATGAGGGAACTACGGTTGGTAGCAGGAGACATGGTGCATGGCTCTTTCTCCGAAAAAAGTCCCCCGAGGTGCCCCAGTCTGGTACCCACCATCAACCACTCCCCCTAACCCCCAGCCCAGCTCGCCACCTCCCACTTACCCCTCCCGACACAGTGACAGATTTTTTAATTTTTAATTTTAATGATTAGGGTGGTGTCCAGACACATTGACTCCATCCCACCCTTCCCTGGGGTCATTGGCAGTCACGCTGGTCAGCGGTTACCTCTGTTGCCCTTTGGGGTACGCATCACTTCCTTTTCCTCTCCACAGGGATGCAGCCAAAGTGTCTGGCACGTTTTTGGAGGGTGGCTAAGGATGGATGGGTTGTGGCTTGGGATAGGTCGTCCTTTCTTTTAAGGCCTTTCTACAAGATCTAAGGTTTGAAATCACAGACAAGCTTGTAAACTTGCAGAGGAATGTTATTCCTCACAGCCCCCC
>NC_048412.1:21944742-21948516 GCF_013103735.1 Etheostoma cragini | reverse complement strand
CCCCCCCCCCCCCCCCCCCCCCCACCCCTAGAAACCATTTGCCAGGTCATCATCATCTGGATGACTCCTCTATCTTCAGTTCAACATAAAAAATAATTAATTACTCTGAAGTGCATATTACCTATCCCATGCCTGCTAGTGCCCTCTTAAAACCAGGAGGACTGAACTTTGGGAAAAAAAGCGGGACCAACTTAAATCTCCTGTATTAGTCCTCTCAGATCAGCAGACAAACTGATTGTGTAAACACACTCACACACCACATCTAGTGTTGGTTTTTAATTGTATGATACAAATGCATGGCAAGACACAAAAGTATCTGCTGTTCAGCAAATAATACAGATGTACTGCAGGAGGATGATGATATGCACCCAGTGATGGTGGCAGGATCTTCTTGCCCGGACGAGCACAGGTACAGGACAGAGGCCCAAGTAGCTCTGTCTCTCACAGTGACGATGATACCTAACAATGCTGATGTAGGCCCACCTGTGCCCAACCACGTGGCTCTCTGTGAGCAGTAAAAATGAACTGCAACAACACTTGAGAGGTCATATGTCTGCACGTTAATGAAGACAATATTTGGGATGGCAAGTGACAAAGAGAACTAGGAAGAGATTGCATGTGGGTAACCAAAACGGAAAGTACACACTTAACTTTATTTGTTACTTTATTTCATAAGAGTTTCCACACAGACAGGGAGCAGGTTTGTTGCACAGATGATGCCTGCCCAGCTGCTATAGCTTCAAGTGATGGTGGGCTCTCGCCCTCCACCACACACATATTTTTGCTAATTTGGAGACAAAGCTCATTTGATAAGCACTCTCTAAAGCAAAGACTACACAAAGTTTACTTTAAATGACTAGTGTTTTTGCAGTCGACCAGGATGTTTAAATGACTAATTGGTTAGAAAGTCCTTAGTTCCCAGCATTCATTCTTGCAAACAGTGCCTGTGGCGCAGTGAGAAGTGTCAAGATTAGAGTACTATAGAGAAAGACAGAAAAGGAGAAAATTCCTTCAATGTGGTGCCTGTAGTAGAATAGTTGAATGAAGAGGAAGATTACAGATTAACATACGAAATGCCAAGATAGGCCCACCTGGTGTGTGATGGATCTTTTAAACAGCACAGCCAGTTGAAATAGAAATGTATCATGTAAATGTATCACTAGGTCTCTTGTGAGTAATTTTTATTCTGATCACTCCTGGTTTACTCGTTTGCTGCTTATTTTATTACAGGCTTAATATATGAAGGATTAGGTCCTGTAATCATGGTGGTAATTGAAATTGCTGGCTGTGCTATTGTATATTGCTTAAAGCTGTACAGTCCCACACTGTCACCTGTCTCTGAATCAGAGTTCTCGTTCCTTCTCTGCCATTCTAAATAACCCAAAATACTGCAGCCAGTCTCTTCTTTTCCTAGCCAGCCCATAAATATGCCATTATGCTACTCTTATTATCCTCATTATTGGGGTGGCTGGAGTGGCGCCTGCGTCTATCATGGCCCTCTAATGTGGGTCTAATGGTTCTGACCTGTACGGGACACAGGTGGTCCCGAGAACAGCCCTGATTGGGTCCATTTATTAAGCTGCTCTGGCGCCAGAAATGGTCCAGTCATTTGCTTGCGAGGCAGGTTCCATTCCCAAGACTGTTGATGGGTTGGAAGCCCCCCCCCCCCCCACACACATACACACACACACTCTGCACCCCTGTTTCGCCTCATAGCCCAAGCTTTGTTCTTTCCTAATGGCTCAATTAAATGGGTTAATTCGGAATAGGGACCTCTTCAAATCTATGATTATCACCTAGCCCCCTACACCACCAGTACACACACACGCACACACACACACACAGACACACACACACACACACACACACACACACACACACACAGACACAAACTGCTTTTGCTCCATTGCTCACCCCACCTACCCCCCAACTGCAAGCCCACACATTTATTATTCATCGCAATCAAATAAGTGTGGTGGTTGAAGAAAGTTGCTTTTCTCTCTCACTTTCTTTCCCACCTCTCTCTCATGCTCTCTACCTCCATCCCCTCCCTGCACCTCTTCTCCTCTCCACTAGTCACCTCTCCTCTCCCAGGGAAGAATTTCTTTTATTACGACAAACACTCTGTGGAGCCCTCGGCTTTCAGCAGCCACAGCCAGTCATTGATGCAGGCAGTCAGGAAAGCAGGCAGCCAGGCAGCCCTCCCCGTCAGGAAAATGAGCAATTCTCTCATTGTAATAATGCGCCTCTGTCATCTTCCCATTATCGGCATGATAAAAGATGAAATATTCAGGGAGGCTGGCCTCCTAACCTGATCTGGGCGCGATATTGGGCCTGTGGAAAATGAGTTTTATCAGCTTTAATATACTCCTTGGCAGACTGACCCTTGAAATTAAACATTATTACAGAGCGGATATTTAAAAAACCGGGGCCACAAATTACATCAAAATGAAAATATTAAGGGACATTACGAATATATCAAGTGCCGCTTCTCTCCCTCTCTTCTCAGGCTCGCACACTGGCTCTCCTCATTCTGACACCCCTTTTCTCATCCACCCTCACCCGCCCCACCAATTCACCCCCCTCAACCACCTTCGATGAGCGTGGTTGGGGATGCGGCAGGCGACGTTTTAAGTGTCACTGTTGTATGTGTGTGTGTATGTGTGTGTGTGTGTCTGCTGTGGGCTGGCAGAGAAATAATAACAATGCTGCCTGTCCCACCAGCTTCATACGTCTGCATAAACTAATTAGACCTCGACACTCTCATCACCTGCTTTATTGAGAATGGAGGGGAGAACACTGGCAGGAAGTGTGGGACTTGAGTAGGAGTGTGTTCCTACACTTGTGTGTTTGTATGTTTGGGAGGGAGTGTGCGATGGAATTAGTGTTTGATGTGTATTTGAAAAGGGAGACAGAAAGTGGGTGAGTTTCTTTGGCAGGGGTGGTGTGACTTTAAATACAAAATATGAGGTACAAAACATGTACAGTAAGTGTGTGTGTGTGTGTGTGTGTGTGTATATGTATATATATATATATATATATATATATATATATATATATATATATTAGGACGTGTAAACACATGCGATTAATCTAAAAAATGAACACCTTAATTTTAAAGTAATTAATTTTAAAGTAATCATTTTATCCCAACCTCTTCCAGATATATCGGCGCGGATGGTTACGCTTTGTGTGATACGTGTGTCTCTGCAAATGCGACTAAACAATGAAATAGGTGAGAGGCCGCTCTGCCGAACAGCAAGTTTTGTAATAAAAAGCTTCCTTATAGAAGTATTAATAAATCCAAAGTTGTATGCGCCTATTGCAGTGATAAACTGTCATTCCACCGAAGCACAGCAAGCGTAAAGTACCATCTTTGGGAGAAACACATTTTTGCTCATGTTAGCAAAGATGCTAGCGCTGAGACAATGTCAACAAGCCATGCTCGTCAATAAAACCGGCCGGAGTGCAGGCGGTGCAAGTTTGTCAACAAAACAACAACAGCAAAGCCAGTGCAATCTCTTAATGGGTTGCTAGAGAGTACAGGCCCGTCAACATAATGGGGGCTTCAAGACATCATTCAGATCGCCACAGGCGACCCATCATACAAGCAAGCTTTGAGGGGAACTATTGTTAGGAGAATACATGAACTGTACGGCGCTGAAAAAGCTACGAAAGTGAGGCAGTTGGCAAAGGTACAGTGGTGTGAAAAAGTGTTTGCCCCCTTCCTCATTTCCTGTTCCTTTGCATGTTTGTCACACTTAAGTATTTCGG
>NC_048412.1:21919303-21944642 GCF_013103735.1 Etheostoma cragini | reverse complement strand
GTTTAAATTGGTTTGATGTTCCGAAATACTTAAGTGTGACAAACATGCAAAGGAACAGGAAATGAGGAAGGGGGCAAAGACTTTTTCACACCACTGTAGTTTTATTGCACTTATTGGAGACCACTGGACATGGTTGTTACAAGCAGGTACAAATGGTAAGCTGGCCCATATTGCAAAAAGGTGCTTGGCTACACTTGCCTCAACAGTGCCATGTGAGAGATTGTTCTCTTTGGCAGGCAACATTCTGCAGAAGAAGAAAATCTGAACAAGTCAGTCTGCCTGAGCAACTGGTTAAAAGAATACTAGCCTGTACATTACTTTCTAGCAGTTGTTGCTTACTGCTAAATATGGCTGCAGTTAATATGGATGCCTCAACATACTAAGATTGTTATTGAACAGTAGTTTGTTAATAGTAGAGGAAATAAAACTGCAGAATCTTTCTTTAAAACAGTTTGTAATGCATTTATTTATTTCAACGCTGCACTTTTACAAGTAAATCCTAGAATTTTAAATTTGCAATTTGCGATCTTTTTTTAAAACTTCCTTTTCTCGGTTCTTTTCCCTTTATTTTGATATTGACAGTGGATAGACAGGAACGGGGAGATAAAGAGAGGGGATTATATATATATATATATATATATATATATATATATATATATATATATATATATATATATATATACACACACACACACACATATAGTGAGGGTGGTTCAGTTGTTCAAAGTTACAAATTGTCTGATAAACAATCTTCAAAAGATTCTAGTTATTCAGCTCATGTTTTTGTCAGGTGAAGGTATCTTTGGACAAATCAAGTACAGTAATGCTTTTTGTGAAAATAATAGTAAAACTTGTGGGAAGTGAGTTTTTCTAATAACTTTAAAGTAAAAATCCCCCAAATCTATCTGTCCCCCAAAATGCACAGAAAGTGATGTTGGCTCTGAGAAGTGTGTGGTGATTTGTCACTTTGTGATGGGGGGATATGAGAAATGCAATAAAAGGCGGAGGAGAGATGTGATTTGAATAGATTTCAGAGGAAGTCGGTCCTTGGGGGAGTTGGATGAGTAAGCAGTGTCCCCGAGGACCGAATTAAAACTTTACTTTTGGTCACGGAGCCCCCTCCCCATACTGCTCCTTCGCTTATCGCCTGCATGTGTGAATGTGGGTATGCATGGGTTATATTACGTGTGCGTGTTGGCGTTTGAGCATATATGTGTCTGCTTTTTCTGTTTGTGTCTCCGTGTGTGCAAATGTGTTTTCAAATGTGTGTGTTTCCACTTGTGTATGTGTGTCCTGCCCCTCGCCCCGAGGTTATGGGGGGATACACACAGCTCCTCTGCCAGGCTCAGATGAGTATTCACAGCAGCACGCCCCTATCCCTTAACCCAGCACAGGGGAGCTTTGCATATTGAGGCCGTGTGTGTGTGTGTGTTTGTGTGTGTGTGTGTGTGTGTGTGCGTGTGCGTGCGCGTGTGCGCATGTCTCCCTTGCCCAGAAACAAATAGGGGGTCCAGTTGATTCCATGCACATGCATTGTTATTATTCCATTTGTAATTCAGCTGGCTTGGTTGGTGCCAAACTCATACAACTACAAGCATGCATGCACAGTTGCTAAACATGAACTAATGCATCTTACCAGCTTACATTTAGCTGTGTGTGTACATGTGTCGTTAAAAGCTCTCATTCTCATGGTTAATACTGTATGTCTGAAGCAGAGACAGAACCCATATTGAACATATAGAGGGCATCAATTAAGCTCCTGAGCATTGTGTCCAATCCAACTTGCAATGCCTGAATGCTGTGTTGAAGGAAGGAGCAGCTTTCTGATCCGGCTAAGCAAAGAAATAAAAGGGGGGAAAAGGCAAATGCAGAATAGAGGAATAGACACCACGGGGGTTGGTTGCAGAGAGGGGAGAAAACAGCAGAGGGAAAATGGCTTTCTCCTTCCCTTCCACCCTCCCTCTTTCAACCTCTCTCTACTTCTCTCTCTCACTCTCTCTCACTTGATTCATTATGCTGATATACACAGTATTTGCTTCCTGAGTGAGCCCCCCTGCACTCCCGCCCTCCTGGAATACACACACACACACACACAAACACACACACACACACTCACACACATACGCAGAGCAAGATGGTGTGGTGGTGCCATAAATATAGCAAACGACACAGCCTAGCAGCCGAGCAAGGTCAGCTGTGGCCCAGGATGACAGTGCCGTGGGCGCTGCACCGTGCTCTTGTTAGAAATGCACACAGATAGCTCATTAGGACGGGCCCCTGAGGCCCCCACAAACACACACATGCACACACAAACATACAAACATTGATCCATTTACTATTTAATTGCAAACTTACATTGTACACTCAGTCGTAGAACACAAACCCTTCTTTGACAAGATTCAATTTGCTCCTCTCATCAGTTGCTGCTTTATTCCATGTACGAGGATGTATGCTGGTTTTCAGTGTGTGTTTACTAGTCCCTCCAGGATTTTGCAATTGCAACAATTGCATGCAAATTCATACAATCACCGTGAATTTGGTGCAACTCGCAATTTGACCGATAACCGGAATTTCCAGCTACTTCAATCCGTCATGGCAGTCCTACGTGCCAGACTTTGCGTCAGTATGTGACTCTGAGGACGTGACTCTGAGAACCACTGACCAAGTGGGAGTGAGATGAGGTTGACTTAACGCATGTAAATAGCCAAATTCATTTCATTGTTTCTGATATGAAGACGAGACGTGTGTGACTCAAACATCTCACACTTACAGACAAAACGTACAGCAAACGTTAGGAATGTTAGGAATGCAAAACATATTGGAACGTTCCGCCAACCTGTACACATTTTACCATCAATGTACGCTGTACACACACACACACACACACACACACACACACACACACACACACACACACACACACACACAGGGTGGATGCAGGAAAAAAAACGGAGATGAGATGTAAACAGTGACCTAAATTGAGGACAGCTACGCTCGTTATTGTAAGTGGAATAAGTTAAAGTCCAATAAGTCCTTTAGCAAACCGTATGAATGTATCCCAGGCCTGGATAGGACATTTACTAACAATTTAAAGATCAACAAGTCACTGACAGACATGTGAAATTTAATTCATTCAATAAATTATTTTTCGTCGGGGCGGCCTATAGCTCACTGAGTCAGTGCGCTCGCCCCATGTTGGCTGAGTTCTGCAGCGGCCCGGGTTTGCTCTCCCCCTTTCACATATCTATCCACCGTCTCTATCTAATAAAGGGAAAAAACAAAAACAAAAATAATCCTAAAAAAGAAAATAGTTTTTGTCTTAGGTCTACCGTCTCTTGCAACTTCATTGGAACAAAAATACAAAAGACATCGCAAGTTTTATCACAATCTTTTACAAAAGCTCCTGCAAAATTGGACATTTTGGGCTGCAACAATCTCAAAGAATGGCACCAAAATGCTGGAGGGACGAGTTTACAATGTGTACCTGTTAAAGTGTACATGAAAAGTTTTTTTTTTTTATTTGAATATCTTGCATTTACATCTATACAGTATATTGTTTCACTGTGTGTAATATCCTATTCCCAGTACTAAAGCTACTGTACATAAAAAGCAGTGAGCGCTGCAAACTTGGCTCAGTGTTGAAGGATAAGCACTTCTCAATTCTCAACAGTTTATGCATTCATGCAAAAACTGTCATGTTTACATAAGCACAGGACAGCTTTGTAAAATATCACAGTATACACACACAGACAATAGAGCCGTCTTTGGGTTTCCTTACCTGTGAGAGAAGACATCTTATTATATACAGTGAAAGAGAGAAGCAGGAAGAGGGGAATAAGAGTAGGAGAAAACCATTTAGACGGATGTCCTCTGTCCTACTGGAACAACTGTACATGTCCAGTATGATTTTTGCATGAACTTTATAATTGCCAGGTAAAAGTTTGAATGTGTGTCAGTGCGATGAACCGCAATCTCGTACATTTGTGACGGTGTGTATGGGTGTGTTGGAGATGGCAGGTGTGCATGTAGTGGAGAGTGTGTGTGTTTGTGTGTGTAGTTGAATGTAGTAGAGGTACTAGGCTCATGCTCTGGACATGCCTGAGAGACTCTGTGAGTGTTGCCCTCCTCCCTCCTCCACGCCAGCCTCAGACACACGCTGGGACACACAACTAGTTTTTCACTCTGCTTTTTTCTCCCGTCTAATTCTTTCTTTTCTCTCCTACATAATACATGCCTTTTTTTATCAGCCAGATTTTTTTCTGACTCAATTACATTGCTATTGTAGCTGCTTATTAATTGTACTACTAACTATATATTATATGCTGAGTAGTTGCTGCCTGTTGCGTCCCCCCGGCTATCTGAATCAGTCATACACCGGCAATGGGAACAATGGCACATCATTGACTGTCCCTCCTCTCAGTGTCTTCTCCACCTTTACCCTACTATATGAAATAGATAAATGCATTGGATACTGATTGTCCCCTATGCCAACCTCCACCTCCATACACTCCTTCCCTGGCCCCCTCCCCTGCCCCCTCTCTGCCTCCTGCCCGGCCGGGGGTGGTGTCAGTCTGGCAGGCCTTGGGGCCCGTCAGGTGACCAGTGGGCTGTGACGGGCAGCAGCTCCGCGTCCCTCTCCCTGCAGTCTGGCGCCTGCTGGGGTCTCGTCCGGGAGCCCAGCCTGCCAAAGTGACCTAACTCCAACTGTGAAGGAAAAAAAGAAAATCATACAGACCCCAGTTCACGCCATTTTTACTCTGCAAAGTGGACAACGCTGCAAACAAACAACAACACTGGCTACTTTGCAGTTGAAATTCATAATTTACACAAAAATAAGTGCGTTATTAAATATTGCAACAAAAATGCTGACTCATCTTGCTGGATAATTTAACCACATGTTGCTGTTCATTCATATGACATCCCTGATTTGTGTTTTAGGCCAGAATAATCATGTGTGTTTGTGCTTTTATCGTCATAGTTTATCCTACGGTACTCCAGTAATAGTTTATTGTAATGAGCTCAAACGGCAATATTAGATGTAATGTTTTTTATGTCTTGAGATGAGTTATTATACTGACTATTATACTGATTATAATTATAATTGTTGCATTTGAAATTCTGACTTTCATTGGGGACATGTTGTTTTCCGCTACCGACACATTTTCCTCATTTATTTATGAAAAATGTATCTTGATCCGTCAGTAGTATAGTTCCTGGATGTCATGAAGTTTAATTAGTAGGAGTCTATCTAGTCTATAGTCACAATCTAGTCACAAATGCCACTCACTCATTTTCAATCATTAATTAATGGAGACACTTCAAAATTCATCTTCATTTTGAGGACTTTCGAGGCAACATTTAGCTGCTCTTGCAGCGGATGAGGAGTGTAATTATTAGTGTGCCTGAAAAGATCCAGGTGCGTTACACAAACAATTTCCCCGCCACTATCTCTGGTGGCAACAACACAACATCGCAGTCTCTCCTGTGACCGAGTGTTGAGCTGTGCCTGCTGAGGCGAACCTCCCCCATGCATCCCTGAGAGGGTGATGCAGCGAGGTGACACCGTTAGGGAGGAGAGTTCTGGGTATATATACATATATATATATATATATATATATATATATATATATATATGTGTGTGTGTTTGTGTTTGTGGGTTTGTTTATCAGCATAAAAAAAGTGTGTTTTTTGCTTTTTCTTTTTGTGAGACTTCACATCCAGTTCAAGTACTCTTTCCGGTGCATGTTTACGAGACTGTGTGCAGTGTGGTGTCCTACTGTATGTGAGCATCCAAAAGTGAGTTTGTGTGTGTATTTGCAGTGTTATGTACTGATTTTTACTTCCAACCTCCCCCTCCACTCCCCTCCCTGTGCCCCGCCCTACCTCAGCCCCATGGAGATGCGTCGGGGTCAGGGAATATGGGGAGAGGAACACAGGGAGGCCGCACTCCACAACTTGAAAGGAATTCTAATGAACCAGCACAGTCGCACTGCCTATTCCCACGACAACAGGCCCCAAACAAATAGCTGCATTTGAAGTCCCCTCGTTTTATGACTTTGAAAATGCTGCGTGTGTGTGTGTGGTTGTTTTTGTTTTTTGGGGTACAGTAAGCATTTGTTGTGTGTGTGTGTGTGCGTGTGTGCACAAATGTCTACCTCTACATTTTTTTCTAAGAAATTGGCCTGGGAACTGATTTACTTTAATGCCTACACAGGAGGATGTAATTATGGCTTGCTATGACAAGAGTTATACTTTTTATTTTAGACTCATATTGGTATGCTTCCTCCCCCAATAAACACTTCACATGTGCTATGAGGAGATGCAAAGCCTGCTACTCATGTATAAGAGGACCATTTTCATTTTATATTTAACATCAAGATACTTATTTGATCCAAGAGGCGTGTAATCATTGAAACATCTGTCTTTTTCAGGAATCATGTTTTTTTCATAACTCTTAGTAATACTCTCCTACTTTTCAAATCCTACGAATTACAGAAATATTCACATATATGAGGCGCGTTTCAGATTGGATTATATCATTTGTGTGTTTTTTTAAACAAGATTACAATAGAATAGTTTGCTGTTTTCCTGCTGGATTTACCAACGTTACAGATGCAAACAGAAGGATCTGAACACATGGATAACTTTGACTTTGTGAAGTAAAAGCAGTTTTCATTACTGTGTTTGGAATTTTTGTTAACACTGATTCTTGGATTAGGCCTTTAAAATAATGTTGCTTTTAACTATGAACCATCCCGCTTGATGTCAAATTTAAATAATTCTCAATCATGTAGTAAAGGTAGGGGATTTTCTTAATTATGTATGTGTTAATACTAAGTGTACACTTAGTATTAGTGTTTTCCTTAGGTAAGGGTGGCATGATATTGACAAAATGTGATGTTGCAATATTGATTATGAATCTTGCGATATTGATTTTGATGTTTTTAAACCTATGTCAAATTGCAAAAGTAATGGGAAAAAGGCATCATATATATATATATATATATATATATATAAAAAGAGAACAGAACGTGTTTTACTGTTTGTACAGTAAACTACATATAAACTGAACAGGATACTTTCTTTTTAGCTTCTCTGATTCATTCCGTTTCGTTGTCTCTATCTTTTAGTACACTTACACTGTCACTCTGTTGAAATATACTCGTACACGTGGTACGCTACATAGGGTTTGTCACACAGTGGACCCGTGTGCTGACGTGTTCTAACGTGCAAGTGGCACGGTAACTGGCCAGTGAAATGGTGATCATTAGAGCGTTTCAAGCGGGCTCTAAATCAAGCACAACTAAGCCACACAGCCAACTGACGGACACTTATGTCACATGACAAACAGAAAACAACCCTTTTTACACATTTTGCACCTGTTATCATGCAGATAAACAACCTGCTCTACCCTTCTTTAATCCACGCAAAGACTACCTTAAAAATAAATAATTAAAAAAAAAATATGAAGAAACCGATGAGTGACGTGGTGGCCAGTTACGTATCTGCATAAATATTAATATCAGTCACCCGCTCAGTGCCCCACCCACTCCCACCCTTTTCCCACCCCCTCTGTGCATGTGCGTGTTTTTCTTTGACAACCTCCGGATGCATGTACAACGGCTCCTATGAACCGAGATGTCTTTTATTTCTCAGTCCAGTGCCTTTGCATCAACTGAGCGTGGCGTGGAGCACGTGGCTGCCCGGTTTGGTTGGCTGCCTGCTTCGGCTGGCGGGGCCGGCTTGTCTATCTGCGCTGCGTGTTGTTTCGTCTGCTCTGCGCAGACGGCGCGGGTGAGAATGTCACTCCACAAAAGCAGCATGAGTTGAGCTGTGTAAACAGTAAATAATAAACAAGTGCTCTAATACATTATTGAGAGAATCACTTTAGGCAACTGGGACAGCATGAAACGCACATCCCCCTCCTCGAACCCCCCCCTCTTTCTCTTTTCAAACTTGTGCTCTTTATGTTTTGAATTACAGGCTACAGCACTGTAGTGCTTGGATGCATTGGCATTCCCTATTAAAGGTTTTTCTTTTGTTGCATTAAAACAATTTGGATATGCTTTGATCCTCTTTGACGTGTGCGCTGTTCTCCGTATTTTGATGGCGATTCTGCAATTATTGCTACACTGATAAATTACGGTGTATGGCTTTTACAGCCATAACTGGTTACTTTCATTGATTAGTCTGCAGATTATTCTTTTTGATTATTCAAGTAATTGTTTAGTTTAAGAAATGTCAGAGAATTGCGTAAACATTTTCTGGAGCACAAGGTGAAGACTACATTTTTCCTGTTTTGCCCGACCAACAGTCAACAACTCAACAGAATTCAATTTGCGTTTGCTATAAAACAGAGAACATCAGCATATCTTAAAAAGTTAGCGCTTGCAATTTATTGTCAGTTTTGTTTGATAAATGACTTTAAGTACTGTATAAGTTGATTATCAAAATGGTTGAAAATTACAAATTTCCTGGTGCATTTCCACTGGCTTTGTCACCTATACAAATTTAGAATAATCTTTAATTTGATGGTTTTCATATTATGTCCTCCATCTCTGCCATCAGCTCTAAAAATGCATAAATGGTACCCAATCTTAATTTTAACTAACCGCAAACCCATTGCAATGGGCAATGCGTGTAATTCCCCCCCCCCCCCCCTTTTAACCAGTAGCATGTGTGCCTATACTGTGTAAACATAAAACAGCATCTGAATCAACCTGCTTTAGAGTGTGTAGTAAATGGAATATCCTCCTCCAGTGGCTTATTGAGCAGAATAATTACATTGCACATATTGAATTCCACTAATGCTCCAAAGGTAGGTCTTATTTAATACCACAACTCCCCAAGGGTGCAGAGCATGATTTGAAGCACACATCTCTTCACTGTACCTAATGCTCCAGATGGATTTGTGCATAAAAATATGTCCAGAGTCGTTCCAAAAGTAAACTTCACTGAACTGGTCTAAAAGGTACCTGGGAATTAAAACATTATTTCTGTGAATATCTCTGTGGTGGTTTAAACTAAAGTGATTATTTTGCCTTTAGCTTGCAATATATTTATGAGGTGACTCTCCTGCTGTTAATGTACCACACATAAACCATTCACGCTTTTGAGGGAAATAACTAAGATGTGTACTGTATAAATCGGTAAGAATATGTGCTGATGGTGTTCATTTATGTAAACAGATGCC
The DNA here is from genome assembly GCF_013103735.1 of Etheostoma cragini. Lineage (NCBI taxonomy): Eukaryota > Metazoa > Chordata > Actinopteri > Perciformes > Percidae > Etheostoma > Etheostoma cragini. Next base: position 21,935,449 of record NC_048412.1, on the reverse strand, counting down.
ACAGTTAATGATTATGTGTAACGTAAGTCTTAGGGTTATGGCTTTTACAAATCCTTGAATGAAATTAGAAGAGATTAGGGGTGGGGATGTCTAATTTTCATGAAGGAACAATCACCATGTTTCGCTCTGGGGCTTGTAAAGCCTATCTGTGTCGGGAGGGAAATACCTACAACAGCCTGAAGATGGCAGCCAAAATCCAGTTAGCTGCCATGTGGATTTACAAGACCATTTTCCTAATATTACTTCATAGGTCAAATGTATCTTCTGTGTAGAATCCTGTTTTACCTGTATGTGTTCATTTCACTTGAAAGTCTGCAGTCAAAGTAGCAACAAGACAAATTTAAGCTGTGTTACCTTTTAAGTGAGATGCATTTTCAATGTTCTGCAATAAAAGGGAGGTTAAGCATGATGGATGAAATTCAGAAAACACAGTATAGTAGTTGCTACAGTGAAAACAGGAGAAAGAAATTGTGTATGATTGGGCAGAAAATAAACTGAGGATGTCTGATGTTTTGTCAACACTTTCTGGACTGAAAATTTAAAACGTCTGAGAAGGGAATGACGTGAAACATGGAAATGAAAATCATGTACACTTGTGTGCATTAAATAAAATGGCAAAAGAGTTACGCTACTTCTAAATTAAAGTATACATTTGTTTTCAATTAAAAACAGTGATTGACTGTTGCAGTCTCCCTTTACTAAGTTGGCAAAGAAGACATCAGCAAACCATTTTTATTTAGTCTTCCAGCAGATAGTTCTCTGCATCAGCATCCTTCTTTCAGCGGCTGCTCATCCCTCCATTTTCAGCTGAGACAATGGAGGGGAGGAGAGGAGACAATGGGAGGTTTGGGTGGATGGGTGAGAAGAAGAGAGGAGGGACAGAAAGGGTTAGAGAAAGAAAGGGTATGTATACGACACCCGCCCTCTCTTGCAGACACACACACACACACACGCACACACATTCACAAACGCCAACTCACAGACAGAAGGAGGGTGACGAGTAGTGAAAGGTCAGATAGGTCAGCGATCAGGCTCTTTTTTTCTAACTGCGTGGCTGTGTTTTTGGTGTGAGCTTGCAGGATTGTATGGACACACACACACACACACGCACCATGGGCAGTCTGGGTCATGCCTGTCCCTTCACAGTCCACCGCGCCATTATTGACGGCTTGAACTGATACCCCAACAATGAGGGTGTGCGCGCTCATGTGCTCGTGTGTATATGTCTGCATATGGCTCTGCATGCATGTTCACATGCTTTTCTGTGTGCGCTTGCGTGAAGGTGTGAAGGGTAAGGGGATTGGTCACTACTCTTAAAGACGTTAGAGCGCTCCAGAGTCCAGACTCATTACTTTATTTTATTCGGTCTCCTTCCTTCCTCCTCTTTCTACACATAGCCTCTGTTGACACACCAACTGCCTGTATCTTGCACACATGCACACGCAGACACAATAGGACCGGGGTGGGAAGCCGCGGAATGGGGCCCCTGCGGGTGGGGCCTCCTCCTGGTCCAAATCAATAAATGAGAAGCCATGCAAGTATAACAGAATCATTACTCTCACAGGGGTTAGGAGCGTATAACACACACTATGGTTTGCACGTGCGTGTGCGCGCTTTGACACCTGTTGTCTCCATACTGCTTGTGTCATCTTTTATGTGGACTTTCTTTGATATCATTAGTGTTAAGAGGATAGGATTGTCAGTAGGTATATTTATTGCTGCCTCTGTAGCATCTTCTGTAGCATTTCCTCTCACAGAGCTGAATACAACAATGCAACTGAAGACATCTAAGTACCCAGTGTCAAACATGTTGCAGTACTGTAGCTTCAGTGCGTGGAACAACAAGCTATTGCTGCCTCAACCTGTGTCTAACAAGACTTTGTATTTTTCTCACTAATCATGATTACTGCCACAATCTTCCCCTCCAGCCCACCTCTTTCTACCCCCTCACACATCAATGACAACCTCCTTTCATCTGCCGGCGTGAAGTCCCACATCCACGATGTATTTACAAGGCCTGAAATGAACAGAGCAATTATTATCAGTCATGTTAATTCTGCAGATAATGATCAAAAGCCGAGTCCTGCTCTTCTTTCTTTTTCGTCTCTCCCTCTCTGCCTGCTCTGGGGAGCTAACAGCGGTGACAAACCTCCCCTTTTTATTATTTCATGGCCTGTTTAAAGATTTAGTGAGGCCCACAAACCACTACTTTTAATGACCAATTAACAGGAGCAAAGCTTTCTTCGGAGCACCGTGGCCTCGGATTTGCTAGAGTAAACATTGGTGCTGCACCGGTTGTGGTGGTGGTGGTGGTGGTAGAAGAGGGGGCGTATGTCTCGTTACCGACTCACCGTTAAAACTGGCACACGTACAAACAACCATGTATGCACACAAACCCTCTGCTCCACTGCTTATTAAAACCTGGAGGAGCAGCAGTGCTTACCAAAACCTTGAGAGAGTGAGAGAGAGTCAGTAATCAAGAGTCAGAGTGAAGAGTCCCGTTCCCACTGGGTATATGTTTTTTTTTCTTCTTAGTTTTTTTCCAAAGAAGGAAGAGTTGAAATCTAAAATGATAACGCTTGCTGCAAAGTCAGCCCGGCTAAATCTGATAGGAGAGCCAGCGAAATGGTGTTGAAGAGGGAGTAAATGAGTAGAGCCTGCATCATTAGCATTGCTCAATAATGTAGCTAGGGGGTAGGACAGCACCACTCAAGGCCACAGGCTTTCTGAGCCGCTAATTTGGACCCGTCTTGTTTATGGGTATAGCAAGCAGGGCCCTCAAGATGACTGTCAAGCTGAGGCTCGCTCCCCAAACTAAACAAACACAAATGAATACACTCCTTGATGAAATCCACAGCATGCATGAGTGATCAAGCATACACTAAAACACTTCCATAGATGGTTCATCACTGTCACACTCTAATCAATGGTTTAGGTCACGTTTTAAGTAATACACCAACAAACTGGTGAGGTGAATGCTGGCTAGTAAGACATCTGTAAGTAGGTGTTGGACAGTTGGACAAAACAAGCAATTTGAGTATGTCAGTTTGATCTTTTGGGAAACTGTTCAATTGATTAATGGGAAACAGCTGGCAGAGTAATCAATATTGAAAGTAATTATTAGTTGTTATTTAATTGAGGTGCTACGTCATCAAAATAAGTTTAAATACAATCTTTTACCTTTTCAAATGTAAGTATTGACAAAGTAAATTGGACCTTGGTCTTCTTTCATGTTGGTATTGTAACCTTTTATCCGTTTTCTTTCTTTATACACATTTTCTTACATTGCATCTTTTATTATCTTTATTTAGTTGTGAAGCACTAACATTCTAATATTGCACTAAAGGCCTTTATATATTCCACGGAACCCCCCTCGTTTTAAATGTGGCTGCTCTTCTGTTTACTTTGTTCAAACAAAATGACGGACCTAATAATGCTTATATAATGTCGTGGTTCCTGTATCCTCTTACAGTTTCCCAATTACAAACCAATGTGGTATTGTGTGCATATGCAAACCTGTATTTACAGTACATTCACTTCACTGTCTCACTATTGGCTTATTGTAGTGTACAGAACATACATAGAGATAGAGTATTGTCTAGCAGAAGAGTTGTTGGGGAGGATCAGACAACCTGGTTAATAAGACAGTGTGTTGATTGCATTTGTTTTCCATTTGTCTTTCGTTTGCATTAAAGACGCTCAGCGGTAATTAAGCCACTAAGTGAATCAGAAACAGGCGAGTCATGGGGCGAGTGCCACAGCAGCATTATGAGATGAGAACAACAGACGCAGAATGACAAGAGCTTGGTAGAACAATACGGGGAAATGTAAATCTCCCTATCAGGAATAGCCTATTGTAACAGAAAGACAAAACTAGAAAAGAAGGAAATAAAACCACAATGTCGGATTGATGCCAAAGAGTTTAGCATAACACAATAAAAGCATGGCATGTGTTTGTGCATACAGTATGTGTATGATTATTATAAATACCAGACAGGTTTAAAACCTGCGTGGGTGGTATATAGGTGAAAGTGCTATGTGTAAAATAATTATGGTCATAACATGGCAGGGAGGCCTGGAAGACTATGAGGTGGTGCGTTATTGTCCCTGAAAGTCTTGTCCATCAACTTCTTGAATTTGATTTGAAAATGAACTCCACTTTCAACTTTATTGTTCACAAATGTAGCTTTGAAATACAAAATGCATATAAACCTACACATGAAGAGACAAAACGTATACTGTAGACACAATTACTGCTGCTGCTAATGATTATTTTTTGTTGTTAATTGTTATGTTGGCTATTTTATGGTTAGGTGATTCATTGTTTCATTTATGATGTGTCTAAATAAGTAAAAAATACGCACTTAACTTTTGGAGTGACTTCAAATTGCTAGTTTTGTATCCAAAACCCACATATACCCACACATATTTCAATGCTATGTCAGAGAAAAGCAGTACATTGTAACATTTGTGAAGTTCTTATCGATATAGAAATTTGGCATTTTTGCTTAATTAAAGACTTAAAGCGCCCACATTATGCTCAATTTCAGGTTCATAATAGTATTTTGAGGTTGTACCAGAATAGGTGCAAATGGTTTCATTTTCAAAAAACACCATCTTTTTGTTTTACTGCACATTGCTGCAGATCTTGTTTTCACCCTGTGTGTTTAGGTCTCTGTTTTAGCTACAGAGTGAGACATCCCACTTGTTTTAGCTACAGAGTGAGACATCTCACTTCTGTACTATCTTTGTTGGGAGTCGCACATAAGCAGTAGCTAGGTAAGATCACATCAGCTAGATGACTCTTTCTCCAACTTTGGTCAGTACAAGGCAGGATCAGCTGGGAGACGTCTTCTAAACGAGTAGCACTAGTGGAATACCTGCAGAACAGGGAAATGTAAGTAGTTCTTTTGTAGATTATGGTGAACTAGTGTGTGTTGTAGCAGTGTTTTTCCATTGAGAATGAGCTAGCATGCTAGCGCCAGCACGTGCTACGGTTAGCCACCTTGTCTCAGGTAGTGACGTAGAAAGCCACGCAAATTTTGAAATTCTCACCCGGAGACTAAAGGCAGAGGACATTCAGAAACCTGCATCTCACTCAAAACAGCATCGGTAGTTTTTTTCTTCTTTTTATGCGTGTGGAAGCACCAGAGAAAAAAATAATACCCCGAATCCCGAAAAAAGTGATTTATTTCATAATATTGGCACTTTAATTTTTTTTTTTTTTTTTTTTTTTCATCTAAACAAATAGCATAGTAGTTTTAGCAGTAATATACAGTATGTTGTAGCCTACTAGAAACAACCATTAACTACATAAAACAATTAACAAGGTTTCCATCTCCAGCCCAATGTCCTTTTCTGCCTCTCTTAATTCACCTCAGTCCAAGAGAAGAACAGTAGACCCTCTTTTGGTCTCTCTTGGAGTACCCTCATTGGTCTACTTTCCTTCCCCTTCTCTCCTCCTTACCCAGTGAACCCCGGCAACAAATCAATGGCCAGGGATAAGCAGAAATCCCCTGTAGAGGTGACTTATAGAAAACAATTTGACCCTGCGCTCCTCAGTTAGGCAGCCCTGCTCAGCCTTTTTACTGTAGGGTTCTAACCTCAAACCTCCTCTGTCTGGCAGTCAATTGAAATTAGATTCCCAGGTAGATTGGGATGGGGTGGAGTGTTGTTCCAATGCTAGAAGAATACATGGTTGTGTAAGCACAGCGGACAAATGTTAATAATATGTATTGCTGCAGCCTTTTGAAAGGAAACAAAGGTGTTGGAAGTGAGCACTTTGATGACGCTGGCTGACAATACTTTGTTATCAAAGATAGAAGATATTGATTCTGCGATTAAAGATACGGATTCACTGCCAGATGTTTTCATAAATTACTTGATAATCAGTGAACCTGTATGTAGAAGAGGTGTGTGTGTACTTGTGTGTAGAGGAAGTTCAATGTCATTATTGATCTTAAATCTTAAATCAAAAAAATCCACCCCACAGTATTATTTTACCTCAAACACATAGCGACCCTCTGGAACCTAATGGCCTACAAAATCATATATGACCTTGCAGGATCTAATGAGAGCAGGTCTGAAGAAGGCACAGTGATGAGGCCTCAGCTTCCTCAGGGGGAGACCTGGGCCCTGGGATCGCACTGGGGAACTCTGGGACGCGGTGGGGGAGTTGGAGGAGCTTGGGTGAAGAGAGGCTGCGGAGGAGGAGAAGGAGGCTGGTAAGACCAGGGCCTTGTGCTGAGTGGGCCCTCAGAGGGCTCCATCTCCTCTTTGCAGATCTGGTGAGATGGGGGTGCTTTTGCATTACCTCCTTTTTTATTCTGCTCAGCCCCCCCCCCCGGCCCCACCCGTTCAGAGACTGGGAGAGAGTGTCTCTCTCTCCCAGTCTCTGTCTTTGTCTCTCTCCCTCTCTGGTCATGCTAATTGCTCCCAAGGTCAGAGCGTCGGCTGCGCTCCCCTGAACACCCCCCCCCCAGCCCAGCCCTGGCTTTGAATGGCATGTTTTGATCAGGCCTAATTTGATTGGTCGACGCTGTCTGGAGTGGATAGGGACAGCGCTTTACAGCCCACTGCTTTTGATGTGCGTGGATGTGTGCATGTGTGTGCGTGTCAGGGTGATGCATGTCAGGTTATGAAGTGTCTGTGGATGAGTGCATGAGAGTGTTACACGTCAGCAGGGAAGTGTTTTTGAGGGGTGTCAGGGTGTGTAAATGGGAGTGTGTGTAAAGGGTGGTTTATGTCACGGGCGAGGGTGATTTTGTGTACTTGAGTGTCAAGGAGAGTTTGATGTGTTTTGATACAGCATATGGCAAGTGTGTTAGGAAATATGGTCAGACATGGGTTGAAATGCTGCTGCTTAAATAGCAATCCCCATATTGCTAATATTTGACAAAACTCAAAAAGTTCTATGTGTCGTATGGAACGCGTACAATAATATTAGTTTTATTGCAGGAAACTGATTTTCAATAATATATGAAGTGATTGAGCCTATTGTTTGATTATCTCCAGTTTGAATAAGTGACTTGGACTGTGTTGTCTAATCTTCCTCCCCAATTAAACATCCTTCATTTTGCGTTGCCTAGCCAGGATCCCCCCCTCCCCAGTTTTCTTTAGTATTCATTCATCTTACAATACATTATCAGACTTATTTGAGGTGTTTTCAAATACATTATTGATGGTGTAATTGTCTCAAACGTTGTGTCAGATGTGATTTGACTACTTTTCTAATTGGCTGATGCAGCCAGTGGCTCTACCATATTCCTGTCTGTCTGAAGCAAGCATGTTTGGCATTTTTGCTTGATTTGATGATTAATAAATAACAATAGTGTGTTCATTTTTTGCCATTGCAAACAGACTATCTATTTCAGCTATTCATTTGAAATGTTCAAAACATTTCTTCTTCAAACATATTTGAACTTTTTCAAAGATCCTGCGGGTGAAACAAATGGAGGGATTTTGGCTTCAACTCACTTTACCTGAGTCGTGCCAGGAGTCCTGTCAGCAGCATCTGAGTGTGACTAAAGTATCTCCCTCTCTTGAGTTCAGAAACAGCAACATCCCCTCTGTGGGTCTCCCTATCTCAGCTACGGTCAGATCCCCTGGGACTGCTAGTGCGCTAGGTACAGTAGGAAGTCCTAGGCAGGCAAACAGGCCATGTGTGTCTGCTGTCTGACAGCAGCGCTGATCCGGCCCCTATGAGTGAGATTGATATGGCCTGTGATCAGGGACGCCGCGCTCCCTCCATCGCCGGCGAGATGGATCACATCACACTGCCGTCTCCTCCGCTTCCAGGATAAATGAACTGAGGGGGAATCTATCACTTCTCGAGAAGGAGAGGGAGGGAGAGAGAGAGAGAGAGAGAGAGAGAGAGAGAGAGAGACCTAGAGGGAGAGACCTAGAGGGAGGGATAGAATACTTTACAGAGATACTGATGGGGATACAGAAGTAGGCAGGAACGAAACAAGGTAAAAAGTAAGAAAGGCAAGCTGAAAAGACGACATCGAGAGAGTGATAAAGAAAAGGCGTATCGGACAGAGGGAGAAAGGGGAAGATAAAGTGAAAAGGAGGTATGATGGAGACAGCTGTGGAGGCCTGGTGCTAGGTCAGCCCCCTCCTTTGCTCCAGTCCCCCTCACAGGTTAGGTGTTAGGGTGTGGGCTTTTTTGTGTTTGGCTGTCAGCCAGCTATTTGTCACAGTGAGCGATCTGATGCTTCGCTGAATCAATCACGCAGAATCGCTGTGGGTCGTGTACTGTATACATGTGTCTGTGTGTGTGTCTAAACGTGAAACTGTGTTTGTGACACACATGAATATAAGTGCATGGAGGTGCGAAGCCAAGAAAAGATGCACGCTCCTATTAACAGTAGGCCGAACTGAACACATACTTTATCTTCCTCACACTGGGCTTTCTGGGTGGGACATATTGCATCTCTCCAAACTCTTTAAATCACACTTTCCAATGGCCACGATCATTATTCAGCCCCCAGACTCCCTCTCCTCTTGCTCATTTGGCGTGGCATAAATTAGACTTTGTCATGGCTGATTGGGAATAGGCACCTTATTGCATTAGGGCCATGGCTTATTAAGCAAATGCTCTTAAGACAAGCCTTGCTTAACTTGGTGACAGCTTCTCAATTAGGTCGTCTGTGAAATAAGCCCTAGCTAATTGCTCCCAAATACAAGCCCAAGAATTGGATTAGAACTTGTTCTGTTTGACTTGTATGGACAAATTTTCGTTTAAGTTCACAGGTGTCATGGTGCTCAAGATGATTTTTTGTTTGCACCAATGATTTCTGAGGCATTTGTATTTATTTAGACCGTCCCTTAATTTATTATTTGTGCGTGCATCTGCATAAGGCGCTGCAGTCATAAGTGTCCATGTGTACAGCTAACTGACGTGCTATCCTCAAATACAGCGCTCATGAGATCCTTCTCTTCTCCTCTCCTAGAGGAATGACAGCTTCAAAAACCTTTCCCGAGTGATTATAATTGACTGATTGGTCTTTAACTTCCTCTGCCTTCTTCAATACTCCCAACATGGCTCTCAAGTGGCTCTAGGCTGTCTTTATGAGTGCCTGCTTGCGCACTTTATGATTGCCTGATGTGAAAATGGCAATGGTGGTACAACGGGGTAATTTGTCGGAATTCAACAAAGAAATGGTGTAACAATTAATCACGGGGTGAACACTGAAGAATGTGGTAATTATGTTCATTAAGTGGCGAGCACAAGGGTAATTATCTGGCATCAGCTTGGGCTGTCACAGGCGTGTCAGGCCGAGATGTTGTAATAACTCACCACTTTTAAAGGGTTATCCTCTCTCATATAACATGGTCTGATGGGTAAGGAGTAGCATGTTAGTCGCAGTATGGTCACAATAGGGTCAAATGGTTGTTATGCTGTTAAAATTGCTGCCCTCTGTCCTTGAGTGTAAATACAATGCCAGTAGGCAGCCATCTTTAAGGGAGAAGACAGACACTCTTGATATGCAAATTAATGCAATTTGCTTGTCCTACATCCCCATAAGACCCCCCCCCCATTTACTTTCCAAGGTAACCTGGTCATACCATACAGTGTCTCCTGTATTCATGTTTTGGTCATTTTATTATAGTGCTGATGGTTTTTACTCACTGCACTTTTATCACGAATAAATACCATTTTATCACAAACATTCTGTAACATGTTAGTATAGGCAGACTAGGAGAAGACAAAGTGTTAACTTCACCTGTGTTAAGGGTGGGCTAAGTGTCGTCTGGTCACGTCAAAAGACTGAAGTGCTTGCAGCTGGACTGAATGGCCACACTCGAAGGTTGGGAGAAAACATTTCATACGTCAGGTTTCCATGCAAACGTAGAGCAAATTTGAATTTAATTTTCCAGAAGATCTGCAAAAGAAAATGCAAATGAACACATCGAAATAAACATCTACGACTAGTGGCACTAAGTCTCCAGTCCGGTGCTATTTATCAAATAAAGAAGAAGCAGTCGCAACAAGATGATGCAATTAAGGGTGCCAGTCTCACCTCCAGGAGGAAAAGTGATTGAAATATGGCAGTTCTGTTTGTTTAATGTAACAATTTTGAAGAACTTTGCGGTCTCCTCATCGTTCCACACAGATCTGATGTTTTGTCTGCCATTACTTTTAGTTTTTTTCAGTGGAGGCGAAGCTTAGTGGATGGTTTGGTCCTGTCATGTTTGTTTGCTAAGCCTGTTGCCTTTGCTCTTTGTTACATTTGACTTTGTCACAATTCACAACAGTACATTGACACGGAGAGCACCCACATTTGTAATGTCTAAAAGATGGAGGGGGGGGGGGGGGGGAAGGGTTTCAGATGGGCTTCATTCGAACCATACTGACGCCATTAGCATAATACTACACACATTATTTAATCAGGGCAACAGCATGGCCCTGACATCACTTTTCTTGTAGACAGAAAACAAAATGACTCTCTACTCTCTTCCCAACACCTAGAAGATGAGTTACCACCACACCTGGAGGAGAAAAACACCTGTCTGCACCTGTATAAAACTCACACAAATGCTTGTCTGGTGCATATCTACATCATTTCTGACTTACAGTGAAAGAGACTTGCATGCCCCAGTGAATTCTTAAACAAAAGGCTGAAACTTAAATCCTTACTCACAAATCCCGGCTGTGTAGATACAAAACCTGGAAATACCACTGGGCTAATTAAGCTGATTGGCTCCGTCTGTCCTGAAAGAGGGCTGGCCTGCCAATCATATGTGGACGTTTCTGCTGTAACAAACTCTGGCAGCGGCTTTTCTTTGCTACTTGAAGCCGGGGGAAGAATCAACCTGACAGTGGAGCGTGTGATTGGACAGAACTGTGCAGGCTGTAGTTGTCAATCAATCAGTGAGGAGTTGAGTATTTCTTGCCCTTTTCACAACACTGCACACCTCTGAAGCTGCCAGGCGTGAAAATAATAGATACTAAAGACTCCCAGTATAATTATACAAACCTGCAGGAGATACCCAGTCCTTCACTTTGTGAACACTCAGTTCTCTCCTGACATACTCTCCCCTCTATCTCTGGTTAAAAAAACATCTCCAGGTATCTATGCTCTCGAGGAGGGCAAGGCAAGAGAAAGACAAATAGCGTGGGCTTTTTATCACCAAAGCCCTCCTGGAAACAGACAATAGCCACACAGGTCTTATTTTAGTCACTGCCTTTTGTGGTTGCCAGCCTTCTCGAACTCCCTCTCTCCCTTTTCCCTTTTATTTTCTTGTGTTTTCCTTGGGCACAGTTCTCTCTCCCTCTCTTCCTCTTTCTTCCCTTCTCTTTCAATTGCAAGCCTATTTGGAGCATGTTTGTTTTCACGCTTTCTCCTCTCAATCTCTCCCTCCCTCTCATTTCTCTTGCCTTTCCCTCCTCCCTCTTTTCCCTCAAAGTGTGTGCGTGTGTGTGTGTGCATGCGTGTGCGTGCGTTGTAACATCCATCGATGGATGCGAGGCGTGTATAACCTCAGGTAAGCTCAATGAAGCAGCCTGACTAGCCAGAGTGTCTGTGGGAGGCTCTGGCTCATCTCTGCCTGCATCCCTGTAGCCTTAATCTGTGACAGACCATTTCATAATCACAGCCAAGGGGGCTTCTCTTTTTCTTTCTTAGTCTCTCGCTTTTCCTTTTTCTCTCTCCTTTTTCCCTCTCCTTTTTCTCCTTCTTCTCCATTTTCTTCTCCTGCTTATTTCTTCTTATTATTTTTCTTCTTCTGCTCCTCATCTTCCTCTCCCCTTTCGTTTTTCTTTCCCAAAGTGCAATAATTCACAGGCATGCACCCTCCCACAGGGGGATTAGCAGGCGGCGTGCTCATCCTACATGATCGCAGCACAATGGAGCCCATACGTGCTGCTGCTACAGCCACGCCATAGGGCACAATACATCTGTGCCGTCCCCCCACACCAAATGACACTGGACAAAATGGACCCCAACTTGCAGGCACCACCTGCAGTACAAGCAGGCCCGGCCCTTCTACAGTGGACCACTGTGGACTGAAAAGGAACCGGATATATCATAACCTGCACTCAAAGAAAAATATTATGGAAACCATCTGCGTTTATCTTGGAGTTACTTCTTATTTTTCTGTGGAAAGTTGGCCCGAAATCTTTCTTTTCAAGGAAGTCAATATTTACATTTATTTTTGTCTTCATAATTTATTATGTAGCTCAATTTGTGTCCATGTGTGTGGACGAGTCTGTTAGATAAAGCGAATCGTCACTCCATCTCCCTCCCAAAAACTAAAGTTCTTTAAATGGAAAAAAGAAACAGACAAATTGTGGCATCCTTTCTTTGATCTTGATGTCACATGGAAATTTAGTGAATGCATTCACCGCGCAGTTCTCGCCTCTAAATTGTTCCATGAGCCCAGTCGATTACAGTGTGCGACATTAACATATTGTAAAAAAGGAACAAGGATCTTATGATTCATTTTCATTGTCACAATAATAGCTGAGCCGATTAGCAGCATTGTTACCATTGGAGAGGCAAAACATCATTACGCTCCTCAATCTGTTTGAGTAATTAAACCATTTGGGAGAATCATCTCGCGGGTTTTCTGATTCAGTCAGACGAAAAAAAAAAACCTGCTGTTGAGCGCTGAAGCTATATGTAATGTTACATTTATGTATTAGCTTTGAAGGGCTTAAGTGTGAAGCTGTGCACAACTGCTCTGGTAACGGAATGTCAAATAGGATCCATCGCTCCATTCCAATGCATTTCATATAATACTATAATGAAAGGATAGGATTTATACCGCATTAGTATCAAGCTCCATCAGATTTAAAGCCATAAATCCATTCTATATCCTCCAAGTTTTTTCTCTAACATTTTCTGGGCCCTTAATTTAATTTTCTCTCAAAGTGCCAAGCAACCGCTGTTCTTTGGTGTCAGTTGAATAAAATAATTTGCACATACTTTGCTCCTAAACTGTGGAAATCCAGGAAGCAATTGCATGCTTTTCTATTCACACAAACGTACAAAATCTCCTTTTTCCTGGTGCTCCTTTGTTGAAGACAAACTATTAGGCTTACTTTCAAAGCATGCAGTTGGAATACCCGCGACTATCCTATTTGATTTATCCAGCTTTACCTTAACCAGATCTACTATGTTACTTCTATAAAACCCACGATCAATCTTTCCATTCACTTCTTTCTATACACTCTCTAATAGCGATAGAAGACATACATTAACGTGCCCTCAGCAGGATCCAATCAAACTGCTACAGGTTCCTGGAGACTTGGCCTGTATGTAAAACACAGACACGTTCAGCCTGGTATAGCTTCCTTTCCTCCTCTTATCCCTTTCTATTTTGCCACCTCAGCACAAGCCCACACTGAGGTAATCCCTCACAAGTCAGGACAAAATGAGTGACACAGGGTGGGTCGCAGCTTGAACACACACGGCCATGCATACGATATCTCCTAGATTCTGCCCCTTCCTGGGCTTATGTACGGACTCGGAATGTATTAGCGATTTGGCAAGCTTTATGGCCTGGCAACCTAGAGCCTTACGCGGTGTGGGCCTTTTCACACATGCAGGTTTAAACACACAGGACTTCATTAAAAGCATCACTGCAAGATGATGCTCGCTATATGTAATCCACATGTATTTTCACCCCCTTCCGCTCTGCAACTCCAAAGAGGCTTGTTAATCCTCGCCTGTGTTGGGGTAGCACAACCAGGGGCACACACACACACGTACTGTATCAACATGCACATGAACTAGCACACACTTGTGTAGGCAGACACATTCACATTTAAGCATACATGCATTTGAGTTTTGATGTAAAACTAATAATATAAGAGCAAGGTGGGTCCTGTGATTTAACCGTTAGCAGTTTTTGTTCTGCTTTTCTTCTGTGTAGAAAATGTACCATGAGCATGTCAACCACAATGCAGGAGGTATATGTTTGAATAAATAAAGGTAAAGGGTAAAGGTCCACATGGCCTCGTGAATGAGGGCCTACAATCACATATGACCTCACTAGAGTGGAAAAGATAAAATGAATCATGCACGCATGATAGAAAAGAAAAAAATATAATGTTTAAAAGAAGTATATATGTGTGCCTCGGTAGCTCACCTAGTACAGTGCCAACCCATATATAGAGGTTTTCTCCTCAATGCAACGGCTGCAGGTGTGACTCTGACCTGCGGCCCTTTGTTGCATTATACCCCCCCTTCATGTATTCAGCTGTCCTATAAAAATAAAGGACTAACATGCCCCAAAAATTATCTTAAAAAAAAAACAATGTATGTACAAGTTATTCTTGTAGGTTGTTGGGGCTAAACATTGGTAATGTTATGCTGCTGTTGTCTCACTTTTGGTTTTGCTCTATCTCCCTCTCCCTCCCTCTCTCCATGTCAGTCCCCTGATTTATGGCTCTGTTTAAGCGAAGGCCACACGTCTCTCCCAACGCTGCTATTTGTTTCAACGGCGCTTCATTTTTCCACTCTTTCTCATCTGAAGGCAACCAGGAACCAACAAAAATTAACCCTCGGCTCTTATGCACACATCAAAGTGTATTTTGTGGCTCTTCCCCAGGTTGTACCTGCTTCAGGGAACTTGTCAGGGCTGTTTGGTCACTCCACTGACAAAGCGCGTAGCAGGCTCAGCCCTCTGCTGTTGTTGTTAAGAGCAAGTTGGAGATGTAGAAAAATGACATGTCACAAGGATGCCATTAATAATGCTCACAGGCAAGGTTGGAAAATGGCCGACGTCACAAGGCCTTTTATCAGCCTAATTTCATAAGAGAATTTCATGTCTGAGCAGAGAAAAGTGGCTATTTTTCCTCTTCTTTTATATTGTAAACAGCCATTACTTGGAGAGGTATACAGGCCTTCTCGGGCATTAAGTGGATATGAATTTCAAAACGAAACAATCCTTTCATATCAGCCTCTCTCACAAACGCATTGACATAATCGTGACATCAGATAGGCTTACTTTTTTCCCTGCACTTAGGTTCCAACTGCACCATGATTCATTGCATTTTCTTGATGAGACTTTGTTTTTCTTCCTATTGGTGATACTGAAAATTAGTTCTTATAGATTTTCCCTGCAAACTAAAGCAATTGTTTGACTAAATCAAAGAGGCAGCTGGAGCCACAATTACATATTGTGAGTGTGATTGTGTTGCCATTGATTCTTAATGTCTAAAGCACTGAGAGGGATGCGTCTGACTTGGCTCTGTGTATTGTGGCTGTTTGTTTTTTTGCTTCTATGCAGTATTGTGCTATATTTGCACTTCTTCTTCCCCTTCGTCTTCTTCATTGTCTGTGCCTTTGTGGCAGACTGGCACGAAGGAGGCTGTTGTTTACCCTGGTAAGCTGTCCATTGTCTCTGGTGGGAATTCCCTTTGGGAGAGAGCGCCACGGGAACAAGGCTCGGCACAGAGCGAGAAGCTAACTGCAGAGCTGCTAGAACAGCATCGGCGGGGCTTCCGTGCGTCCACTGGGATCTGGTGCCAGGGGTAAGATGGCCATCCCCTGGGACTTCAGATGGCAAGATAGGGACAACAAAAGGGAAACAATGGGAAGACGGGCAACAAAAGAGGAAAGTGGGGAAGAACAATGGATGAAAGTAGAAGGAAAAACACACAAGGATAAGAATTAAAGGTGCAGAAAATCCCTTTAGAAGTAGTATTACTTTGAAAAAACAAAACCCAGCAGTCACATGAGCGTTGGATAAAGAGAATACATACAAAATAGATGTAACTGAAGAAGTAGACCTATTTCAGGATCTAGCATTTAATACAGGACAGATACAGTAAAATAGAGACAGAAATACATCAGCATTAGAAGAAACACCAAACCGTTGTCTTCCACTCTCTCTCATTATTTCTAAAACAAAGCTTCCTGTAGTATGACCTAAGCCTCCTTCACCTTTGCACAACATTCAGTGCTGAGTCGAGGCCCAGTATCTACATCAGCCCGGGGCTGGAGTACAAGGCATGCCCCAGCTCAGGTGTGTTGGTAGTGGATGCGGGGCACTGACAGTGTGGGTTAGTGTCCTGGCTAGATGTGACTTGACAGCAGTTAGGCTTGCAGGGCCCAGTAGGCAGGATAGGAGCTAAGGGCCTTATAGTGAACCTACAGCACATAGGACTCACAGGGTGGAAAGCGCACAGAGCAG
>NC_048412.1:21909303-21916803 GCF_013103735.1 Etheostoma cragini | reverse complement strand
CCGGAGTCACTTCCTATTTGTGAAGCTGTTAGGTACCAGGAAATGGGTGATTCCGTTTCGGTGAGAGGAGAAAGGTGTCTCCGCTCCAAGGTAAACATATGTGAGGTGTCTGTGGCAGACTGTGGACAATATTGTGTAGTGTGGCTTGATCACCAGCCCGACTTCCAGTAAAATTACACCTACATTTCATTTGATTACCTTTGTTTAATATGTCATTCAGTGACGCCACGGCGATGTTGATTTGCTCTGACAACCAATTCAGTGCGTGTCTGACAAGCACTTTTGTAGCTCTTTCTAGTTACCCGTCATAATTTTTCTTGGAACTTTGCACAGTTTGTTCACCTCTCCAAGATGTTTGCGAGCACTTAAAGATAATTATTGCCAAATGATGCTCTAATGAGGGGAACAACTGTCCATAAGTCTTTGCGTGAGAGCTAGGCCTGCTCGCTGTGACGCCACCTTTTTTAGGCTTCATTTTGTTTGCCCGTCAGTCTTTCTATAGATGTTGCCTCAATCTGACGCATGCCATAATAATTGTCTGGGCTCCGGAGATGCAAATTGCCGAGGATTTATGAAAATGCACCTTAAAGGGGTTAGAAATGTCTGTTCGCAAGTCAAATTACCATTTTGCCTCTCTTTGAGCATTTTTTTTTTTTTTTTTGTCAACCTCTCTTAAACTTCCAGCACTCTTGGAAGAGGTCAGACGCAGCCCTTCATTTGTGGAGGAGGATTTTTGTCTCCTGTGGAAAATTGCAAGGCATTTAGAGCTATCGGAGAGGGTCAGAGACCTTTCCTTTAATTTCCCTTTATCTTCTCTACCATGCTGCACGACCCCAAGCACATCACAGTGTGGATGTCTGGCCTGTCTCTATGCATGCTGTTTATTTGTGTACCTGTTTTTCCCTTCTCAATCAAACGGGATGGAATTTCTCTCGACGGAACTTGGCGCATGTCTCCAAGATATTTTGGATCAATTTTCATGCCTCTCTCAACTGTATATGAGCATAACAGGTTGTAACTGTTGTGGTTGAATTCAAATCACAAACCTGAAATATTAACTTTAAATCTTGTGGTCATATTTTTGAGATTTGATAATGAGATTGATGTTGAGTTGGCTGAGGTGAAGCATGTGCTTGGAAAAAGCCTTCTGGCAGGTAAATCTTTTGTGTTACAGCCTGAATCTCCACAAGAATATTAATGACTTTGGTCCATTGTTTCCATTCAACAAGGCGCTTCCTTGGGGCTGTTTTGTGTCTCTTTGCAGTCTTGAAAAGCCACTGTTGCTACGGGAACACACATTGTGTCACTGGTCAGCCATGAGTGACAGTTGTTTCTAATCAGTGACATAATGACACAGCGATGAGCACTGAAGGACGACCATTTTTTCCTATAAGCTTTCCAAGAGGATGTTAGCACAAACATTTCCACAGTAATCCGTAACCGAGACTCGCAAGCACGGGACTGGAACTAATGAAGACAACTATTCAATTACTAGCTCAATTAAGGCAAGTGCCTTGAAGCGCAGATCACAGATGATCGGAGCAGCTAGCCTTAGATGTTGTGGACCACAACTGGAGGCGAACAAAACACTGAGACATTACATTTCTCCCGCAATCCCTTGGCTTAGCACTCATGGCCGTCTCCACTTTCAAATGGCTTTATGGGCTCATAAGAGGGACCCGAGAATGTGCCTCAAATCTACGCTTTTCGCCCACTGTGTATGGTCATAAGGACCTGAATAGACTTTGTCTAGCTATGGACCCACAATCTCTTCTTAAGTATTACTATGTTATCGCCATTCTCTCCCAAGGTTCAGCTCAAGCTGCACTATATTTGACCAAGCACAACAAAAAGTCCAATTTAACCTGATTTCCCTTATTCCAGCTTTGATTCTTGCTTTGGCTCATATTGATTTCATACATCTTGTTAGGTTCTACTTCTACTCTTGTTTTTGGATAAATCCGGTTTGTTTACAGTGTGCGATGACCCGCGGGGTGTCAAGATTATTCTTAACCCTCTTCCTTGCTGCGGTTTTGTGGTGTATCGATAGGTAGCCATGTTTGCTTATAATTAAGTCCCTACCACACAACAGATGGGACTCAGTTCAGACCTCCTGGCCCAATTAAAACAAGCTTTCATACTTTAGTACTACCTGCTTTGTTACATATATATAAAAAGATGGCGGTCAGGCATTTACACTGCATGGTTAATACATGACGCTTGCACCCTCATGATGCGAAGCAACCCTGAAGTGCCACAGAACATTTTCTGTCACATCTTGACATAATGCTGTTCCACACTGATTAGAACATAGAAGAAGATTAAGATAAAAAACAGAGGCTTTGCAAAAGAAAAAAAACTCTAATTATTATTAGAATTAGAATTATTATTATTAAAATAAAAAGGTATATGCCACCAGGGAGTTTTAAATGTTTCATTTGTCTGTTACAGGCCTCATGAAGATGTTTCCTTTTATTTTAATTTCTTTCTTTTCATTAGGCTATATGTACGTATATATTTATACCTTTTGTCTAGTTCATCTTTGCAGTACATATTGAGTACAAGACATGAAGTGCATGCATTAAGTTTAAGTTTATTTTATTTCAAAGAAAGGACAGTGTATATTAATGAACGTTTCGAAGAATTTAAATATACAGGATTATAGCCAAAGGCTAATTTCCATCCTTAGTCCCTGACAGTTTGATGGTCCCTATAAGTTAAGTTAAATAAATGAAACAAATCATATTAAAACATCACTATAAAAATGTAAATTACAGATTAACAACAGAGGACAAATTATAGATTATCCCGGCTAATGACAACAGGTTTGATTTTGCAGTAGCCAGTTTTTGAAATGTTTGGAAAACAAGGTGAGAGTGGTTAGGATTAGGACACATTGATGGTAATAAGTAAAGATGATGGTAATAAGTAAAGTAATTCAAACTAGTTCATAGTCCTTCATTCATTTGCCAAAGCTTTGCTCTAGAGACCTTTGCTAAAACCACTGACAGGTAAAGGTGCCATACCTCTCCTTGTTCACACATTAAAAACTATGCACTCCAGTGTTTTTTCTACATTAAATACCATATAGGTCTCTAACTAATGGTTAACTGACACATAGAACAGCACATGTCTGCCTTAACTAACTGTGATGGCGCAACATGACTGCAGGCTTTTTCTGTCCAAAACTTTCCCTTTCACATAGATTAGATTGGATAATACTTTATCCCCCCCACAGTGGGGAAATTCCCTTATTACAGCGGCAGCAGTTTCCTACATTAAAAAGGAAAAAAACAAACAAACACACAAACAACATGCAAACAACACACTATGAGCAAAAGGTATTGAATGAATGTAAAGTGGCATCAAATAAAAGGTATCGTAAAGTGCGGTTGCTATAGTCCCAAAAAAAATATTGCAGTGTAAGTAAGTAAGTGACGTTAAAATTAAATTGAATATGTAATTAAATAATATAGCAAAAGGAAGTAACCATGATATAAATAATATTGAATTCTGAGCATAAATAATATTGAAAAAGTAAGTACTATAGTACTAAAAATATAAATACACTATAACTGTAGAGAATGCTGTTTCTGTTTCTACTACAAATACCACATACGTACTGATAACAATACAAATTCAATATACATTTTTTCATCCTTTATAATGATTTCATTAGCTCAATATATGTGACAACCCAGAAGTGAATACATGTCTGAAACCTTTTTATTAAACTCAAAATGATTTGAACAAAATTATACAAGAAATACAGAAATATATACTGTGGTATCAGACATATGACACACAAGCTCCACATTTGTCTCTGTTGTTGTGTTTTTAATGTTTCAGTTTGCTATCGTGTTAAGAGGCTTGATATTTTACCTCACATTTTCAGAAAATGGAATATGTCATCCACCACAATAAGTTTCACAATTTTTCCATCCAGAGGAAGTTTTTCATTTTTTTTTCTTCTTGGCATTTGGTGTTTGAAAACCTAATCATATTCCCTTGCAAGTGTTTTATTGAGTCTTTGGTGTAAAAGCCAATTGACACTGATTGCGTCCCTTAAAACACACTATTGCACTCTTGACAGTCTGTCGTGCTTTCCCTCCTTCCCTTTAGCATAAAATAGCATCGCTGACATAATGACGGCTTCTGTGGCTACTGTTGTTAACACATGACATGTTGCTGGCACTCATTGCGGTTGTTTGCACAAAAGAGTGCCTATAGAAATATTTAGAAGATGTTTAAGTGGACATTTTTAAAAGTTTATTTTCTGATAACAGGCTCGAGAATTGGACTGAGACAGATACTGACTGTTGGATCAGCTCAGCCCTAACTATGACTAAGAGCAGTGCTGCACTGCTCTGTGTGTGTGTGTGTGTGTGTGTGTGTGTGTAGGAGCACCCAAAACAAGGTTTCCCTAGTGAGGTGACAGAGGCAGCTAAGCCAGTAAACAACAATGACAGTAATCATATGTGTTTGTGGTGCTATGCTTCATCACCTGTCCAGCACCAAGGCTTGTTAAAGGACAAATGACTCTTAATAAAGCATATTCTTTCTCCTCATCTCTCTCTCTCTCTCTCCTCTCCGTCCCTCCTGTCGGTGTTCTTTTGCTCCCCTGCAGCCCTGCCCCCCACCTGAGGAGGCCAGGTTGCCAGGCCGTGGGGCAGTGGGATTGGCCGGCTCCACGCTGAGATTGATTACCCCTCTAATCTTAGGACTGCCAGTGTGTCTCCAGGGCGAAAACTCCTGCATGAATCCCCCCTCTGCCCCAACTCCCACCCTTCCTCTGTCTCTCTACCTCCTCTCTCCCTCTTCCCACATCCCCTTCATCCCTCTGTCCCTGTGCTGCCAGAGGCACTGAGGGACGATACTAAGTCACAGCTCCAGACAGGGCCACTCGCTCGCAGTGCCTGCCTTGTTCGCCATATGTCACGGCAAATGGGGCTCCCGTGGACTCTGCCTTGGACTCGCAGGAAAAAAAAATGACAAGGGGAGGTGTATAGGGGAGGCTGCATGAGTTGGGCAATAAAGTGTAGCAGAAAAAGCCAATCCTGCTTTGATTCAAAGATCTTTAAAAATCACAGTGCTCTTGCGGGAGTTGTGCAGATATAAGAAAAACTAAAACCATATATGTGTATAAAAAGACTCATTAGTTTTGTTTGCTCCTGGGTGTTAATCTAGTTTCTCTGTTTGCTGTGTTCACATGTGATTTGTTGAGGGGTAGAGGTGATGACATGACACCCTTCCAGTGCGCATCATCATGGCATTAAGGACACAAGACACATGACAACTTGTAAAGGTGACAATTGAGCTTGTTGATGTACGTCTTGTCATCCAGATGCTGGTGAAATTAGCTCTCTTGGTGGCACTCAAGCTCTCTCTAGATTTAGAGAGACTTCCACCATGGCTGGGTGGTGACGCTACCTTTCAGAATGTCACTTTGGCATTTGACTTCTCATGCTAAGCCTGTTTTTTTTTAGGATCAGAGTGGGAATAGAGTGGAAACCCAATGACAGAACAATTAACACTGTTGAGATTTTGCACTCAAGTAACAGTGGAAATAATGAATGATGACAATTTTATTTTCCTTCCAACAGTTATAACGTATAAAGGACTGTCTGAATAACGTCATGGCCTTTAGTTTGAGATAATTTCAAGCTAACAAATCTTTTCTTAGTGAGTTGCATGGGTCAAATCTCACTGTTTTTAAGGCCTAGCGACTACAATTTGTCATTTTTGTTTATCAATTTAAACTACTGTGACACTACTGTGTCAATGTTGGTGTCTTAATGATTTCAGACCTTGATTCAACAACACGTGTAGAGGAAACACAGGTATACACAAATCCCAGTGCCTTTCGGCTTCGGTGGCAACCAGTTAGAGTGGAAAGTGTGTGTGTGTGTGTGTGTGTGTGTGTGTGTGTGTGGGGGGGGGGGGGGGGGGGGGGTATGGTTAATACAGTATGTTGAGACGGTGATGTGGTGTTTACATGCGTCTGCATGTATACGTAAGAGTCAAATGAATGCACAACCTTGCAATGCTTTGTGTTTAAAAAAAATCTGATAGCCTTAAGAAAAATGGGCAGTTAAGATATTGTTCAATATACTTTTAAATTGCAAGTTTAATTTGAATTCTAAATATGGCGGTAATAATAGTGAATACTGATAATAGGAAAGTAAGACCATTTTGATTGTATCAAATGCAATTCAAAAACAAACATATTTTCAAGGTGAAACTGTTTACTTATCCACCTGCACCAAAGCTATAGTCCTAACACAGGATGAGTAATGCTTAAAAGCCGAGTTCGTTTTGTACATACGAGTGCTACCCCAAAAGCACATGGAAACGGCCAGACAACCCTTCAGAAGGCTCTTTGAAGTGCTCTTTCAGGCCACCATAGATTGCCCACACACAAGTACTCACAAACACTTGAGAAAGTCTTTGAGGGCACTGTTTTCTAATTCACCTCTGCACCTGTTTATACCTTCTCCCCATTCTTCCTTTTTTCCGTGTCTGAGTGAGTCCGAGTCATAGGAAGAAAAAAAAAGGAACGAAAAGCAGCGTGGGTGAATCTGAGCAGAGAAACATCCTCTGGGTCTTTTTCCTTTTTTAAAAGAACTCCTCCAGATCTCATGTTTAATTCATGAAGGAGGGCTCAGGCGTGATACATCCTGGCATGACAGGCTGAGTCCATCTTTGTCTGGCAAACATGGATTGGACCGGACCAGGGGTGATATGCCAGTCCCCATCAGAGCCCGGGGTGCCGCAGACCGGTCAACAGCTGGGTGCGAAACAAACCCTATTTATTGGAACCAAAGCGTGCTTAATTAAACAAGTTCCCTTCGGTCAGAAAGCAGCTGTAGTCAGTTTCCTCCATGTGCCAGTCAGTGCCAGGCTGGCTGGAAGGCAAACTCAACTACACAAAGGAAGAGGAAATGCGACAGTGTTCTTCTACGTAGGAATGTACAGACACAGGACACACATGGGAGGATGTAACTGTTTGGGAGTATTTAGATTGCAAGATTCTGAGTCTAAGGAGAAGAGTGGGATGTGCTTGCTTTGGCTCACCCACATCCTACTGTATGCATCAATCCACAACCCACACCCTTAAACCCAACTCCAGCTTTGTATGCAAGCACATAAAAAACAAATTGAATTTGTTTTAGGCTCTCCAGATCTGCTTACTTACAGTACATATAAACACACACACACACACACACACACACACAGGCGCAGACACAACCACAAACAAACTCAAATGAAAGAAATCTTATCAAGCTGAGCACTGAGTTAAGATTAGGCATCCTTGTCCGCCTTCACAGCCTAAGACGCCGTGGTCAAACCTGGGGCGATTTCAGAGAGAAAGATTGAGTGGCAGTTGTTAGTTGACTAAGAGGATGAGAGAGAAACAAGACATATTCGGAGTGCTAAATCTTTGATAGGGTTACAAACTGGGGGAGGGCGAGAAAGAGAGCAAGAGAGGAAGGGGGGGGG
>NC_048412.1:21859405-21909293 GCF_013103735.1 Etheostoma cragini | reverse complement strand
GGTACAAAATAGCCAATTTCATAGTACACATGTGGATTAGGTTCCCTTCTTTGAAAACGCGCCGGAATGCCCATGTACCAATTACGCCCCGGCGGTACAGGCGGGAGCTGTGGGGCCATGTTTTTGGCTGTTCTTGCGCCTGTTTGTGCTCGGGCTTGCCAGATTGTCTGCGGGTAGCGTTTGTGCCTGCTTTGATTCGGTGCCAGTGAGGCCTCCCAGGCTCTTGGCACCCTGACACCTCCCCATCAATACGCTGGCACCGTGTGGTATGGGGTATCAAAAATGACCCAATTAGAGGATGGCAATGTGTTCTGACAGGCACTACCTGGTCGGGTGTGTTTCAAACTGCAATCTGTCTGTATTGCTTTTCTTTCTTTCTTTCTTTCTTTCTTTCTTTGGTGCACACTCTAGTCTTCCTTGTCTCTCTGCTTCTCTCTGTCTTCTACTACATTATGTACACCTTACTCAGAGCAGGCAACACAGAAGTGAGTGGGTCCGCCTGCCTTGACACCCTCTCTTTATACGCTTCTTTCAGCTGTTTGCTGTAAACATTCCAGCATTTTGCAATTGTGCAGATACGAGGGGTTTGGTTTTGACTAAGAACACTGTGATTAAAGTGCTCAGTGACAGAAACATTATCCACAGAGTTGGCTTGTCAGTGTTCCTTGCCATGACTGACAAGTCTCTGGATCCTCTTTTTCTATGCCTCTGGTTTTCTCTGCTGCTCTCTATCCCCCCGTTGATTTTCTTGATCTGCCTGTTCAGTTGGAATCTCTGCCAGCGTGAGTTTATCTGTTTGCACGATGTCTGCAGTTGTATTAAAGATGACCCTAAAAAGATTTTCTGTTGAGTTTTAAAATGTAAAAATGCATTACATACTATTGTAATAATACTAGTTATTCATTATATAATTGCCATTTATTTATTTTGTTCTTGAGTTTGTTCAACTAAATGTAATGGCCTAAAAATCCAGATCCATCTGAATGCTTTACCTTATATACTTATTTTTCTACGTACTTGCTACAACGACCTGATAAAAGACTTATTGTAGGTTAACCCCCTTTCCACAAACAAAGATATTCTATCGCACAACCCGATTGTATACTGTATATTATTCTCTCTTAAATGAAACTGTGCAAAAGTGCAATCATATGCCATGTCTTTTAGCTCCCACTAATGTTTTGACACCATTATGCGACTGGCAGTCTGTGTTATAAGAGTTAAAAAAATTGTCTTCAGACAGGGATTTCTAGCAGAAACTGTTAAATGTATATTTTTATTGTAGGGCTGCAACTAACAATAATTTTCCTTGTTAATTTATCTGTTGATTATTAATTAGATGTTTAATCTATAAAATGTCACAACAAAGTAAAAAATGTCCGTCATTGTTTTCCAAAGCCCAAAATGACATCTAGAGACTGGAATCAGAGAATTTATACTTTTTTACTACTTACTTTTTTTTTTTCTTCAAAAATTACTCAAACCGATTAATCTACTATCAAAATAGTTGGCAATTAATTTATCTATTGGTGGCTCTAGTTTAATATAGAGACTGGAGAGTTGAGAAAGAGTCTGTGACAGCTTTAATCCACTTCAGAAAAGACGGGAAGTTACACAAAGTAGAGCATTTAATTTTCCATTTGTGGACTTAGATATAATTGTAGTAACCTGACTGATGATTAACTGAAATTATTAGTATTTATCATATTTTCAACCTTTACACAGCAATCCTCTTTTGATTAATTTTCACCTTAAAATGCTACAAACCAGCAGCCAAATTTCCTTCCTGCTCATTTTGTATTATCACTACTTTTAGTTCCTTCTCATTACATGTAATGCCTCAGTTGTTCCATCTGAGAGCCTACTGTGAAGATTTGGCATCTGATCCCCTCTGGCATGATACTGGTCATGAGCTGAGTCCTCACAGGTCTCGACTGGCATGTTAGAGCAAGCTGCCAGCCTTGATGGGCAGTTGGCGCCAGGTCCACTACCAGCTGGTGAGGTTCTGTGCCATTCTCAAGGCCATCAGGCTCATCTGTCAAAACTCCTGCGACTCCTCCTCCTATGTGTATTAATGAAAGTGTCACTCTGCTACCTTGAGTAAGCATACATTACCCATAGAAACCTTGATTTAAGGTTGTTTTATGGGAATATCAGTGTTTTTATAATGCATTTGGAACACATATAGTGGAGAAATGGTATTTCAAAAAACATTTACCCTCACTGAAGTAACAAAAAAGGATATAATAGTGGATATAGAGCCAGGGGCGATTCTAGGATCAGACCTTTAGGGGGACTCAGCCCCTAGTGAGAATGTGACATGGATACAGTGCAAAAGTGTTTTCTAAATCAGTTATAGATAATCTCTGAGGTAGCTACTGAAAAACGACGTCAACTAACTTTTATATATTTCTGTTTCAATTTGGGCTCTAACCTGCGCCATGACCATTACCAACTCTTCTCTAGGGACCACCCAGAAACTTTACAACCATCTCCTGCTCTCCATCTGACAGATTAGATAGAGCGAGACTCAGCAAAAGTCTGGCGCAACCACCTCCGATGGGCCAAAACTGTGTTTCTGTTCATGGTAAATGTTGTCCTCTGTCACTAACAGACAAGTTCACAAACTCTCACTTTCTTTGAAAAGTGATTTATTATTAGAATATTTAGGGGGCTTGAGCCCCCCTAAAAAGGGTCTAAAATTGTCCAAATATAGAGCCCTGGTCACTGTGAAACTTGCTGCTATACGTCTTCTCCACTTATATTTCAACCTTCCCCAGTTTCTGTCTAAGCTATTCGTCTTTCGAGTAATATACTTATATACTGCTCATGTACTTTCTGTGTGAGTGTGTGAGTCTGTGTATGTGTGTGTGTGTGTGTGTGTGTGTGTGTGTGTGCGCTTCCTCTGCTGATTGATTGGATGTGCGGGTTGAATGATCAAAAAAGCTTTTACGATTATAGGACAACTCTTTCTCTTAAGGCACCTGTTAAGTTGTTTGTTGCCAGCAGAAACGGACACTTCATCATGCTACCGTAAATGATTTCTTTGCTCCCTCACCCCGAGCTCCCTTTTCCTTGTTTCATTCTATAGGGAGGATATTTTTGCAGGAAGCCTCCCATTCTTGCAGTGAAGACTAAAAAGGATGTAGTGCTGTTTGAGGACAATAGCTTTTCTACGAGTAACGGTGTCTCGGCTAATTTGTACGACTTGCCACATCCTGCTGTGGCGCAACAGCTGAGTGCTTTCAGAGAAAGACTGATTTGACTTTGGCCATTATCTTTTGATAGATAACGGGTCTGCAGGTGCTTTTCTCAACCCTCAGGGTGTGGTTTAGAAGATTGAGGACAAGTTTTTACCCATTGACATTGATGCAATACAACCCAGAAGCAAGGGTACTAATGTCTGTGTGGAGTCCACTCAATCCTGGTGCCTAGTGTCCTCTCCTTGGCCCAGCCACTGCCCGCGGAGCCCCTTAACCAAGGAGTGTGCCCACCAACCATGAGTCATTAAGGTCTGTGTTTAGACAGGGCTAGTGGTCGTTGTGTTGGTAAGGTAATGTATAGTCTCACGATTGACTCTGAATTCAGTGGAAGTCCACTCCAAACTCCTTTTTTCTCCAAGAAAACAAAAGAACAGAAAGAAATGAGACATACAAAGTTAGATGTTACTGTTGCAAAGGTCTAAGCAGAGGATTTTTTTGGTACGTTTCACAACTCATTTAGCCGAAATTTATGTGTTGATTACTCAAAAATAACTTTAAATACAGGCAAAATGTTTTGGCAAAGTGATATTACTCTTATTGCAAGCAAACAAGACTAAACTGGTATTTATCTTGCATAAGCGGAGCAATTTCTGTAGGTATGTTTTGAATGGCAAGAGTTCATAAGTATTGGAGAAAAAAAGATCACACTTTGCAATTAATTAAAGTAAATCCTTTTAGTGTAGTTTTTACCACATTTAAAAGCCTGAAACTTGACCATTAACCTCCAAATGGATGTTAAACACCACTAGTGTTCCCATTCCCCTTTCTAAAAACAATGTGCCACAAAAAGGACTGTAAAATGAAATGATGAGTTTTAAATGTATTTTTTCAGGCAAACTCAATTAGCAGCATGTTTTTTTTCTCCCCTTTTGCAAAGAGCCCTACATTAGCACCAAGGCTGGCTAGTTATTATTTCCAACGCGGACATCTTTACAAATGATTTCTCTCTGCCTTTCCACCACTGCCTGCCGTGTGCCACTATGTTCCAAAGTGGGCTCCAATTATGAAAGCATTAAAAATGCTAGTGAAAGATTTAGGTACATTACACCACTCAATGACATTCTACTCGCCATTATGTTATTAGCAGAGCGCTATGTGTAAAAAGGGCCTTTAATTGAGAAAGTGTTGTAGAAAATACATTTAAAACTACCACTGTTACCCTCCCTCCCAACATCATGCACTGGCAGCTGTGCCCGCTGTAAAAAGCTTCTCATCTCAGACGATTTGGCTAAAATCCCTCACTCATGACAGGTCTTTAGGGTAGGACCTACACAAGTGCAAGTATGTGCACACATACTGTATTGTCTACTCTCAATCTCTTCATGGAAGCCCTTTTATAAAAAGTCAAATATTAAGACCGAATTAACATGGATGGATGCTGAAACTAATGATAATCTTCATCATTGATCTTCATCTTCATTATTGATAAATCCGCTGATTAAAACAGTACCGTGATTAATCAATTAATATTCTTGTCTGTAAATTGACAGAAAAGACTAACATGCTCATCTCAGTTTCCCAGATCCAAAGGTTACGTTGTCAAATTCCTTATTTTGTAGGACCAGTCCAAACCCCAAAGGTATTCAATTGCTGTCATAGAAGAATATGAAAACTAGCAAATCTACAATTTGAAGAAGCTGAAAACAGTTGATCGATTAATAAACTAATAGTTCCAGCTCAAATGTCAATTCAAGTTGGTTTCATTGTTAGGTGTGAGTTTTCTAACTTTGCGTTTTGTATGCATGTATGTTCTCTGTTTTTAGTGCATTTTAGTGTTCATCTCATTGGTTTGTGAAAGTAAAAAAACTAAAAACACATAGGCGCAAGCAATCTGTCATTGAAGTCACAGCATTACATTCCCAATCATTTGAAAAAATATGTTCATCAATTAAAAGGAAATGTGCTGTATGTGTCTAATACATATATATATATATATATATATATATATATATATATATATATATATATCAGAGTCCATCTTCCTCTTATATGGCAGAGTAACAGATGGAGTTTGGGTTCTGTCCTTGCATCCACACACACTATGCGTCATCTGTCATTACATTCAGGTCATTGTTTGGAGCTCAGTGGCAGCGTGACTGAGTTGGCCACGGCTTGACAACTGTCTCTGTTTCACACAGACAGGGAAAGAATATGCAGACACCCTCAACACTCAAGGGGCCGAATCTGTGTGCCATTGTGTGGCCTAGTTCAATTTCTCGAATTAGGACTACGATGTTATCCAGAATTATTGAAAAGAGTACATCAAAATAAATTTCTGCTCCTGCCTATTCATGTGCATTATATGTGGATACTATTATATTGTGAAGAATCTGTTACATGTTGCCTCCTGTCATGCATGTTTTGTTTTTTTGAATGACATCTACGAGTCTACTGTGCTACCTTACAAACAGGTGGTGTTGTGTCACGTTGTATTGCATTGTAAAACAATTTGATTGTGTACCCCATTGGAATATTTGTCTTTTCCCTTACCTGGGACATAAACCCACGATTGCATGACATATAATCGAAACAGAGTAAACAATAAATGCGTGCATCACTGGATCATCTCAGAGTGTTGTATTGTAATGATGACTAAGTAGTTAAAATGCACATAAAAGATGGTTACATATTGTAACTCTAGTTCTGTAATCATTAGTGGAACAGCCAAATCACTTATTAGAGGGATCTCTGCCTTTGATGATACAACTAGAATTTTAATATGTTTGTGATTTATTGGCTTACACAGTAGTGCCTAACTCTCCCCCTATCATTCCTGCAAAGCAGTAGAGGAAAAACGGCTGGCACCATAATTTGTGATAGAAGCCTGTTTAGCAGACTTGTTTTACTTGTGCAAATGCATCCAACCACAGAGATGGATTATTTTGACATTTCTGTATAGAGAACCACAGTGTACAGAGGAGGTTCTGTGCTTATTTCACCATATTAGAGCATTTTTTGCGCTGCCAAACCTGGTTGTACTTTTCAAGATCCACTGGGTAGCCAACTGGTAAGCCAAAGCTTTACAGTCTCTTATGCCTCTTTGGCCACCGTTGGGCACTGCGGGGCAAAACAAGTGGTGGAGCACAAACAGTTGGTCCGTGGTAGATTAGATGCGGCCAATAAATGCTGAGAAAGCCTTCAAGGCCCAGCCTCTGAGTACTGCATGTTTTTTTTGAGACCAATTTAATTGTGTGTTCACTATCCCAAAAAAGATAGATGACTATGAAGCTGAAATCTGCTTATATACACATTCATTTTAAAACTGTAATCTGGCATTCACTCATTTTATTAACTAACAACTCGGACAATAAACCGTATCACAACACCAATAGTTTCTTCCCAAGACTCCTTAACCACAGCTTAATTCATCCATCTCTTCATCCAACCATCCAACCCACTTGTGCCTTCCCTGAGCTCCTGCAGAGGCTGATGGGACAGGTTGTTATTAATGCCTTTGGAGTTTAGAGTTTTCAGATGCATCTCTCTGGCCTTGCTCTAGACCTGCAGGGTCAGGGCTGCCATATAGGCTGCTGATTATATATGTATGCATAAATCTAACTATAAGCTGGCCTGACAGTGTGTGCAGTTGTTCATATGTGTGTTCCCCATACTTGTTTGTGTGGTCATGCTAAAGAGATAGGGAAACTAAGGGTGTAGGCAAGTAGTATTGAATGAGACTGTATACAGTGTGTTAGGCTAGTTGAAGTAGACATTTGCTCGTGCACCTCTTTGGCTTTCTGTATTCTGATACATATAGTAGATCATCACCCATCATCCTCCAAAGGGGCACACCTGTATTTTACATCTTTCAGGTGGCGAGTATTTACCAGAACCAAAGCCCCCTGTCACTCATGTACAGTATGTTCATATATTAATAGCATTGCCTAGTGGCACGCTTCAACTGCACATTTTACATTCAGATGAATAAAATATATCCTTTGAAATCCATTTATTAATAAGAACTATTGACCAGCAGTATTGACTGAAGCTTGAGGGCCTGTATCCAATAAAATCTGTTAACCTTGTGCCTGCCAGGAAGTGTGGAGTCAAACCAACTTGAAGTAGCAGAGGGAAATAAAAAACCAAAAACATGTGTTTGTTAAGTAAATGTAATATGTAGTATATAATTTGAGCAACACCTCAACACACTCAAACAGTGCAGTAGAACACAACCAAGCTAAAGCAAATCATTGTTAAGATGAGACCTGCGTTGAATCTCAGCTGCATCCTTCTTTCCTTTATTTTAATATTGTTTTTGTATCTTTAGCCAGGTATACTGATAACACACACAACTGACTGTTCCCTCTCCTATTCAAACCTAGCCACACTAATGCTTCCACCAATGGCTACAACCACATTTTCTGTGTGTGTTTGTGTGCGCGCAGCTCTTCCCTGCCTTTCACTACTGGTTAGGGGGCTAACACCTCTTTCAGGTTAAGTCATTTTTTTCCACCACAAAAAAGAGAGCGAATAGCAGCATTTTGCGTTCCCTCCTCCCTCCTTCTTTTCCTCGCCCAACTCATCTGTCAATGAAAGACACAGTTTTGCCACAAGGCATTGTGTGTTTAGCGGTGGTGCCAGCAACTGCCATTTGGGTGCAGGGAGGCAAGGGGATCCCACCCCCTTTGAACTGCTGCCAAGCCAGCCAGCTTGCACCTTCTTTAATAACTTCCCCCGAAGGCACTTCCTTTTTTTTCTCTCCCTCTCCCCTCCTCTCTCTCTCTTCTTTTTTCCTCTTTCTCTCATTCACTCCCACCCTCTTGCCTCTTCTATTTTTTTAAATGACTGCAGTTTTCACGGGTAAAGCTGTGATGCTGATAAGAAAGGTAAGGCTGCTTTTAACTGACAGCCTGACATCCAATCTTTGTGGAAAACGCACGCAAAAGAGAAGAGGGTTAAGAGCATGTGTGGACTTACAGACAGAGGTGTATAGAATGTGTTTTCTAGAATAAAATGTTGCTGATTTTTGTAGAAAAGAAAAAAGTATTTGGATGGGTCGTAACAGTATTACAAATCCACTTAAATGTGTTCTTTTGTTCATTTATAAAAATCTTCTATAGGAGTCTATGAAGTCACACACATCTATACATCTGCCTCAAAATAAGACGTTTATAATTTACATATTACATAAGCAATTTATATTAACATTATTATAGTTATATAGTGTTCTGAAGTAAGAAAATAAAAACTGTTTTACTTTATGTATACATATAGTGAACTAGAAAGGACAGAAAGTTAGCGGAATAGTGGAATAAATATAATATGCATTTAAAAAAATATAATATTTTCATTTAATTAATTTTAAAAAAGTACAAAACAGACATAGACAGATACTAGGTGAAGGAGAGAAACAGAAAATTCTTATTTTTACCCTGCCTGACTGTGATTCTTTTTCCTTCCTGTCACATAGCCAGCCTCTGTCGGCCTCTCAGGACGGGGTTAACAACACGCACCATAAAGGCACCCTGTGAACTCCCGACCTGTCAGTTCCACTGTACAACACCATGGCCCCGGGACAGACAAGCCAGAGTGGAGAGGTAAAGTGAAAAAAGGCATAGACCTGGCTTAGAGCACAGTAGGCAATAGGTATCATATTAAGGGTGTGTAATACACTATGTCACCTCAATGGCGTATGGGCCATTAAGGCTATAACCTCATACACTGGTGTTTAGTCTGTCACTAGGGATTATTTGGAACAAACAGGCTTGCCTTGGTGTGGTTGTTTGTGTATTAATACAAGCGTATTCGGATTGTGAGTGTTGAAAAAATGTATTATTTGTGTACTGTGTGTGTGTGTGTGTGTGCACGTGCATATCGTACTTTGCACGTTTTGTCAGTGTGACGGTGTATCAAAGGATGGCCGGTGGGGGGTGGCGCTGAAAATGAGAATGTAAATACAGGCGTGAGCTCACCCGCCTCCTCCCACCCCACCATCACCTCCTCGTTGTCGTCCTCCTCCTTTTCTTCCTGTGTGAGGGTGAGCCAGCTAGGGGGTGACCTTGCCCAGTGTAATTAAAGTGAAACACCTTGACTTGTCACCATTGCCTGAGACAGCTTAAATCTCCCTAATGTAAATGGAGGCTGCCGCTGACGTGCTGCTAGGCATGGCCACGGAGAAGATACAAGCGCTGGTGATCCATCTCTGTGCCAGTGCTCTAACACACACACACACACACACACACACACACACACACACACACACACACACACACACACACACACACTCCCCCTCTCTCGCTCCCACTTTTTTCTTTTTCTTACTCTCTTTTTCTCACACACACACACACGCATGCACACACTCCTTCTCCTGCTCCCACTTTGTCTTTTTCTTAATCTCTCTTTTTTACACACACACACAAACACACACACACACACACACACACACAAACACAAACATGCTCAATATTTATTTCTCTTCTTCTCTCTGTCTTTCATAAACACCCTTCTTCCTCTCTCCTCACACCCATCCTTGGCATTATGCAACCCCCACCTCATCTTGATGTCCACTGCCTTTATTTATTTTACAATAGACCACACAATGCTTAGCTTTATAGCACCAGAAGCCGCAATGCCTCATGGGATAACTTAGGTGTTGTGGTGAAGGAAGGCACAAAGATGTAAAGATTCAGAAGGGAGTCAAATTATTAGTCATGTCAACAAGAACACAATACATTTGTTTCCTGTTCAGCATTATGATTTATAGGAGAAAGATCACAGCGCATTAAGGATTGTAGTGGATGCAGCTTATTAGGTGTTTCCAAGTGCAACATGTCTTTGAGACTTCCCATGCTGTTCTGCAGCATGACTTTCTTTGTTTTCCGGGCCACCCAATCAGGTTGATTGATTGATTGATCCTGTTTTTTCACTGAGGGCAAACACATGGCTCATATCTACTGCCAGTCTCTTTGGGAGTAGGCGTGGATAGCGGTACAGAGATGGCAATTAGCAGTGAAATTCTGTTGACTTTGCCCTTCAATTAAAGCTCTGTTATACAAAAGTCTCGTTGACCCGGCTGTCCTGCCCTCTATTAGAAGTCATGGCAACACATTGCTGAAAGACTGCGTACTAAATTCAAGGCTCATTTGCAGTTTGGGGAACCGGGGACTGCCTCAAACGACAACAGAAGCAGGACCAGGGGCTCCTGCCAAAAAATCGCCCTGTCTGAATGCCACAATGGCATGTGAAAGAATGCTATGTGCCCCCTGTGCCAACTTTACCAGTTGCCAATGCCCTGTGCCAGCCCCTCCCCCCCTCCCTCCTATGCCCTGCCCAGTGCAGTGGGCACCGTGACAGGAGCCAGACGCCCATCATGTGTCTGCACCAGGCAGCGTGCCCTCCTGCCCTGATCCCTGGGGCAGTGCCGGTACTATCCTGCACTCTTCTCCGAAAGATGCCAAGGATTGTGGGTGGTGCCAGGCAGTGGATATGTCCCGCAGTGCACACACACACTCTGATGGGTTTTAGGAGGCCCAGTGGTTGCATGGCATTGCCAACTGAACAGGGAATTATCCTGGCTGAGAGGGTTGTTTCTCTGTTTTTCTTACCCTCCAGTAACGTCTTTCCTGTGGGCATCTTCTCTTTTTTGGTAGAAACATATAGACCGGTGTTGATTGAGGTAGAGTCCCTAGTGTCTGATTACTAGCTCCTTAACAAACAGATACAAAAATAAAGAAATATTTTATGATCCATGGGGAGCTGCTCGCTTGTGAAACTGACAGATTAGATAGTTTATCCACAAAGGCAAAACCATATTTTCTTTTTTTAATAATAGACCTCATAGACCGCATCATAGACCGGTAAAGGTTTAAACAGCAAGGCAACCGAGAGAGACAACAAACATGCTGCTATTGTGATGGACAGCTTCCACTATGAGGTTCAGTATGCCAATGTGTTCGGTGTGTGATGTAGCAACTGCTTCAGCCACGGGGGTCTATAAGATAAAAAAAGGAGAAAGAGAGAACGCGTGGGAGAGAGAAAAGAGAGAGAGTAAGCAATGAGCTCAGGTGGGTCTGACATCTGCATTCACTTCCTGTCTTTTTCTGTAGGGAGGGATGGAGGACGGGGGAGAGGAGAAAAGGAAAGGGCGGTTGGGGGGGTGGGGGCTTGAAAAAAACAAGTGCGAGATGAAGGCCTTTCTGGAGGCTACAAAGGGGCTGCACACTGGAAAAGGGCTGGGGAGCCCTCAATGGGCCTGAAGAACACACAGACAAAACTTTGGAAGGAAGAAGGCATGTCTTACAATGGTACCGGGCCCCATGCTTGGTTCAAAGAGCCAGTCAGAATTACAGAAAAAGGAAGAGAGCGAAAGACAGAATGGAAATGATGGACCTGCTGGGAAGTATAGTAGTACTAGCAGTAGGAGGGGGAGACTGGTGTATATGCTGGGCAAAAGGCCACCGAGTTTTCTCAGCTATTCATTTTAAAACAAATCTGTTCATCTGTTCAGGCAGGCGCAGTCAAATTGCATCTGGGTTGGAGTGGGTTTTGTCTTGGTCCGGATAAGAACTTGGCTCAGCTTTGTAACAAGAGGGAGGGACCACACACAGAAGGTGCAAAAGCCAAATTTATTTATTCAATTAATAGGAAACATAAAATGAGGTGTGGATATGTGGAAGGAATTCAGTGGTGTTAGGCATGTACAGTATGCATTAATGAGCGTATGTGTGTTGCAAAAGGTGTAAACCTAAACTACAAAAAAGTGGAGGCCATTAGATGTTGAGGCTGACTAGCAAAGGAGAGCACAGGTAGAGAGTTTTTTGTTGTTGAGTGTAAAGGATAGCTCAGGGCTTGTTCCCTTTTCTATCCATAAACACACATATGAGGGGAGGAGTTGCAGAAGGAGCCCAATTGGGAGGATTGGAGGCAGGGTGTGACAAAATTAAAATTAGTTTTAGTTTTTTGTGTCATTTTTTTGTCTTTTTACTATAGGTTATTAATAAAAGAAAATAGAATAAAAAATTAAGATGGAGAATAAATAAGACCAATAAATAAATACATATATTAAAAAATATAAAAAAGTGAACAGAACAAATCAAAATTTCTTTTTGTGCCTTTGGCCCCTCCCACCTTTCAGGTGCAAGCAGTTGCCCTAACGAACCACCCATGCGAAAACAGAGCAGCACATGAAGGCCAGACGGGTGGGCTAGCACTGTCCTCAAAAACAAAACAAAAAAGGCCCACCGGTGCTCCATGTGTGGCCCTGTGCTAAAAGTTAGGCCTAAGAGTATGGAAGGAAAAAAGAG
Source organism: Etheostoma cragini (assembly GCF_013103735.1). NCBI lineage: Eukaryota > Metazoa > Chordata > Actinopteri > Perciformes > Percidae > Etheostoma > Etheostoma cragini. Next base: position 21,896,788 of record NC_048412.1, on the reverse strand, counting down.
GAAGAGGGGGAAATGAGAATGGAGATGGGGAAACAAGTAATTACAAATGAGGAGAGTCTGTGGGAAAGGAGGTGAGAGGGAACAGGGGATACACTATTGATGATGTCATACCATCACTGCAGGGATTCACATAATCATTTCATAGAAAATAAGTCTGTATGTTTGCAATAATGCACTCTCACAACTACAATTTCTCATATATTTTCTAAAGTTTGATTTTATTATTTTATAATTACATTTAAAATGCGTAATTGGGATTCAATATCTATTATGTGTATTTTATAAGAACAAGTAAGTGTCAAAGAGTTGCACTGGCATGGCAGTTAGCCTAGGCATTCTTTGTGGACACAGCACACAAAGAGAGAAAGCGGGTGACAGTGAGCTGTTTGTATGTCCTTGGGATGCCAGTGTCATTGTCAAGGCTTATCAGAATCTAGGGGCAAAGAATGAGCGGAGGGAGGGATGAAAGGGAGAGAAAATGGCAAACGAAAAATTCTCAGGGCTTTAATAAAACTTTATCAATAGTTACCTTAGCTCTGTCTCCTCCATGCCGCCACAACCCCCTCCCTTTCCTCTTCTACTCTGTGACACCATGGCTGTAATATTCACAGAGCTCTGGGTGCACGGCAGCGGGAATCACGTTTAACTTCACCAATTTCTTATTGCCTGTCAGTCTCTCTAATTTGATCTGGCGTTGGACAGTTACAGTTTTGGACAGCAGAGTCACGGCACATATTGGCAGGGAGACTGGCAGCTAATAAAAGCCAGCTTGGTATTTACTCCCCTTTTCCTTTTATTTATAATATATCTCAATATTGTTATTATGAATATATATGCATTTAAGCCTCACCTATCTCTCTGGATGGCCTCTCGGTTAATAATATGTTATTGATTTCCATACCGGACTGGCTATATATCTGTTTTAATTTAAAGGCCTTATCACTCCCTCTTTGGTTCACGTGAACCCTTCCTTTATTTCTTTTCTTTTTTCTTTTCTACAGGCATTATTAAGTCTCTGTAGGGGTATAGGTAACATGTTTTTTACAGTCTTACTGGTTTCTTTATATGAGGAAGGGATACTCGTTACAGGCCCCACAGCTTCCCCAAGTCAGCCTTCATCTTTTCTTTGACAGATTGGATCAAGGGCAGAGCGGGTCAGATAGTGTGCCTAGATTTAGTTGCGGAAAAATTAGAATAGAATAAAGAAAATAATGGGGGGGGGAAATGATATACTCACAGACATGGCATGGTTGTTCTACACTAAAAGTACTGACCCTGGTGTAATTTGATAAAAGTCATTAATAGTTTATCCAGATGCTGAACTTGATTTTCTAGTCTATCTATACAGAGGACAACAGGGACAAACTGCCTCACCAGTGAAACCTTTGGCCAACCCCATTGGCTAGTTAGACCTCTGAGGGCACTGCCCGCCCTCTATCCCCCTTGGCCCATCTCTTACCACCAGAATGTTAAAGGGATGGAGATGAAGGAGAGGAGGAAAGGAGCAAAAGGGGGAGAAGGAAGATGAAGAGGGCTCGGTGAGAAGGAGGAATAAGCAGTGCATCTATATATGCGAAATATATGCGCCATCAGCAGAAAAGGGCCTGAGTCAGCCTTTTGCCAGGCCTTGCCGCATGCTAAAACACATAGAGGCAAAGCCCATTAAAAATGAATGCCACACGATAATCACATTCACACTTAAAATTTAATGTTGGTATGCTACGGCCGACAAAGAGAAGGCGACATAGGGCTCTGTAATTATGACCGTGTCTCCTGTACTTCACACTTTGAGGTGACGCCTTTGCATGGCCTCTGGAAGTGCTTTCTGATTCAAGGGGAACCAGGGGCAGGTCATGTAGCCTAATTGTTGCAATTAGCTTAAAGGACTACATAGACCATACTGACAAGGAGAGAAGCTCTGTCATAAGTCTTTCTCGAGTGTGGTGGAAGATAAATCACACATATCATATTTCCCACTTTTTTGTGCATGTGTTTGTCCTGATCCTGGAAGAGGGTCTTCCTGAGTTTTTTCCTTTTTAAAAGATTTGTTAGGGAATTTGTCTTCCGAATAGTGTTTAAGGATGGAGGGTGTCTGTAAAAATTATAAAGCCCTTTAAGTCAAATTTGTTGTTGGTTTTGGGCTACATTAGCTAAACATGATCACTGTGCACCATAACTTAATCCTTAAACAAGTAAGCATTTCCTTCGACAGTACAGAAAGGACAGTAGAAAAGGGAACAACTCCATCACCCACTAGCCGACCTAAAAGCTTGCATGCCCCTGGAGAGAGTGGGAGGCGGCCTGGGGGGTACTCATTTGGGGAGGCATCAGAGACAATGGGTGGGTGGTGGCGGGAATGATTGAGGGGAGGAGGGGAATCCACTCAAATTGTAGCTCAAGTAGGCTGAAGATGGCCGAGAAGTGCACTTCTCTTCAAAGAAGGCAAATTAATGTTCTTCTTGCCCAAACATAATATTGTCAGAGAGGTGCACAAAAGGAGACTCTCACCAGTGTTTCCTTGTGCTTCTGTCTGAGTGTGTGCATACAGCATGTGCATGTGTGTAAATGTGTGGCCATGACGGCCCCACTTAACCTCTCATCCTTGGTCCATAAGAGAGTACAAACCTCCTCCTGGTCCTCCTTCAAGGTCAGGCTGGAGTTTCTAAAAGACAGTCTCCCAGTCAATTTTACCTCCTTATTCAGGCAAAGGATATCTCTTTTAACCTTTTACACTGCTTCTCCTTCCTCCCGTCAATTACAAAAACCCTGGGCATCTTCTTTTGACAAAAATTGGGCTTTGGGAAGAAAGGAAAAGACAAAAAAGAAAAGAAAAGCAACACACTTTTGAATGAATGAAGAGAGACAGCAATGCAATCTATAATAGGCTAGACAGAGGTTGACTGGTTGAGTGAAGCTAGTACTATTCATCTCCCAAAGATGCTTTTTGCTCTGTTAGTCTTTTCTCATTGCGAAATGTTTAAATTTAAACTTTGGACCAATAAAGACCGGCTCCTTGGACAATATTGGACAATATTATTTTAAATATATATTCAGTTTGGTTTAGTTTATAGCAGATCATTCTTCTAATACCAATTTATTGAAATCATACATATGTAAAGGTGAAAATTATGCAAAGATCTTCTATTTTGAGACAACTAGACCAATAAAATGAATAGACAAGTGTCAAACACAGACAAAGGCAACGCTACCTATAAGAGTGAAGTTTCTTTATCTAGGTCACAATATGTGGAACAATTTCAACAGATGGGCTGCATAGTACTCCCCAGGCGAACAGAAGTTAGTTTCTCCTTTCTTTCTCTTACTGTTGCCCCTTTACCCCTCCTCTGCCTTAAAGGATTCCATCATCGGTAGTTTGTTGCAGGCATATTTGAGTGCATGTCACACATGTATACAGTGTACACACACACACACACACACACACACACACACACTCACACACACACACACACACACACACATAGATAGATATACACATACACATACACACATTCACTCTCATTCTCACACATACACTGTATGGACTTTGAAGGAACAAAGACAAACAACGAAAAGGGGCCAACTAGGTCAGAAATAATTCCTTATCCTTACTTAAAGAGGAAATATTAAACTAGTAATAACCAAATGACATACAAGAGTTTGCTTTACATTAATGTATGTATGTATGCATGTATGTATTCCAATATGGTAATGAAAAATACAATTTTAAGTGTTTTATGTTATTTTAAAATGGCTTTCTTAACTAAATATTTAAAAAATTAACAAATCCAGAAAAGTGTTTGGATTCCCTCCCTAACTTAAAGCGAAAGAGAAAAAAAAAGAAAGGAATTCTGCAAATGTGACAAGCTATAAAACTTAAGTTATTTATTTAAGAGTATTTTCAATCCTTGTGAAAGTGAAATAGTGATGGAAGGAATCCTGTTGGAATTCTTTAAACACACACACAAACACACACATCCCATTGACAGACAGTATATGAAGTATGTGATGAAAAAAGGCACGTTGGTTAGATGTAGGATGCTGTTTGGAGATCTTGTGGTCCATCAGCAGCACAGACAACAGAGGGGTAACTTTGGAGAACACACACCAACAACAGAAAAGTGGTGGTTTGGTGGTGGAATGCAGAAGATGGTGTACAGTATGTGTGTGTGCTCGACTGTGCATGAGAGACATCAAAATAGAAAGAGACCGTCAGAAGTTGAGTGTGTGAGTGTAGAAGGGGTCCCATATAATGGAGAGGCTCCACCTGTTTACACTTCTTTGCCCCCAGCATTCTTGAGCGGGCCCCTTTTAGAGGGCCCTCGTTCCCGACAGCCAGCTAACTGCTCTTGGGGAGCCCTCCGCAGGGACCACAAAACAGCTGAAGCCTCGAAGGGCTTCCTGAAAGGGAGAGGAAGGAGCGTACGGGAGGCGAGGACATGACAAAGGCAAGGTAGAGCAAGAATAATAGCAATAAAACTAAATGGAGAAAGCAAGCAAACAGTGACAACTTAAAAGAGTGTATCACTAGTGAACCTCTTCCAAACAAGCCTTTCTAATGAGGTCCGCTAATAATACAGAAAAGGAATGGAGAGAAAAGCAAAGGGGAGAGTGAAGCAAAAAGCAGGAGGGGCTGGTGGTGGACAAGGAAAAGAATGAAAGAATTGGTGAATGTGTGCAAATGCCGTGTGTGTACTGAATCACTTTGTCTTTGTTTTTCTGCGACTGTACAATGACCTCTGTTTGAGGCTGGAATGAAGACAGTAGAGGACTGAGGAGTGGGAAGACGAGAGGGAGGAGGAGGAGGAGAAGGCGAAAGGGGTGTTTGGGTAGTGAGCGGCTAACAGGCTAGACACCAGGCCTTTGTGTGCAAATTTCCCAGCAGCGCCTTACCAGTTAATTAAGGAGGTCAGTGAACGAGGGAGATAGAGAGGGAGAGAGAGAGCAATGTAGTATGGTGGGGGTCTGCCCTAACGAGCTGTCCGCAGCACATGAATGAGGGGTTTGTCCTAAACTAAGCAGCGAGAGGCCAAACAATGTCAGCAGCAATTAGCAACCAGTGGTGGCCAGCCAAGGGCCCGTTGACTGAGCAAGCAAAAGATGTGAGAACCAAAATAGGAACATGAACATGCAGACACACAGTTAAAAACACCCAGGAATAAATAGGATAGAGCTAAGCAGAAGGAGGCGGGTTGCAGTGGAGAGTAGTGAAATAGGCAGAGGCGGGTCATGTTGCCTTCACCTCTTCACACAGCAAGGCCTTGACCCTGCTGGCTAAGTGCTTTGAATTTACAATACTGGTAGACGGTGGCAAAGGCCATAGGTGTAGCAGTGTGATCTGTATCCTCAAGTTACACTATGGTAGATAGAATCTCTGAGGGTGTGAAGCCCTATTCTTGATGGGATTGAACTATCATTACTGTTTCCTTTTGTAAATTGCTTTAGTAGAAAAGGCATTGAAATCTTTTTTTCCTGGACAAGTCACTCCACTCAGCTCCCCAGCAACTCTGTTTTTGGCTCCTACCATTCTCGTCTCCTGTCTGTTACCATTCTTGGCACAATACGAAGACTTCAGTCTTTGTTTCATTCTAATCTTGGAGGTGAAGTGGCCCTCTTGTACCTCAGGCTCTAATCGCTGGCAGAGACGCTGTTCTCTAGTGGTGCTGGACTGCGATGAAAACCCGACATCCACACAAAGAGAAAGAAAACTGCTGCGTTGAGGCTTTGTGTGCAAATATAAAAGCATACAAAAGCGGGAGCCTGAGATAGTGTCAGAGTTAGAATATTTTCACTCTCCAGATCTAGATATGGATTGCATATTGTTTTTTAAACGGGGATTATTTGTTGGCCACTTGTTAGGAGGAAGGACCTTTGAATGTGAGAAAGTGGAGTCTGCAGCCTGTGGGGCTGTGAAGGAAGTAGGTTGTGGTGTCGTGGAAAGGTGCGAGGGTTCACCTGCTGAAAAGATGGTCACAGAAGGGCATGAGAAATGTGAGACGTGTACTTTGTAATTGGCAAACCAGTTTCTGAACGTGCTCTCTATTTTTTTATTTTGTACATTACACATATATTCTTAGGAAATGGTTCTGAATAGGTAATCTAACTTTTTTACCATGTATTATGATTCATAGTAGATATGTTATGAATGTCTCAATTCACTTACACAGCCTATTAACACTAATTGCCCAATTCCCTCCCTCAGATACCTCTGTGTGCAGATGGATATTGCTCAAAATGTGTCAATAAGCCAATCTACAATCCATTTCATCTACAAATAAATCCATTCATATTCTCACTTGTGAAATTCAGCCTACTGTGTACTCTAAAGGCGAGAGCGATTCATTGGGAGAAGTCCCTCCTGTCCTTCAGAGCAATCCATAATGCTGCTCAGCCAGTAATCAGGGCATATAGGGGCTGGGTGATCAGTGACAAAAGCTAGGCAGTGAGACATCAACCTGCTGGAGGAGAACGGGGGAGAGGGGGGCTGGCAGGATGAGTGTGGTGGCGATGGAGGAGGAGTAATCAGAATCCCATCCAGCCTGACTCTCCAGAAATTGCCATGCAGATTTAAAGCCTATAAAGGAGGATCCTTGGACTGCTCCTTTTTCCCACTGCCACTCCAACACAGCACAGACCTCCACTCCCATTCTACCTTTCTCGCTCCCTCTCTCCGCTGTAGTTATTGGAGGCAGGTAGCTCCCAGATGCAGGGCCCCAGGTTACTGTAACCTTGGTGGTGAGATCGGCTGTTGCCTTCATGCGGCCGGCTATTTATCAAGATGGAGGGGTGGGGGATGTCTACAGAGGGGCAGAATATGCAGCAAAGGGAAATGAGCGTCCAAGACAGCTTCCCAAAAGGGTAACAAATCACCCTCCTTTCGCTAATCCACCAAGGGAGGACATGATGGACCAATGGTCACAGTATGTGGCTGTAGAGATACATGGGTTTGAGAAATCAAATATGCAGGCTCATCTGGGATTTAAAAAAAAACAAACAGTTGATAACACTCTCTCAGATGCTGTGACATAACGTCACAGCATCTGAGAGATGTATTATCTGAGAGATTTATTATCAGTTTTTTTTTTAATGTAGTACCATGAAGTGCAAAATACTCTAACAAATAACAAGTAGATGTCTTTGTTTTGCTACATTAATTTGCCCCATACTGTACATAAATACTAGGTCATAGACCCACAGACTACTGCAGTAAATGCAAATTGCTATGCAAGGCTCTACAGCATGAGTCTTATCAGCAATATCCCACTGATCGATTGCTGTGGTTGCATTATCAATCATCCATCATCGCATTGATATCTCTGCAATACCTATAATCTCACCTGATCAGAATCATTGATCAATACTGTAGCAGGATGAACTTCCGTGCCAGTTGGATTGGATGACAGTGACACAGGAATGTTGCAGATGCGTAAAACATTTGCAAATGAGCAGCCTAGACCATGACATCCCTCGTACTAAATATACAAAGAGCAGATTTGAATACATGTCTGAAAAAATTGCAGCCAAGCTGTTGGAATTTATATTTTCTAAATTTGAAGCAAAGGGAATCCCATTTCTGCTACAAAGAAATATTTCATGTGGCATATTACAACATAATTATCCCTGATCTTGCATTTGTGATGACGGGTTTCCTCCCCATTGGAGAATACTGAGCCAGTGGCTTGTAGTCAGCAGGGAAAACAGGCAGCCACGACACAGTACCGCTCAGAATCTCCTCTGCATAGGACCTTAATCATCCTGGCTCGGAGTGCATGTGCATATGGGGAGATTTGTGTGTGAGCAAGTTGTGCGTGCATGTGCATGCATGTCTTGCAGTGGGTATTTCCAATAAGTATGTATATTTGTGTGCGTCTGTGTAAGTGTGTTCTTGCTACTGTGTGCCTATGTGTGCACGAGAGAGAGAGAGATTGAGAGAGAAAACTTGTCCCTCCAATTCCCTCATGAAGCCCTCTACACCAATTTTCAACCATGGGCAATCACTCACTCAGCATACACATCTACATAGAGGCTGATGAGATCCTCCATGGGCTTTACCATGTGACTGGAGGTTGTCATCTACTGTATGTGCCTCCCCTTTGCACTTCTATCCCAATACTAAAGCCACCGGGGGGAGAAGAGGGGGTGGTATGGATGATCTACATACACTTATGATACATATGTAATCTCCTTGGGGCAAATCAGTGATACTCCATGCTATGTTTCCCTTTAAATTCGAGTAGAATCACTCAATTTTGCATGCCCATTATTGGTAGAGGTGATATGTCTTCCAGTTTTAGATGTCCTTGCACATGGATAAGGGTGCTTTAATATGCCATGCTTACCAATGACTGATATGAATGGATGTAGGTTTGTAGACTTGGGTAGATAGATCAGAGCTTAAAAGAATGTTCACCCTCAATCTGTGATGTTAACACGGGGCACTGTATGCTGAGAGTTCATTAGTGTAATTGCCAGAATATTACCCATTGGCATGGTCATAATGTATAGAATTTTAATACTATAAATCTCCATAGCTTTTTTTTTCAGCGGGGTATAGCCAACATCATCACATATTAATGACGAGAATTAACTTTTTAAGTAAAGGCAATAAAATTATGGTTCTCTCCTGTCACTAGTCTACTGTATACACTGACAACCATTTGTAACTACATCGGATTTATTGTGCACACATGTGTGCTGTAGCTGGCTTTTGTCTCCAGGGAAAAATGCTGTTTTGACGGACTAAGAGAGGGTATTTCCTTAGAGTTGCAAAACAGGGCACCCAACCCACCTCCTCGTTCTAAACACTAACCCTCTCCCTCTCTCTCTGCTGATGTCAGCACAAAGCCCGCCATGGTTCTGGGACCACAATTGCGGTTTAAAGAGTGGACAGATGTCTAGGTGGAGGGTCAATATTGGGTTTTGAAATTACCCCATTGTTTTTAAGAATAAACAATAGAATACTTTGTAACACTTTGAAGCCATCTACATAAGCGTGAACACATGACACTGCCATGACACATAAACCCTAACTATAACTTGTCGTGACATAACTGAATGACACTTACTAAAAGAAGCGTTATGTCATAAATGTTTATGACTTGTTTATAAGTATATGACACGTTCATGACAGTGTCATGTTACTCTTACGTAGAAACCAAGTAAAATGTAACCAAATACTTTGTGTCATTGATGGGTTTCATGTTGGGCATTGCGGTGACTATAGACAATATCACATTCCGCCATTAGAATCACTAAGTGGGCTGTATTATGACCAGGCAACATTTTTTATACTTGAACGCCTGTAAATAGGGTAGCACCTCAGAGGTCAGGCTTTTATCAGGTTCGCAGACTCAGATTGCTTTGCTCTTTGCTCTGTCTAACAAGGTTTTAGGTCTTTATGTATACATTCAGAGATATGTAAGTTTTAAGTAGAAACGACTCCTTTATCTATTGCTAGGTTAAAGTGTAAGGACATACACCTGCATTTATTCTAAGGCCAAAGCACACTTTAAAGCATTTATAGTGTTGCTTTAACATTTAAGTAGGCATTAGAAAGGGGAGGCTGCAATAGCTTATTCTGAAAGCACCCATTTTTTCATTTATTGATCTGACCTTCTACTGCCTAGCCGCTGGAAATACCTTTGCATGTCCTTTCACACACTCCTACATTTGGCTTGCCAGGCTGTTGTCCATACACTGTATTATCTAAAGCTTCTGAAAGTAATAGGAACAAATTTAAGTGAAAATTGAATACAAAAATATTGCTGTCAAGTTTTTAGTTTGCCCTTGTGACTGATATATAAATAATAATAAATACTATTTTATTAATACCGATGCACTTATGTCTGAGCAGCACTGTATTGCTCCTGGAGTTGAAGCTAGTTTTAATTGCTTTATACTGTATACTGTTTGGTAGTTGAATCCAGTGGTTCCCATCTAGGGGTCAGTCCCCTTAGAAGGCTCTGAAGATAAATATGAGGGGTCATGACTAATGAGATGATAAATGATTCATTTTTTTGGTTAAATATTAAACTATTTTACCTCTTTGTGTCTCAAACATTTTTTTTATAAAACCATGTGACAAGGTTAGAGGTGAAATGTCTCTGGTACAGTACTTGAGTGAATATACGTAGTTACATTCATCTCCTGGCTTTCAATACCCATCATGTAGTTAGAATGCCAATTTTTATCGCATGTAATCTATAGTGAATATCTTTTAAGATGCTGCTTGTCCACCCTAGCTAATGTTATGCCAGTTTTTGAGCAAATGTTTTTTAGACCACCAGAAAGGCATCTGGCCACTTGTCTCTTGATAGCTGTTAATCAATGCTGAGGAGCAGGTAGACCATAGTACAGGGTTTATCTCAGTTCTTCACACCACTCGGTACCCAATGGACACCTCCATTCCACCTCCTCCTCTCCTACCTTCTTACATTTTCTCTACACTCACCACATACCCATCCCCCGTACCAAAGGCCTTGATGGAACTACCACTCCTGAGAGAGTTGTGGAGGCGGAGGAGAATGGGTTGGAAAGAGGGACAAAATAGGTTGGGAGGGTTGTTAGATAGTGAGAAAGGGAAAAGGGTCATAACAATTTTGCTGACACGGTCAGAACTGTTTGTGCACATGAGAAGTAATTTTAGTGTGTGTGTCTGACCTCACACAGATCATAATAGTAATTTTCAGCTGGGTCTTGAATTGAATAAGTTCACATGCACGTTAAATACAAAAGGCCCTTATTTATATTTCATAAAAAAATAAGTTGCCACAGCATCTGCTTTAGTCTCGCCATACAACGCATAGGCAGACTTGAAGCACCATTGTCCATGATGAATTACTGGTTTACAGTCCATAAGGGTTAATACTAGTTAGTGGAGTCCTGGACATGGTAATGTGTCCATGATGTAAGGAAAAGCACGGGAGGATTTACATGTTTGCCTACATGCACAGGAGAGTTGTTCATTTACTGGCTGCAGTGCTGAGCAATACATTTGAGATAAGAGCAAGTTAGATCATTAGCAAAGAAAACATCCTTTTTAGATTGTGTGTTTTGTTTACATCCTTACCTTACCACTTGTCCAGTTCACACCTCTTGTGTACGGGGCATGCTGTTGCTTGTATACATCCCTTGACTTTTCATGCAAATTTATGTTTAAGCATAGTTGTTTGTGTGTACAATGGAGAACACAACACATACACACACACATGGGGTGGAGGGAGACCTAGAAGGGGGAGTGTGTGTGTGTGGGGGGGTATTGTTGGTGGTGGTGGTGCAAGGCGGTGACAGAAATTGAGGGGGACGGGGTGGCAGCTGCAGGCTGCTCGGTGCACTGTCAGAGCGGAATGATTAATGAATGGCGGCCCCAGCTGAGCCTAACCTTTGGAGAACCGCACAGGACATCTGCAGAACTGTCAGCGCTCTGACAAGGACAGAGCTGAACAACCAATTATTTCGCCATCACTAAGGTGGGCTGTCAGCTTAATCCTAGCCATTCACTTAGGCAAGGACAGGCAAATTTCTCCTTTACATACACAGACACACACACACACACACACACACACACACACACACAGCAGACCACGGCCCTGCATGGACACACACATACACAAGTGAACAAGCAGGCATGCACAGACAGGAACACATGCCTGTGTGGACATGTACACAAAGTGGACTGGTACATACACACAAACACATGCACACACTCACATATATTCACACACAGGCATGAGGTCCTGGACAAAATAGAGTTAACCCCTCCACTGCAGGCGGTGGCAACCCCTTGCAGGTGACATATAGTGAGGAAAGCAGGGCAAGCAGGGGAGGTTTAATGATGACAAAACAGGGCTGGTGGATGCTGGCTGGGACTCTGAGCTGGACATGGGTGGGGCTGCATAATGGGGAAGACACCATGTCTGGTACATGGCGAGAGGGAGGAGGGAGGGAAGGTGGGAGCTAAAGAGGGAGGAGTCGATGCCCTTATGTCTGCAGGATGTATTTACATATACAGGTATGTGTTTAATTGACAAAATATTAAGGTCTGCCCAAGAATGTGATTCAAACAGTATCTTTTGACAATATATGAAGCTATGATGAGAGCACAAATAAGATTAAGTACATGCGGATGGTGTCTGACATGAAATGGTCTACACATTCTGGAGTTGGACAATGTTATACCCTCCAGTGTGGAAATACAGTATTGATTGACCTTATGCTTTTAAAATATGGATCCTTTTGCATTGAGGGAGATTAAAAAAGAGTATTTGAATAAAACATGATGATGATGATGATGATACCAAATCATGTCAAAACAATGTTGTCTCACGTACAGGACAAAAAAAATGACGATATTCTTAGAAGAATACAGTTCTAAAGTCCTAAAGGCTCCAGCAAGGTTAATGAGAGACAGAGGGCCGAACATTGGATGTTCATTGGATGCTTGGAATTTTCTCTACTCTGTACCTAACCCTTTTACTGTAATAAGGACTACTGAGTGTATGATCACCAGATCTATTGATTAACGAGAGGGATTTCAATAATAACAGAGGTGTATGAGTGTGGTGTGTATATTCTTCATTTATCAACTGTGTGTGTGAGTGTGTGGGGCTTGGCCAGAGTTGGGTACTGATGGGCGGTATAAGTGACTGATTGGGATTTGATTGAGGCGATAAGGGATCGAGCGTGGCTACGAGGCCTATTGACAGACTGCTGATGAAGCCAAAGAGGGAGCGAGCGAGTGAGAGAGAGCGACAGAAAGCTAAGGAAATTAATAAGGGGATACAAATCAATGAACGTAAAAATTGTCCCTCATCGGTGGCTAACCACATGTATGCATGTGTGAGTGTGTTGAATTTCCCTTCATATATCTGCTTCTGTGCTATCCTGCATTCATCTACAGTAACTACACACCCACGGACGTTTTGGGTAGATTGACCTGCTCACAGACAATTAAAACATAAAATGCCAAGTCAAGTCACTTGAATCCTAAATGCTGCTTGCCTGGTGTATATTCATGATTGAACCACCTACTCTGTGAATGGTGAGGACTTTGAATAGCTCAGCTCATTTGACCAGGAGAATCTTAATCCGGCCTTTAACAATTTGCAAAGAATTATGTTGTTTCACTGTGGTGTTTCATGTGAATCTAAAAATCCATTAACTTTGGTAAGTTTTTAGAAAAATTAACTTAAAGATCTGTATCGGCTAAATTGCTAAAATAAAATTCAGCACAAGCTAAGCTCTTAAGCTAACACATTTGTAACTCTTCTCTGTTATTAGCAAAGAGCAATGTAGCTTGGCTGTTGTTGGCTTTGTAGGCTCTCTGCAAGCCCGTGTTTGTACTTTGCCAAAGGTTGTTTAGTGTTTCTTCTAACCACTTTACATTATTTCTGTTGTCCCAGAAACAGAGGGACATATCTTTCATTCTCTGAGTTAAACTTTCATCCATATCACGTCAATAATTTAAGCGTATCAATTTTATATAATTTGTTTTTAGTTTAAATCATGGCTGATGTGTCAGATACATATTTAATCAACATTTAGGTGAATACAAGTATTGGATCGTTGTCTGTAACACCAATATTAAAGGACTCGGATCAGGACCAAAATACTTGATCGGGACATCCCTTGTCCAAATGACATCAGGTGGTAGTGTACGGATTTACTGTGCTGTAATATAGAGACAGCTGTGTTTACTGACAAGTGTGTGTGCACTGAGGTCTCAATTCATAAGTAGTTTTTGAAACCTTACACACAAAGTCTAACCACACACACACACACACACACACACACACACACACACACACCACACACACCACACACACACACACTATCACAATGTAGTCATTAGAAGCCTATTCCTACTAACAGGGCTGTCTACTGTCCCAGACAAACTGCAGGAGGAGGTGTCTGGCTGCTTGCTTTTAAAGTGGGTTAGTGGACCAGAGAGGGAGGGAAAGAATGAGAGAGGGACAGAGAGCATGAGAGAGAGCCAGAATCTGAAGTTTAAAACTGGGACGGGGTACATGAGAAGAATGTTCTTCATCAATTGCGGTGGTGCTCCCTACTGTGTACCCTTTTATGCCACGTGTGTGTGTGTGTGTGTTTTGTGTGTAAATGCACTACTATGTGTGGCTAGATGCATTACCATCTTGTCTCATGACATGTCTATTTATTATTTTTTTAAAGTTTTACAAATATCTTTTTTAATGTTTTCATACTTGAACTCCACTGGCTTCCTATAATGGACTGGATATTTGTCTTATGCTTTGCTCACTTCAGTCTCCTGCCCTCGGTTGATTTAGGAGCCAAATGGCAGTCCATTAACATGTGAGAATGATTGTGCAGCCTTGGGGTTGTAGCGCAGCAACCCACAGAGAGGGTTTTTTGCCGCACATCTCTATGATTCTGTCTTTGCACTGTCGACGAGAGTTAAGCATCAAAGGCGAGAACTAACTATCCTCACCCTCAATCGCTCCTTCTGTCTCTTTTTGGCCTCTGGGTTCACAGTGTAATTTGCTCTCTCTCTTACTCCCTACCTCTTTGTCTTTCTCTCTCTATCGGTCTCTTCCTCCATCTCTCTCAGGGCTTGGGAATGGGTAGATGGAGGTGATGAGGTCAACGTGATTCTTCTCCTTGCTGAAGATGATTATGTCCTAACCTGCCGTTATTCAAAGGAGCAGGCCCCATGGCCGTGAGCTGGCCTACCGGCCACGTGTTGCCGATGAGGGGGCAAACACCTCGGCACTGTCACAGAGAGAGAGAGAGAGAGGTGCTGTGCAGTCAAATGAACTCCCAGTGTCAAATGTACAATGCCTTGCTATGTATTTCATGTGACTCACTGCCCCAGAGAACCACTTGGTTGATGGATGCTTGTCGTTTGTGTAATGGCCTAGGTGTCCAATCTTAGACCCCTAAATTGATTATGGATGCTGCTGACATCACTGGGAGCATACATTAGATTGTGGAGTTGCACTAGAGGTTGATGTAAGAATGAGTCAAAGGCTCCTGAGCATATCTGATGTAGCGTAGGATTTCGAGGAACGTGGTAATGCTAGTGGTTATGCCGGGGGTGTTAATTAAAATCCATTTAATTAGCAGCAAGCATTGGTTAATTGGTCAGTCAAGGCTAGTTGCGCTAATAGAGAACAACACCTCAACTGTGCTCTGTCTCACTGAACCAGGCTCAAGGCTTCTCAGAGAGAAAACTGTTTAGTCTTCCACCTTTATCTTTGTCCCTCCTGACTTTTCTTTAAGCCTCAGACTTCATATTCAGCAGCCAGAGGCTTGAGCTTTCTGTCTCCCTCTTTTTCAATTAATTTTTTTGGAGGTGTGACACTATAAACTTGAATACACTTTTACAGATGGACTCAAATCACATGTGAACACATCCTGGAGATACACTAATACACACATGAGCACATACACACTCAGAAAACACGTTTATGAGTGCCTTCACACACACATTATAGCGTTTAGCGTCTGTAACTAGGAAGTCAATGAGCACTTATTTAAAATCCATTGGTATCACTAACAAGCCAGTGTAAGGTGTGAACACAGCTGTTTGAGTCACAGCAAATCTAATACACATTTCATCACTTCTTAAACAAGCCATCAGCAAGTCTAATGCTCTTGAATGGAGAGAGGCACTCAGTGATACATGTGCCTTCAAAGCATTTTCTTAAACATCAGCACTTAGCACATCCTCCCCACACCTTGGCACCATGCATCTACTGTAAGCGGTGCTGCTGATAAGGCAAATTTATCATTTCTGCCATTCAGATTTATAAAAGCAACAATGCCCTAATTGATAATACCAACAGCTGCCACGCTTTCCGTCGCTGGCACATGATCTGCGTGAAAATTATGTCTTAATCAGCGATTATCAAGCAGCATGTGCCAGAATTGGGAATGCAGCTTCATTTTTCTTCACTTCTTTTTATTTTTTGGAACGGTGCTAAACGCCAGAGCCGTCAGTGTCACTCACAATTGAGCCAAGCGAGCTGTAGGGATTCACCCTGCGTGTCTGTCTCAGGGCTTAAGAGTTACTCTCTCATGACGCCTTACCATTTTAAACCTTATTTGGTTTGCAAAAGTGAAACTAAGCTCTTTTTTTTCTCAAGTTCAATTTTTGGATTGCATAGACGGAGATAAGGGGGGATATGGGGATAACTTTTGAGGACAGTGGGCAGCGTATTTCAAGAGGGGGACACTAGGGGAAGGGAAGAGGCAACAGAGGGAGAGGAGGAGAGCACATGGGAGGATAAGGGGGTGGAGGTGTGGAGCCTGGATGGAGTTGGGAATAGGGGGCTAAGTTTGGGGCAGTGAGACACTCCAGAGAGTTGACAGAGCTTCAAAGGGAAGTTTTCTGGTTTGACTGACAGGCCCCTAGAGTGAAGAGGACCTGGTGGCAGGCGGCATGCCTCGATCCCAGGATGCCCTGCGGTCTCCATGGCGCTCATTCCCCATCCCACAGTATTCAACAAAAAGTGGGGTTGAGACGAGGGGGGGTCAAGGTGCGTGGAAAGGCTGCAGTAGATCATGGCTCTGTTTTTCATGGTATATTGCCCTTGGACCAAGAGTGGGAAGGACATTATGGTTCTTTGAATAGAAAAGAGGAAGGCTAGAATTCCAATGTGCAACCATGTACAATTCAATCAAGTGTTTTTCTGGTTGCTATGAAAGGAGCTTGATAAATCCTGTTGCTATGTTGCATTATTTTTGCAATTCTTCTGTGAATCAGGACAGCAGTTGTAAATAATGAACTTTACTGCTGCAACAAAACGCCACAATCATTCCAGTCATTTAGTCTCAAATTGTAAATATTGTCAAAGGCCAGATATAACTGTTTTCCCTTTGAAGTAAACAATCACTTTTCAGTCCAATATCAGAACAAGTGCACTTGGTTCTTATCACGTTCTTACTCACAAATTTAGCAAAAGAAACCTTATCTTCAATCTCAGAACAGAAATGTGCCTTTTTTTTTTTTTTTTTTAAAGAACATTTATCACTGGAGATTCACCTTTGTATTTACAAAAACAGGACAATTAGTTGCAAAAGTGTACCTATACCAAGAGGATCATGGTGTCTCTGTGGAAGGAAAATATGTGAGCACTGTACTCATGAGTACAAAAATGTGCTACCCTTGTCACAGTATTTTTGAAAGTGCATCATAACCACTGTACAATAAATGTCTGTCTCAGGGCCAAGATAAATGATACCATCGTCGTCGATCCTATACCCGGGTTGATAGATGGGAGCAGGAGCGCTGTGTTTAAATGTGTCTCAGTAAACACTGTTAGGCCTGTGTAAACAGAAGTACATTGATCAGCCCTCTATTCATGATCATCACGTCTCTGCCTGCACTGGATTAGTCAACATACCGACCCGTCTGTTTGCTCCACTGTAAACTGAAGCCAATGTCAATGCCAAAGCCTAATCGGGATACGACACACTGTTGGGACATGGTCGTATGAAAACTAGGGACTTATACTGATCTGGTAGAACTTTTTATTCTTATATAATATTATCTCAAAATCACCATTTTCATTTTTTATATTCCACAAAGTAATGAACAAAATAAATATGTATGTGCTTTAAACATAAAAGAAAGCATGCAAACACTCATCACAACAACAGACAATCCAAATTACTCCTTTGTGCAACTCCTCTCCTGTTGTGAGTATCTACAATAACAAAAGTGACAGTGTGTCAGTGGAAACCCCGGTTCCATCAATACCATGCTCGTGCCACTAAAAGCTTCTCATCTCACTGAGTCGCTCAGAGGAATGGGCAACACTGATTGGCTAAGCAATGACTATGTGTATAGCAGAGAAGAGAGAGAGAGGGAGAGAGAGGCATCGAGGCGTGGAGGGCAGCTGCATTGTATCACCCCATTTTAGCCCATTACACTATGTATGGGGGCCTTTTCCCCCCTCTTTTGCATGGTAATTATTTCCCAGCCCAAAGGTAGCTGCAGGCAACGTCAGCCACTGCGTCAGGACCAACTGCATTAGCCGGCCATTGCATTATTTATTTGTGTGCGGGCAGCCGGATGGATACCCCAAATCCCGCCGAGACTCGGGGGCCTCTCAATGTCACCTCATGCAATGTGGTAGGCATTTGCAACCACATGGACCTGCACCAGGAAAGCTTAGGGAGAGAGTGGCTCAAGGGCAAAATGGTATGTAGGTGTTGGAGGACATATGCGTGGGAGTAGTAGATGGGTGTGTAATGTATGCAGAAGTGGGTCAGAGGTTTACTACCTGCCCTCGCTTATGCAAGAGTCAACTGTGCAGGGTTCATTGTGACACACTGGATGACCATCTTAGGGGTCCTATAGGATATCATTGAGTACCAGTGTAGTCAAAAGTATAAATAGAGGGTCATACAGTTCACACTGCCTAAAGGCTTTTTGTGTTGCTATAGATGGTCACATACGGTTGGCTACCCCATGGGTATCATAGGTAAATAGACTTGATTTCAGTGCTGCGTTTACATTATGCCATTCTCCCCTGTGTATCAGTAATGGTTATTACACCCAAATACCAGTGGACTGGGTAAGTTCACCAGCATGTCATGCATTTTTGGAGAAGCACAGCTCAGTGATTGTGACTTTTGGGAGGTAATACCCTGGTGTCTCCTTCTTTACTACCGCGCGCACATGGACACAGAGAAGGACCCACACATTGCTCTGTGGAACCCCCATGACATGTCGGCCCCGGCCAATCGCACCGTAGTGCCCAGAATGACAGCTGAACCATTGTCCCTGTCATGGCTCCTCAGTGTAGAAACACACACATGCACACAAACATGTATCCACTGCGGTGCAACATCAACATCAACTCCCGCTGGCCCCTTGGATCTATTTCTCTGTCTCCCTGCTTGCCAGGCAGCTCGACCACACGAGACGCTCAGACGGCCTTGTGACATGACAGTGACAATGTACTGATGCTCCGGAGAGCACCCACAGCGCCGTCTAATTCACCCGGCACCACACATCACCCTCCCTTTTCTCACTGTTGACCCTAAGAGAGAAGATCTATGTTTCCTTCTCTGCCTGTTCTCTCACCAAATAAGAGCCAAAAAAATTCAACACAGATGCATAGAAAATTAAAACAATTTCAGTTATTTGGTGTTTGCAAAATTCAAGTTTTTCCTCTCATAGACCATACTAGAAATGACTCTTAGTTGGTTCACAAAATTATCCAAATTAGTAACACTTTTACTAATAGATGCATAGATATATAGGTAGGCAGATAGATGGATAGATAGTGTTAATGGCTTTGTAATGAAGAAAAAAAAAAAAGACAACAGGGAAAGAGAGTCAGTGATAGAGATAGTTAGACTTTGCCCTGGTGCCCGGCGTTCCCCCTAATGGGAGCTGACACTGCTGAAGCGGCCCGGATGGACAGAGGGAAGGACTAGCATATTGCAGGCGGCAGACCTCCCAATTATTTTTCTGGCTGATAAGTGCTGGTGCTTGTTTAAGGCTGCAGCATGGATGGAGGGATGGGACAGAGAGGGAGAGATGGAAGAGGAAGAAGAGGAGGAACTGAGGAGAAGTGGCTGGGGCTGGGTTGCATGGCTGACAGGTCTTGATCTGGCAGGATGGCTGCTGTCATACAAAACCTAAGACAGGGATTTCTCCCCAGGGCTTCTACGTACACAGACACACAAGAACACACAACTAATACACATCATGCATCATGTAAGCATGAGACACACACACACACACACACACACACACACACACAGTTTACATGTCACTGCATACTATTTGGACTACTGTACTTTGACAGTCTGTGTACTTGGATTGCATAATACAAACTGTAACATGTAATTGTTGCTGCATTATTTCTGTCACAATCCATTTACAAATATTGCATTACCTGAGAGTCTTATCCGTACTGCTGGAGGACATATTCAATGAAATCCTAACAGAACTATTAGTGCTGTCAATTGATTAAAATATTTAATTGCAATTAATCAAATTAATGTCATAGTTAACTTGCAATTAAT
Source organism: Etheostoma cragini (assembly GCF_013103735.1). Lineage (NCBI taxonomy): Eukaryota > Metazoa > Chordata > Actinopteri > Perciformes > Percidae > Etheostoma > Etheostoma cragini. The sequence goes on along the minus strand of NC_048412.1, from coordinate 21,876,772 downwards.
CCAACATTTTTACATATTCTAAATGTTCCTTGATTTCTTTTTGTCCCATTATTTTGTCTAATTTTAATGCTTTTATCAACATGGAAAAGTAGATCAGCTTGCTTTGTGCAAATGTTTTTGATAGAAAACAACAATGGCATACAGCCTATTGCAGTGTTCAATTTCACACGTAACATTCTCACTTGGAGCAAATAATCTCTCACACAGTGTCCATCTGTCCATCAACAAAAGGGTGAAAAAATACTTTGACGAGGGGGGGGGGGGGGGGGGGGGGGGGGGGGGGGGAGAATTCACATCAGCTGTGTGCTTGGCCGTCAAGTGGTGTTTCAGACTGGACGTGCTGCAACGATAGCTCAGTTCACAATGACAAAACACACAAATCACTTTGATCTTATCAATGGAACCATTTGGCAACTTTTAAGTAAACTTTCCATTCAGAATCTTTTTGGCATCCTTCAGGTGTCTCGCACCCCCCATCCACTCAAAACGTAACGTTACTACTCTTTGGCCGGCCCGCAAGCCCAAACAAGTGTGCGGCTTTCCTGTTGTTTAGTTACCGGTTTGGTTAGATCCGGTGTAGTGTTGTAGTTTTTCTAACGTTACTAGTTGTTGCAACAGCATGTGAAAAAACTACAAAGTTTGCTAGGCCAAAAAGAATGTTAATCTCAGGATAAAAAAATTGACGCCGTTAAAATGGGTTTGCGTTATCACCGTTAATAACGCGTTTAACTGACAGAACTAAGAAATATAAAACATCAGTTTTTCAGCATGACAGAAAGCAAAGTTGCTCACACAATTCCAAAATTCAATAAAAAAAATTTGACAAATAAAATATTTTTTTTTATTTGACTATTTACACCTTTCTCTTTCTCTTCGAGGTATTGCATATTCTAAAAATCATACCAATTAAATACATGGTAAAATAGGGGTAGGAATCACCAGAGGCCTCACAATATGATATTATCACAATACTTACTGTATGGCACTATACAATATTAAAACAATTTTAAACATATTACAATATTCTGTGATATGTTGCCATTTATAACCTTGTTCTTTCCCCGTTTGTTCATATCACTTAAATGTTATTGATGCAAAATGGGATTGTCAAGCAGACAAACACTTTTATAATAAAAGATTGATACTCTCCTTTGCGTGTGTGTGTGCGCGTGTGTGTGTCTGTGTGTGTGTGTGTGTGTGTGGAGAAACGTGAGGGCATTCTTGTATTCAAAATTATTTAATGAGTCTGAAAAAAAGTGCAAGGACAATTCATTTGAAAATAAGTCTTTTCAGAAATAATTATATACTTATAAAATAATTAGATACTTCAGATCAGAGACACTTCACATAAGAAAAAAGTTGTTGCATCAATCACATCAGGCCAAATCATGCAACATCATTTCCTCAGTGTCAGCTCTTGTCTAAGCAGTCGTGGTATCTGTGACGTGACAGCCTATAATTTGCCTCATGTTATTTTAAATGAACGCCATAATTAGGGTTATCCGATCCATGCTAAGTGTCATAATCCGGAGCAGAGTGGCTGCATTACTTTGGTGTCGTTGCCGTGCTGTTGATGCCTCACTGATCACCGCTCCTGCTGACATGGCCCACAGCCCGAAAATACCGAGTACTATCAAAGGAGAGTCTCTTTGATTTCATATCCGGCAATAAAACCAATCCCTGTGTCTCCCAAAGAACTTTGCTTCATCACTTCTTTTTATACTTCTTTTTATTTCACCTCATTTCTGCTCAGTATAAAAACAGAGCAAGCGAGAAATTCTTCCTCAGTCTTTTTACAACTTACTCTGTGTATTTATTCTAGCTCTTTTCATTATCTTTTTTTGATATTCTTCATGAATTGCCCAAGAGGGATTTTCTTTTTCCTAACTGGTATGCAGCTTCAGCAACTTTACTGTGCTCCCGGAGTGGCTAGGGGTTAGGTGAGTATAATTCAGGGATGCTTCTACAGGTATGGGCATATTGAGAAACAAAACGGACACCTGTTGGTTAAAAAACTCACTAACCACTGCACCAACCTGCCATATCTACCTTTTGTAATGCCCCTTGTATTTCCATGTACAAAACCCACTCTGGGATAGTTGTGCAGTTTTGGATGTCCTCCTAGTAAGGAAGCCTTTGTGTGTGCCTTCTCTCAAGCGAGAGTCACTCCTTTTGCTTTAATTACAGTAAGTACAGCAGACCCCCCAGGCTTGTTTAAACAGATCAACCAGCAGAAGAAAGAAGAAAATGCTAATTAGTCCCACAATGTTGCTGACCACGCTAGTTTCTTAGCACTGCTGAGTTTTATTGACATAAGAAGGACAATAGGAATCTGTATTCAAATGACTTGCTCTGCCCTCGTGTTTGGGTGCAGCTGCTGCGTAGACTGCAATGTACCACACATTTGTATTGCATTGTTAGACAGAGTGAAATTAGACACGGTGATATTAGGCAGTTGATAGGGGTTTGTGTGTACCTGTTATTGTTTCATGTCTAAGTGTGTCCAAGCCTGTGGGATTTTAGTATTAGGGTGTGCTTTGCGGTTTTACATGTGTGAATATTGAGAAAAAAGTGTGTGTGCATGTGTCAACTCCCAATCCTCAACTTCGGTGCAATGCAGAACGCTTCAAATGCATTCCATGTTTCTGAGCGGAGAAGCTCTCTCTCTTTGTGTGTGTGTGTGTGTGTGTGTGTGTGTGTGTGTGTGTGTGTGTGTGTTTTTGAGTGAAAGAGAGAGAGTCAGAATCAAGATCAATACTATTGACCTGTTTACCTTGGTGCCGAGCATACAGGCCAGCTCTCTCTGGTTTACCACTTGAAACATTAAAACCAGACTATTAGTAATACTTTGGTCCTTCTCTTTAATGATTGGACAACCTGCACAGGGGCACTCCACCTAACAGACACCGTGAGAGGAGAGAGACGGGGGTTAAAGGTGGAGGGAAACAAGGGGGTTAAAGAGAGAGAGAGACCCTGAATGTAATCCTCTTGACTTAAAGCCACTGCCTTTTGCCCATTTCTCGCCGCTCGCCTCTAGACCTGATGTGGTCACTCAACCCTATCGAGCTGCAGGGCATTGTGGTCAGTCCATCTCTGCCACACTCACCCCCCTCCACCCTCAGAAGCTTTTGTGCTCCCGGTCTCCCCCCCCCCACCCCTCCTTTTCTCATCCTCCTCCACACCACCAAAACAGAATTTCTTTAAATGCTTAATTTTTACCCCCTTTGGCTTCCTTTTTGCAAGCGCCCTCTCACTTGTTTGTCCATCGATTTTTCATCCCTCTCCAGCCACTGCCCCCCTCTGCCTCCTTCCCCTCCTTCTTCTCCCTCTCTTTCTCTCGCCTCTTCCCCCAGCACTTTGCCTGCGTCTCCCCAGTTTCTCCTTCTTTCCTCTGTTGTCGATGTAAACTGGTTTATTTATTTATTTTAGGCTTGTTGCCCAGGTAATTTGTGGCAGGTAATGACTTTCAGTGAATCTACTTTGCTCTCTTTGAATTCTTTTTCCGACCTTTGCATCATCCAGGCCCATCTCCCTGCACATACCCTTTGTCCCATTTGCTCTCCTACCTTTTTTCCATTTCCCTCTTTTACCATCTCACTGTCTCTCCTTCTCTCTCTCTCCTCTCTGCTCTCTGCCAGTGTATTTCTAATTCCCCTAGATATTGGTGGTGCACGGTACATGCATGTGTGTCTCTGAAGCCCACCTGAGAAGGTGATTGACACATGGCCCTCTCCTCACTCTCCAGCCATTGTTCTTGTGTCCGTTGGGGCATTGGAGGAAGGAAAGTAAGGTTGGGGAGAAAAGGGAAGGGGAGGGCCAGCATTGGCTTAAGATTTCAATTAATTTGGTGGTATTTTTCTCTGTTGCTTGCTATTTTTTAATTTTTTAGAAACAATTCTATCAAATGAGCACGGTAATTCAGGGGGAAAAGCTAAAGCTTTTTCTTCACAAAATGATCCCCAACTCATGTTAACTGGCAAGGTTGGGTGAAAAGAGATGCTGTGTGTTTGTGTGTATGAGTGTGTAGGCATTTGAAATCTCAAGACCACCCAACACACGCACTTTCCATCTGTCCACACTTTCCCTCTGTCCATCTTTCCTTTTCCTTGCTCCCATCTTCTTCTCCACTGCAGCCCCAGTAGCATTGCTACATTAGTATTCATAGGGGGTGGACAATGTAGGGGGGTAAATGAGACTGCTGGCTGTTCCCCCTGCCAGCTGGCATACTGGGGCTGGCTTTAGAGCTGGGCTGGACACTTACAGAAACAAGGAGTAGCTACTGGGAAGAAATAAGGACTAGGGCAAGAATTACAGTAAAATGGTTCAGAATGTTTTAGTTTGAACAGAAATAACCTCCATCTGCTGTATACCTTACGGTAAAGCAGTCTTTACTTTTCCTTACTATACAGTACTATGCTAAAAGGGGGGAAATGTCAATATACAATTTTGAGTCTGGTAATAAAAAAACAATACATGTGTAGCATGCTGGGTTTTCTTGCCACTTCCGATTAATGAAGACATAAACTCTGGTTTCTTGCAGTGACATTCCCTTCACTGAGACCCTTGAACAAAGTAAGAAAGGTCTTTTTTATTATTAATCAGATATTTAGAAGTAGCAGCATTAAACAACACTATTCTATATTGTTTACATTTTGACAGAAGTACAGTACCTAATGAATAACTTCCTCTGCATTGTGAGTGTGATGGACAGGTGTCAGTGTGTGGAAACCAGTTTCCTGGTCCTTCCAGGAGGGGACAGTAGAGAGCAGGTAGACCACATCTGCCTCCCTTTTCTTTAGGAGGAGGACTAAACGGGAGGCAAAGAGGAACATGAGAGACCCTCACAATAGCCACCAAGGAAGGAGATAAGTTAGTGTAGAGCAGAGGAATGAAGGAAAGAGATAACGGAAATCTTCTGATAAAAAGCTTGGGATGAAGGTGAAAAAAATCATAAATTCTAAATAATATTTCCAAACTTAAAAAAAGCACACATGGCACTTGCACACCACGTGGTAACGCATAAAAAACACATAGATGCACAAATATACTCTAGTACTTCCTTCTGGCATAATCCAGAGGTCAGGGCAGAATTCATCACCCTTAATCATGCAGATGAACGTGACCTTGGCCGGCCTTGGCACCTGGTCACATCGGCACCCTTATCCAGCCTAGCTTTGCATCTCTGATTGTGTTAAATCATGTTTCCCTAACATCAGCAGACACTGGATGGACAGCATCCTTCTCTAAGCACATCCAGAAAAGGATAATTGCCAAGACCTTTAAAAGCCTTTCAGAAAGAAACAGGGAAATCAACATAATTCAGATGAAGGGGAATATCGGAGATGTAAAGTTAAGTATGCCAGGCAATATTGGTGGGTGAAAAAAAAAAAATAGAGTTTTAAAGCGGTGGGTCCTTGGCATTATTATGATGATGCGTTTAGCCATGCGGAGTGGGCCAGCCCATTGGATGGCCCCTAAATGAAGAGGCTGACCTTCAACAAGCCCTCTCTCTGTTCATTAGCCACGTGGTGCTTATCTACAATAACACTGCTGAGGAGAATATGAGGCCAGTGGGCCCGGCCTAAGCCAATGATGCACTACCGGTGGAAAGATGAGTGTCTAAATTCAGCTTAGGGCGCTGGACTTTTACTCTATTACTACCTCCCCTGCTCCAATCTCCCCAAAGCCCCTTTCAAATGATAAAAAAAAATTCATACAGTATATAATATCAAGTTAACTATCATCGTTACTTATGGAAGTATAAGAGAGTGTTAAAGGCAGCGAGACAGTTTGTGTGCATACCTTTGTTTGTATACTATGTGTTTTGTGATCAATTTTTTTAAATTTAAAGAGCCAAATAAAAGTGCAAAACATTGGTCCAGATGACAACATACAGAAAAATACACTATACACACCAAATAACGCACAGTGCACCTTTTCCACAATCCTTCCTTGTGATCAAATGTTTCACTCCAAAACAAAGAAAGGACATACAGGAAAGAGGGAGGACTTCTTTGTTTATTTTTATGCATACAGTATTTTTTGACTGAAGTTTAAACTGCAATGACAAAGTTGCTTTTACTCTAAATGAGCACCGGAATGAAGGATAATTTAAGATGAATAACCACAAGGTCTGTTATTTTATGTTTTTCTCAGACACAGGTGGACTAGCCCACACTCTCAGTAGGACGCTTATCTGGTGCCTCCATTTTGGTGTGATGGTTGGCCATTTCTATCTACAGGACTGCGAAGGTAAGAGCAAGAGTCTATGGTTTTCTCTACCTGATGTCTGGTAGAACTCATTCCCCTTTCTCTCTTTTTGGAGAAGAAAAAAGAGAAATCGGCTTGATAATATAACAGTATGAGTATAGTAGGACATCTGTAAGTGGCAATATAGTGTGTGGACATTCCACTTGACCCTAAGATGATTTTGCTGCACCTGTAATTTACAAATCTGAAATCTGCGGGTGGGCAAAATTTGAAAGTACCAGCTACCTCCATACCAGTGAGTAAAGGCCAAATTCAGCCACATAGGAGGGGGGAGGGTAAATAAATGAATAAAGAACAGAGAGGGGCAAAGCAGACACAACGTGGTCGATAGTGTCAAAAGCGGATGACAGATCTAAAAGAATGAATATTGATCTTTAGGGGGCCTTTACTCAGGTGACCTGTGGGAGGTCAGCCAGTGTAATTAGACCAGAGGAGGGCTAACGCTGAACTGGGGATGAGGCTGGTCTAAGAGAAGAATGTTGGATACAGTATTGTACTTGGACCTTAGATGGGGACAGTGTACATACAAACTGTGCAAAAATGATTATCCTCGCTGGGAACACTTTATTTGACAGTATCAACATTACGTGACATGACACTGTCATAACTATGACATGACACTGTCATGAACGTATAATAAACCTTATAAACAGTTGTAAACGTTTTTGACCTCTGTCATTAAGTGTAATTCGGTTTTTGTCATGATAAGTTGACATTGTTTGGGTTGTCTTGATTATGACAACTTGACATTAATCCAAGTGACATTACCAGAATTGTCTTGGTCATGACAAGTTGTCTTTATATTTGTCTTGATTACGACAACTTGACATTAATCAAAATTACATTACCAGAAGTTGTCTTGGTCAGGAAAAGTTTACATTAAATTGGTTTGGAATGTCTTGGTTATGGAAACTTGACATTAACCAGGATGACATTACCAGAAGATGTATTTGTAATGACAACTTGACATTAGATCAGGTCTCTAACCTTGCACATCTAATTATAGTAATCATTATGTCAACATATCGAGAATACAAAAGAGGTGGATTTTCTGTTTATGTTAAGTCCTCTGGTAATGTCATCCTGTTTAATGTCAAGTTGTCTTAATAAGAACACTCCAAAGAAATCTAATGTCAAGTTGTCATGACAAATACTTTTTTCTGGTAATGTCATCCTGGTTAATGTCAAGTTGGCATGACCAAGACAACTTCTGGTAATGTCACTTTGAATCATGTCAAGTTGTCATAATCAAGACAACCCAAACAATGCCAACTTGTCATGACAAAAACCGAATGACACTTAATGACAAAAGTTATAAATGTTTATGACTTTTTTTATAAGGTTTATGACACGTTCATTACAGTGTCATGTCACAATTATGGCAATACTGTAAGGTGTGCTTAACTTTTGTGCAACAAATTTTGCAACTTTTGCTTTCAGAATTTGAGATTTTCTGAGTCCTCTATATCCTCCAGTTACCATCCCTTTTAACTAAAAAGTTTTTTTATGTAAAAAATTTGTGATGTGCCAGTGGTTTTGTGTGTTGAAGTGGTAAATGTGGACTCAGTGCAACATGGATAAGGTACTGTTTATTGGAGTGGGCTGGCGCTGGATTAGTGTCTATACAACCCCAGGCTACAGACTTTGCTCAAATAGGGTTCTGCTTGATAATGGCAGTTAACACTTGCTCTAAACGTCTCTCTCTCTCTCTGTCTATCTGTCTGGCTATCTCTCAGGTACTAGTACACACTTGAATCAAGGGAAGTGTGTGTGGTGCATTCAATCCCACAGTTTAACACACATGGATAAACATAGCTACACAAATGCATTCCCAAGCATATACGCAGAAATGGACACATGCAGGTGGGTGTACATACAGGCGCAGGCACATATGCATTCCTGCACACACCCACAGACACACACACATGCGTGCGCTGTCTCTTTATCTGTCTGGCTGTGGATAAATGTGGGCAGCGAAGACTGAGTGTGGCTGTAATCCGTGTATCATTGGCTTTATCCAGTGCAGTAGCACTGCTGATTTAGTGCTACACAGCCTTAGTAATGGGCCCCTGACACACACACACAGCTCACACAGTAGACCAAGTAGTGTATCCACCCCACATGCGTTGTCCTTTCTAAGTTGTTACTGCTCACTGGTTGACCCTCAGTTCAGACACACATATGCACATATTTTCATGTAAAGATAGAGAAACACACATGCAAGCATGGATGTACTGACAAACGGTTGCATGAACTTTCACACACACAGACACACGTATGCGCGCACACACACACACACACACACACACATACACACACACACACACATCAGCAGCATAGTTGTCGCCGCCCGGGGATGTCTCATAAGGTGAACTCGAAGTGAACCTGCTCCAAACATAAATAACATCTCTCTCATCTCTCCCCTCAGTCCTTCTTCCTACCCTCAATCTCTTTTTTCTCTCATTCTTTCTCTTAAGTCCCTCCCTGTTCCTCCTTTCCAGTTTCCCCTACTCTTTCATGTGCGAGCCGATACACAAAGTATACGCAAAAAGATGTTACGTATTCTGTGCCCACTCATAAACATAGTGTTGGAAACACCTGAGGTCATACCTTGGAGTACCCTTGCTAGCACACGGCAACTGTATGCCAATATTGCCACAGTCACATCAAAGTGATTTTCACAAGACTTTAGATCACATTTTATTAGGTGAGGTTTTAGATCTTTTCTTGTTGGCCAAAATTGGTTTTACTTCTCTTGCTTAGTTGTTTCTGCAACAGTACATGCATCCCACCTCTAAGCAAAGCACCCAGGAACACAATTAGAGCACACAATATAACATCTATCACTAATAACCTACAACCTCCCCGTGTTTATAGCTATTTATATCAGTGAATCCACCCCCAACCCCCTCCCTTCCTCCTCTTTATTGCTGTTGGTCCGCATCTTCCGTCCCCTTGCTAGCACTTCCTGTTAACACACGAGGCGTTTATTGATAGGCCATTCCCATTAGTGCTGTTTACCTGTCAGGGCTCACTGCACTAATGAGAGAGCTTTGGGAAGAAAAAATGAGTAGGGACGGTTTACCGCTAATGGATGTTTACAGCCTCCCTGGATACCACTGTGTTTGCCACCACCTCTGCTGGTACTCCTATCACTTGCCACAGACTCGTTCACCAGCTAATTGGAACAGGGCTGAAGAGCTAGTCTGGGCATATTTGATTATCATGGGATTAGGATGGGTGGAGAGAGCATGGCAAAGGAAGGAGCCGGATAAGTAAGGGGAGGATTGGCGTTAGAGAGTGGGAGTTGCAGTTAGGGTTGTGGGCCTAATCAATATCTAGAGATCAGGGGCTTTGAAGGGGTTGAGTGCAGACATTGGAGTCGGAGCTAGATGGTGGGTTTGAAAGGGTATGGACAGGGTCACAACATCAGGCCTACGTCAAAAGGTTCTTTTAGAGCACTATTAGTGCTGGTGGTGAAGGGTAATTGTGCCATTAGAGCTGTAAGTGATACTAAATGGTGCAGGTATGGTAAAGGAACTACTGCGTGTAGTGAGCAGGAAAGTAAGCTAATGCAAATCTCCAATCAGGCAGCTTAATAGCGGATTTATCCTTGAGAAAAGCACCCATATCAGTATGACCGATGGGCTTAAAATATATCCATCTGACCAAGCCAACTTGACTGAGTCCTTTGATTTGGTCTCAGGAGCAGAGGCCAAATAAATTTCATTCATTTTATTTTTAGTTTCTTTCTTATACAGCAAGGAGGTATTTTAGAGTGTTTTACACTGTTTGGTTAAGCCTTGGAGGCAAGTTTCTTAATAACACTGCTGTAAAAACATGTACAGAGGAGACTCCTCATTGTACTGAGCATATGCATTCTATATTGCCCTAGGATGGCATGGTCCCAAGATCCATTTATGTTTTTATTAGATTATTACGGAAATCTTATGAGTGCCGGATTAGCCGTGTAAGGTATTTATCTGTTTATTGAATGGCCTGGCTCATAACCTCTCTTCTTTTCCTCCTCAGTGTCCTTTTTCTGTTCCTTTGAGGGGGCAAGGTTGATATACATAGGGACGCTGGAAATTAGAAACATTTTTCAATCAATAGCCTGCTGTCTCAACAGTGTGTCCAGTTTGTATGATGGAGTATCGAATATTGCATGAGAGAATGTTAGTTCCTAGTGTCAATTTCTAATCCACATTTTCTACTGAATGGATTAATTTTAGTTGTCCATTGTTAACTGATGTGGTCAAAGAAACTCAGCAGACCCTAACCTTTTTTCTCTAATTCACTTGCTCAATCTTTTCCCTCTCAATTGCTTATCAGCTCTGTCTCTTCACTAATTAAACCACACATGAAACAAGGGGATTGTAGACAGACAGACAAATACACACACGCACACACACACACACACACACACACACACACACACACACACACACACACACACACAAAATGAGCGAGAGATAGTTGGAGCTACAATTACCAGGCAGGCCTCTAGTGTCTCATTGGGTGTCTATTAAGAGGGGGGCCTGGCTCATTGTAATGATGGCAGAGTTTAATTACTTCCACCCGGCGCCTGTTGTAAAACATGCTGATAAATGAGCCAACAGGACGGCACATCATTATTTTTCTATAGTGCCAGGCTGCTCGTACATGATTATGAGCGTGGGAGGGAGGTTTCTATACCTGCAAGAGCCTGAGCGTATTCGCTGCACACGGGAAGGTAAGAGGAAGGTGGCTGCGTGTGCGTGTGTGTTCTCAATTTGTCATTGTGTGTACATGGTTACAAGCACAACGAGTTGAGATATTTGATGGACCTGTAGATGCTAAAAAAAAGTTCCACCAACACATGGTGCTAGTGCAATGATATCTGGCCACCCATGAGATAGATATATATCATAGCACACAAAAGGTAATGTTATTCACTAAGCACAGGACGGGTACTGAGCACTGTATGCAGCTTAAATACAAGTATGCACACACTGTACACCACATCTCCCAAACAAATATACATATTCATAGTCATTAATTTTACACATTATTTTAGAGGAGGTTGCATGTGTGGACCCCCTCTGATTAATTGTGTACCTCCTCCACCATTATTAAATTGCTGAGGCAAATATCCCCCATACAATAAATCCCTCTTGGCCTATGATTAATCAAAAGGCACACAAAGCTAAGAGTGGTGGCGGGCAGGTAGAGTTACAGTGCTAAATCATCTTTATTGCACGACGAGAAGGTTTTTGCATGTGCTCGGTTGCCAATGCCATAATGGAGTGGAGTGTATGCTTCGCTTCTGGTCAGCCACCTTAGGGTCATGGACATACACATTTCAAACTCTGTGTCATTGATTTGCCAACCTGACCAGGGCAAAAAGGTGAACAAGATGGTAGCTAAATAGACTCTGAATAGGCCCAGTGATTAGAGGGACTTTACTGTCCCATTGACAACTTTCTTTTCTCTTCTTTCCTTATTTTGAGCATTTTTAGGCTTTCATTCAATAGGACATCTTAAAACAGGAAAGGGACAGAGAGTTGAACGACATGCAGAAAAGGGCCGCAGGTCAGAATCGTACCTGGGGCCTCTGCTATTAGGACTGAGCCTTTGTACATAGGGCGCAGGCTTAACCAGTTGAGCTACACAGGCGCCCTCCATCGACAACTCACCAGTCATCCCCAAAATTAAACTCAGGGTTGTGAAGCCATTTTATCCGTTTATGTAGGAGGGGAGTGTGAGAAAACGTTTAACCTTGCCCACTTTAGCCTGTAACATCATTTGGCCTCTCCTTCAATTAGTGGTAGGTCATACCGTGATAATATTGGGTTACATAATTAGAGTGGCTACCTCCCTGTCATGTCTGGCACATGACGGCTTTGTGGGGAGCAGTCACATGAAGCAGAGATGGAGAATCTACAAGACTTAGGTTTCTGGAAACCTCAATTAACCTAAATGATTAGCTGTAGCCATGGAGCGCACCTCACTAGCTTGACATTTCTCATCCAACCTAATATTAGCATAGTGACTTCATTCTATCCAGTTGTACTTCATCACTGTTCTTTTACTGGGAGGTCTTTCTTGTCTTATTGACCGAAAATGACAATGTTTGGAGTATCATAGCTTCCTTTTTTTCATTTAACACAGTAAGTAAGCAAGTGCTGATGCTAATTTGGTGGTTGCATAATGAGTTTTACATGTATTTGATTAATAGGGTGTAGGGTGGCAGTACAGCAACAGAAGCTACAGCGGTATGTGGTTTAACTTCACCTTATGTTAAAATCTAATTGATTCCAATGCATTTTTAATTACCTACTAATTGGTGATTACACTTTTAAAACATGCCCTGTTGTTGCTTGGGCAGAATCACAGGGTTGTTGAGTGTGAAGATGGAGTTTAAAGGGCATAGTCTTCTTAGCATCTACAACTAAATGTCACAGTTGTCTGTTAATGTGTCAACCAAATCAAACATGCACAGTGGTCGAAGGGTGCTAAGTGACAGGTGACCTTGGTGGCGTGATGGAAGACTGGGCTGGTATTTGAGCCCTCTGATCTTCGAGTGGGAAACCTGTCTAGAGATGTATGCCCAACCAATTAGACATGAAATGGCAGTGACACGCACTTCAAGTGTGTTCATGAATTCAAATGAATAATGTTTCTTTGCTTCAAACATATAGACAGGGACATGTGAACTTCAGTTTGTTTTATTTGTATCTAGGTCAACATGTATAATGATTGTTGTAGTGGTAAAAAAGGTTCAATTTTTAAGTATTACTCTTTTAAAACATACAATCTTACACCAAAGAATGTACCTTAACCTCTCTTACATCGTCGTCTCACCTTGTCAGGTTTGCATAATATCCAGAAAAAAATATCTCTTCATTCATTATTTTCTATTCCTTCCTTACCCCTAGTTACCATATCTTGGACAGCCATTGGATGACTCACGGAGGGCCCAGACACCTGGTTGGGTCGTGTGCTAGGCATCTGACCTCCCATACACACACCCTCCTGCCCCCCCTCTTACATCTATTACTGGGCCCCACAGTGTTCCATAATGTTCTGAGTAGTCAAGCATATAAATAAAGGTGAAGCAAAATGACTGCCTCTGTCTTGACAGAAGTGCTGAACCACAAAGAACACCTTGAAGGGCATGTTAACTGTCAATAGAGTTCTGTGTAAGCCCCTTCAATTAACATAAAACTTAACAGCTCCCTAGTTAGCCGCTATATAACCCTGGCGCTGTCTCCCCTCACCCATTCGCTATTTTACCCCCCAACCCCCCTCAATGTTGGCTGCAGTCATGCAGTCTAGCCGCCGAAAAGCCAGTAAACAACATCTCACCATGTACTTGCACAGAGGCGGTTACAAACACGCATACGCATACTGATATTATACACACACACACACACACACACATTAAACATAAGAATGCACACGCACACACACAAATTTGAAAAATCCCATTTACTGTGATGCTACGTGACTGAACTTTGCCAGCGTAGCGTAGCTTACCCCTCTCTCCTAGGCCCATGGTAATGCTGCATGAGATTTGTGATGCAGTGGGGAGATGCATATGGAAGGCCTGTGCTCAGATCTCTCGGTCATGCACCCCATTAGGTCCTGCTGTTGATGCTGTTGCTATCAAAGCTGAAGTAAACTGCTCAGCAGTCGGCTGTATGCTTAAGCACAAGGACGGAGACAGGCTAGCGATCACACTATACTGCTAGGATAGGCCTATCTATCTTGTAATTAGGATGTGTGAGTAGGCTACAGGGAGGTAACTTAAGGCTCACAAACAGCAGAGTGTTTTGGTGTAAGATCAGCCTGATTTGGGGTCTGCAGTGCACTGTGGGTGATGTTAAACTAAAGGTACATTCCTTATAGGATTTCATCTATGCTGAAGAATTGCATCATGCAGATTCTCAGACTTTGTAGAATCAAAACAATCTAAAGAGGATCAATTGCCCTGAAGACAAACAGAATGATGAAAATGCCCAGAATGAATGGGCTGAAAGATTCAACCCTCTATGTGTTGAATAGCCCCTAATGTGTTTGGGTTTTGAGATAACATGCAGTAAATACTTGCATTCTTCTGCTCATCACAAAAAATCCAATGGCAGCTTTCACATTTGCTTTCCATCACTGGTGATTCCTGGGGAGGTGTTATTTTTGCAGCACACAACAGTGCTGCTCTGTTGTAATTGTCTAGATTTTGCAAAGGGCCACTCATCTTTCATTCCCCTGCCAACACACATGCATATTCGTGGAGGTGAAACTAACATGCTTAGTTGTTGTTTTCCTGCTTTACCATTCTTCAGGGCGACTTAGTTCTGGTGTGGATTTGCTCCCATCTCGCCGGCAGCAATGTGCCTGTGTCTCTGGGAGAGGGATGGCATCAGCTGGCAACGGATGGCAGCAATTCAAACCATGGTTCCTTTTTCTGTGGGCGCTCCTGTTCAGCAAAGTATGAAGCCAGGGGCAGGTTGCTATGTACCTTCCTTTCTTTATTAATTCTTCCTGTTTTGAGTTTCTTTAATTCCATTCTTTACCCCCACCCTGTGTCTGAGTCTCATCCCTGTACAAACATCGTTCTGCTGGCTACACTACAGGCGTGGCCGATGAGATGGTTTCTCTTCAGCTAACTAGGCTGCTCACATTGGCGAATAAGCAGTGAATACAGAGACGTAAGGTTGTTGATAACAAATTAAGAAAGAAATCTCAAGTTTGTGTAAAACAAAAAACAGACTATAATGTGATCAAAGACTAGAATTGAAAAGGAGATGTGAAAGAGGATAGCAAAGAAAGAGAGTGTTTACCAGAGTCAAAAGAGACCAAGAGGTGTCTGTCAGTGACAAAAGGTTGTTCATCCTATTGCCAACTCGGCCTTATCCCTTTAGTGTAGCGCTCTGGTTTTAGGTTTGCAGAAAGACTCTTGCGTGAAATTCTGCTAAGCATGGTTGGGAGCCGCAGAACATGGAACACGGATGAGCCGGGATTAGGGAGGCCCAAAGCCCTCCCTTCATCCGCGCCTCGTAGGGTGTCTGTGATCTGGATGGTGCTCAGTGGGCGACACATGCCTGTCAATGTCCACTGGCTGCACACACAGCGAATCAAGGTCTTGCACGGAGTGACGGGCCACACGCCACCTCAACAAATCCCCCACTCTTCCACAGTGCCACTCATCTATACACCTCTGGCCGCAAAACTCCCCCCTCCTCGCCTCAAATTTCCAGTCCAGTCTTTATCACCCCTCAAGTTACCTCTCCACACGACTCTGTGTTCTCACTGTGAGCTCATCACGTCTCAAACCCAACTAGGTCACTTAGCCAGATGTATGTGCTACTGGAGGTGATGTATATTTTCAGGGGTTTCGATGTTTGCCTGTGAGACCATGTCAGGCTTGGCCTTACGCAAAATAATATTGTATGGTGCATGGGTGTGAATTTAAGTGTCTGAGCTCAGTCTTTGTGTGTCCATCTGCGCGCACTGATGACCGTGCGTGTCAAGGGCCCATATGCTGTCCTCCTGTCTCCTCTTTCTGTTCCTGTCTTTAAGGACAGCCATACTTGCACACGCTTTTCATCTGCAGTCAATACCTATTGAGCTGTTCATGAAAGGGAAATGACAGCTAGTTCATAACTTTCAAGGCTGATCGATAAGTACCTGCACCAGCTCAACAAAACATTCCTGAATCACTCCTCTCTTCAAGAACTCATCCCCCCGAAAACACCTTTTTAGGCACAGCATACCTGATTGAAAAGAAAGCCCTAATTTGTGTGGAAAATGTTTGATTTTTGATTTGATTTTTTAATACTAGAAGCCATGCCAGATGTAGGATTACGAATTACACTGTAAGTGCTTTATTACAAAAGAAGCTGTTGTTTATACTTGACCTTTTAGTAGGTGATTTACAAGAGGTTATTGCGCAGGTGTTTTGCAAAAGAATTTCATTCAATGAAGACTGTAAAGTGTCTGCATACTGTGATTTATATGGTATAAGTCTGTGCATAGATTGAAAAGTGTCTGAGGGCACATTCATAAATATTCACTTGTGAGGGTGTTTGTATGACTGTTGCATATATTGTTTAATTAAGTGTGAAAGAAATAAGGAAAAACTGCACTTTACATGGCACCAACTTATCAGCTGAACTCAGGTGAAATCTTTGATCCTCTAAATATACATTGAGTCATTCAGGAAAGATAAAGGGGAAGCAGTTAAAAGGGATTTTTATATTGAGTCATCAAATAAGATATTGATTCTAAGCTACTCATATAAGTCAGCTGCAACTAATATTTAGTAAAGACAGTGTTTTTCACTGCTTAAATAGGTGTTTGCACGTTTTGTACATGCTTGAATTAGTGTATATGCAGCTATCATTTTTTCCTTTAGCACACATTCATTCTTCTTTTTGATGTTTGTTAGTGTGCATCCCTGTGTTTCTGCACTGTGCTTGTATTTGGCCGTTAATGGCTTGGCATCTCAGAGGTTAGGTGCAGTCACAACAAAGCCTGCAGCCCTCAAAAACACACATGTGTCCCCTGAGTCCAGGGATGTCAACACAGAAGACAGAGGAGTCTTTGAGGGCCAAACTAAGAAAGCTCAGGGCTTGAGAGCTAAGTAAGGGAAGAAAAACTAAGGGCGGATGTGGGGGAATAAATGATAAATATCTTTGCTTACATATTCAAACATGAGAAGAAAGAAAAAAAAGTACTCCCTCGCTCAGCTTAAAATACTAAACTTTGTCAAGGTCCGGTTGTGACCAGCCAGCAGGCAGCTGTGGCTCCAACACCTCTGTATCTCTGACTCTCTCTCTTTCTGATGCTTTCTCCCTCGACCTCCCGTTCAAAGCAAAGTTGGCTCCTTATTTATGTGCAAATTTGCTCTTAGGCCCTACGAGGGTGGCGCGCATGCTGAATCTCTCCTTTCTGGGCTTTAGCAGATTATCCCGCTGCTCCCTTTGGTCCCCGTCGCCCTAAGCCCAGCTGCCCCGACCTTTTGTCATTGAGACTTTCTCTTCTCGCCTTGGTGTCTTTCTTTACCTCTCTCCCCCCTCTCCCCCTTCCATCACATCACTCCATACACTTCCCCCC
>NC_048412.1:21824243-21859305 GCF_013103735.1 Etheostoma cragini | reverse complement strand
GTGTGTGTGTGTGTGTGTGTGTGTGTGTGTGTGTGTGTGTGTGTGTGTGTGTGTGTGTGTGTGTGTGTAGGCAGGGGTGAGTTGTAGAACACCGGGCAGTTGGAAAAGCGGAGCTGACGAAAAATAGAGAACCAAATCAACAATGTGACCTCCTCCGACCTCATCTGTATCCCTACACCAGCCTCCCATCCCATCCCACCCGCCTGACACACTTGCCCCTTTTCTCTCGCCGTTGCCTCCCTGCTGGGTTGGGTTGCTGAGCAAACAGAAGGCAAAGAGTAGACTCTTTCTCTGCCTCAGCTCGCCGTATGGGCACATGGAAGGATTTGGGAAGCCTCAGCCTGCTAAGCCACTTCATTGTATTCTTCTCCATCTTCCCACTCTCACCTCTCCCCTCTCTCTGTCTTTTGCTGTTCTCACACTGTCTGGGCACAGTCTAGTCCGCATAAATATAAAAGCAGTGTCGTCATAGAAAGGCTTCACATCTGCTTGACTTTGAAAAAGTAGATTTTTATAGTTACCACCCTTTGACACTAAAGATAGACAAATAGTTCAATGTTTGCAAAAATGTGTTAGATGGATGTATCCATTTATGAACAAAAAACATGTAATATGGGAGCTTTGTTTTGTCAGAGCTCTAAAACACATAGGATGTTTTTATGCTATTTGCGCTTCATTAGATGGGGTACCTACTTTACAAGAGACAATATAAAGTTATAAAGTCAGCATTATAGCCTCTAGGTAGTCTGGCTATTACCAGACCAATCTCAATCTTTTAAGATTGAACATTAGTCTGGGGGGGTCAGCTCTGATTTTTCTACTGTAGAGGCGTGATCAACGGACATAGTTCAAATGACTCTGTACGCAATTAGAAAGTCTTTTCAGACCACCAATCAGACCAACAATCCGGGAGACGTACGTTGCCGAACGGGTTTGCTGCGCTTCGGTGGCCGTGATGTTAAATGTTAACAAAAAGCTGCTTGCCGTTGCTTTTCTATCGTCATCGTGTTAAACGCGTCAATAGCACTCCAGGTGGGTAAGCTAGTTTGTGATTGGTCCCCGCAGATTTGGAACGGAAGCAGTATAGAAAAAATTTACAGGTTTCCAGCCTGAGCTGCAGGGCAAAATCAAATTGTCGGCAGATCGGGTTGGGTTTACCCAGTCTAGCCTCTCTGGTACATTTGAGCACAAAAATTATACTAACAATGCTCCCGAATTAGTGACAGGTCCTGCTACAACCTTCATTAGGTATATTTATCTGGCGAAGGGCCTTTTAAACTAAACCGTTATACTAAATAGTAAGTGATACAGTGGACAGGAGTTTTCCAACTAAGTTTTTCCTCCAAAGGAGTAATGCATAAGTATTTGTTGGGACAGTATGTCTGTACTGTACATGTTCATCTGGCAGTATTGAACTAAAAAGCTAAGACAAACTTGTCTGACAGTTGTTTGACTTTTTTAAGCTCAGATGATGCAAAATAACCTTTTCATTCATCAATTATCAATTGTTGTAATCAACTATTCAACTACTGGTCTCATTAATTTTGCTTTCATACAGTCATTTCTCTTCAAGGTTTCTAATCTTTTCTATTTGGATGAAATCAGATGATTGATTCAAATCAAATGAGGTAAAATGGATGTTGACAGAGGAATTTATGTTATCTCAGTCTGACTCTCTTGAACACACCCGCCCACACTCAATTGCACACATACACATCACTTATATAACACTACACCCCCAGGACCTTGTGCCTCTCTCTTCATTGCTTCACACACCTGTCTAACTGGATATTTAACAACTTTTCCCCTTCCCTATCACCCACCCAAAACCAGCTAAGAGAAACAATTACGCTCAACTCTGCCACTGAAATGACAATGCGACATCCTCTTCACTTAACACCTCCCGACTGTTAACCGTATGTGGTAATTACCTTTCTGTGGCATCTTCACAGTCACTTTATTAGTCTCCTAACAAGGCTTTTTAAAATATAAATAGCAGCCAATGAAATGGCAATTAACCTTGCAAATACGTATAAATGACTGTCCAGGAGACAAGGATGTTGGCAGAGACTGTCAGAGGGAGGGAGTAAAAGAGAGGAAGAGGGAGAGATGGGAATAAAGAGGGGGGGAAAGCAGAAAGAAACACGCAGGGAATGGTGGGAGATGATGCCGCCCATAGGCAAACTGCTCCCACGGGCCATTGTTTGTTGTGTCTGCGCTGGACCATTGTTTCGGTCCCTATTAACCTCTTGGCCCTGTGTGCAAGAGCGGGAAAGGATGGGTGGATTCAAAATGACAGACATGGCCCAGTGACATGGGAGGTGAGGAGTGGTTTTAACAGGGGCTTAGGGGCAGTGGGGACCCTCACTGTCTGTCTAAAGAGGGGGGGGGTGTCTGCAGAGGCTG
Source organism: Etheostoma cragini (assembly GCF_013103735.1). Taxonomy (NCBI): domain Eukaryota; kingdom Metazoa; phylum Chordata; class Actinopteri; order Perciformes; family Percidae; genus Etheostoma; species Etheostoma cragini. Next base: position 21,856,899 of record NC_048412.1, on the reverse strand, counting down.
TGTGTGTAGGGGATGTGTGTGTAAGTGTGAGAGAGATGGAGAGAGTGTGTAAGTGGGTATGTCTAGTTGACCAGAAGGGGGAGGAGTTGGCCAGCCCAAGCCTAGTAATATGATCCCTGTCACTATCTGTGTACGTCAGGCAGACAGCCCTGATGCTTCTCCTGTCCTGGAGTAAGCTTACTAAGTTGTAGGATTTCACTCAGGACAATTTGACGCTTGCCATGAAACTTGACTTGTGATAGGGTTGTGGTTGCACACTGTGATTCTATTAATCTGTATTTGTTGTTCTGTATAGTTATTGATTGTATATTATACTTCTGTTTTTCTATTTTGTGATGTTACAGCTATTATTGCTGCCTACTCTGTACTTACATTTTTTTTTCTACAGATCTTAATAAAGGTCTGAGTGTAGACAAAGCAGTCTCTTTGAGATCTTCTGAGAATGTTAGAAAATATATACATTATCAACTTGACTTTACTCTTTCTCCTAGTACATTAACTCATACATAAAATAAACACTGATAGCCAGACAGTCAGCAGATCACCCAAAGCTGTCTCTGGATATACAGAACAGGCAGATGCATTTTTTGTCATGTCTAAAAATAAGTATATACACACATATATATACACACACACACACACACACACACACAGTAAATAAAGTATTCTAATACCAGTTGATGTCATGGGATTTATGATAACACTGGCCTGGATGTACCTTAAAGTTTAGACTTTCAAACATAAGAAACTTATCCAGTTTAGCAAAATCCCCGCTCACCTTTTCTTTCTCTCGTTGGTGAAAACGTACAGAAGCCTGTTGGTCCTTGCAAAACTGCTCTTCCTTCATGAATAGATGTGGCGCTGCGTGGGTGTCACATCAAGAAGTCACTAGGAAAAAACTTTTGTCGCTTTACATGGGGACACACCATTTCCTGCAAATGAGGGACGCAATCTCTGCCTCCTCTTATGTGTCCAAGTATTACAGGATTATGAGAACAGGCGAGCTAACCCCTGTGAGCCTTACCTGTGCTCTAGTCAGGGGTGAAACGACAACTCTTTGCCACACATTGAGAGCCAGTGGGAGGAAGAAGCTGGAGGAAGGTAGCCCTAAGGAGGATGAACTGTGGGATTTAGAGTCCTGTGGGTAGGGTAGGCATGCCAGATATTCTAGTTGAAAGTCCTGTGGATCAGATGAAGCTGTCAAGCAGGGCAGTGAGATGAGAGCCATAGGGAGAGGGAGCTTGGAGATGGAGGCCAGGCGGGGAAGCTCATTGCATAGCAGAGACAGAGAGCTTAGTCTGAGGATCAGGGTTGTTTTATAGGAAACTGTCAAAGGTAGGGAGAGAAAGGGAGCTGAGATAGAGTGTGACTAGAGAATCAATGAGGTGAAGAAATGGAAAGCTTAAATCAAAATAATTCCCACAAAGATCAGATTAGGAAACAAGGTTAAACTCCGTTTTGGCTTGATTTAAATTATGAACTGGGCACTTTAGTGTTACAGCAGACAACGGTGTGGAAATGTTTGTGAAATCAGCTGCCACTTAAACTAACTTAAACCATTTGAGTTAGCAGACATAAAGGGTCAGGCAGTGAAAATCTCAGAGTAGACTCGACAAGACATATGAGCAGTGTTTAACGTGTCGTTGTGTGTCTGGACTTCACTCGTCTGGGAAGCCTGGGAAAGTAGTGTTAAATTACGCAGAAGGAGATAGCGGGACCCTGTCAGGATATGGTGGGGCATTGTGGAGAGTGCAGTGGATGGACGTGGCACTGGTTTGTGCCCCCCGGAGTGCCCTGTCAGGCCTCATGACCGCATTGTGCAACTCCACTCAGACACACAGACACACACACACACATACACACACACACACACACACACACACACATACACACACACACGTGTATATACACACACACACATTACATGGATCTCGAGGGGTCAGAGGGAAAGAGACACACAGACACATACACACATAAATGCACGCACACACATACATGCTCGCATACACACACACACACATACACACACACACACACACACACACACACACATTCCAGGAATGTGGAGGGATTAAAGGGCATCCGAGGGAAAGAGAACCATGGACTCTATCTCCTTCCTCTTGAGTTTGGCAGACATTAGACTCTATTGCTTTTACTACTGCCCATCCTTGATTGGAATTATTAAAAGTTATATTAATCAAGTTATTAACTACACATTGAATGTGGTGAAACACTGATTCGATTTTAATGTTTTATTTTTAGATTTATCTCAGTACTTTATATACAAATAAAGATACGAGTTAGATAAAGTTATTTATCAAAAACCTCGGCTATGCTAACAGGTGAATCAGTTTTCACTGTACATGTGTTAAATACATGATATACTGATACTATACATGTGATTTTGGCAGCGCAATTCCCAAACTGAAACTCCATATAAAGCTTGACACTCAGATTATTGATCAGCAAAGCATTGATCATACAGCCTGACAAACTGTCGCATTACTCATTAACCAACAACAAGCATTAACATGCATTTACTTTGGGCGTCAAGCAGCTCTCCGCTCTCCTTCACTACGCTAAAGATACTTGGAAGGTCTATTTTTGCACAAGCCGCAGGCCATTGCGACAGGAAGTGAAACACCGAGAGAATTCGGTCATTTTACCCAAATAAGAAGTGTTGATGAATGTGTTTTAATAATTCCAAATTCCCTTGCATTATTTTTGATAATGGACTCCACAGAAAGTGTTATCATACTGTATTGAGACACATAATAAGTAAATGTCCTTGTACCTTTTCTGTCTGGATCCACTGATTCTCTCGAACCTCTTTTTGTCTGCTTCAAGGTGCTACAGAATGTCATTCAACCCTCGGTCTGACTCTATTTATTATTTATTATTTTAATTTTTTTAAGATTATTTTTGGGGCATTTTCAGCCATTATATTTGAAAAGACAGCTGAAGAGATGAAAGAGGAGAGAGAGGGGGGGATGACATGCAGCAAAGGGCCACAGGGGTTGTAGTCAAAACCAGGCTTACTGCTTTGGGGAGTAAAACACTGTTTATGGGCGTCCGCTCTACCAACCGAGCTATCCGGGCGCCCAAGACGGTCTGTCGTGCTGTGGGGAGCTAAAACCTTGATGTAAAAAGTTGGTGGTAAGCTGACAGACATGGTCAAACCGTTACCGTAGGTTGGGATTTTTGCGTACAGTAGGTGAATGTCTTCATTTGGCATGTCTACAGCAGTTGAGGTGTTGGGAAACATTGTGTGGTGGAACATTTCTTTGATGGCTAGGGTGTGGAGCCAATTGCATTTTGGCATTCAGCATATTCTGCGACACTTCAGGGGTTTACAAATCGGATTAATAAACGCTTAATTACTTTAAAAGGAAATTCCTCTGGCTTTAATCGAATATTAATCACTGCTTATCGTTGTCTTTTAGTCACACTTAATTACCATGCTTTTCTGCTTTTTGTCTCTTCTGTTTTCTGGGGTGTGCAAAGATAAAACAGTGTTCTGCACGGCTGAATCACCGCCTTTATTCCTAAGATACTTGATTATCTTCTATATCAGTCTATTTTTTTACCCCATTAAAACCCTGTTTGTTTTGTTTTATAGTGGATTGTTAAGACCTTGAATGTATATTTCTTGCAATACTAATATTAAACCACTCAAAATATGGGAAAACTGTATAGGAAGAAACTCTTCTGTGGATAAACACATTGTGGATGCTGAACTGTACTTCAAGGTTTCCCATGTGGTAAAAGTAATGAGTTTTGAATAATCTAGTACAGGTCAAGCTGAATGGTTTACATTTGTTGTTAATGTGGATTTACAAGGTAAGGGGTCACTCTCACGCCCACTACCCATCCATTACCTGTGGCTATACCAAGAGATGGACGTTTTGGCCAACCTATCACATGTGGAAGCTTAAGCATTTGTCTCCAGGGCACTGACTGACCACACGAGCTTTGCTGTGTCCAACCCGAATATCCCCTGACATGTCGCTCTGGCGCCCAGAGAGTATAATTCAACCTGATTGGCTAGCTCTGCTGGAAGGCATGATTCTGGCCTGTCCAGCACCACACATCACTGTGGCCCAGGGGCATTGTGGGAAGGGGGGAGGAGCGTGTTATCCTGGTCTAGTTAACACCGGTGACTTAGATGAAGGAAGAGCCTATTGGTTTAAAAAATCTATACAATGTTTTGGGAAAAAATACTCCCAAACCTTTATTTTGTAGTTGTCATTCATTCAGGGATTTTCTTTTTTAATATCTGAGGTGTCTGGCCACTTTCTTCTGTCTTGCTTTCTCACACAGTTTCCTCCCCAACTCGTTAAATTCTTGCGTACACATATGTGCAAACGGGGTGCACTCTAGCATGTGCTCTTCTTTTGTTTCTCGATTTTGACACAAAGTGCTAAGGGCCAAACTGGGCAGCGCAAGGGATGCTTAGCCCGATTCTGTCTCTCTCAGTGCCCTCGGATGCCCTGCAGGCTTGAGAAAATGGCCTGGGAGACTTTGCTATGTGCCCTGCTTCCATCATATATGACCAGTCCACTCCCTTGGCACGGCAAAACTAAGGTACTCTAGCTGCCTTAGAAGAAATAGATCAATTAAAAGCTTTATGGCTTTGCTAATGGTCTCTGATGTTTGAGCGCCAGTGGAGTTTTTCTAGAGCAACGAATGAATTGCCAGTGAACCAGGAACCCTGTTATTTCACTGATGCTCATATTAGTTTGTTTTGCTCTCACTATATTACTCTTTCAAATTGGGTTGCATACAAAAATATCTTTAGTGGACTATTTTGAATACGAGTAATCCAACCAACAAATACGTATACAAGCAAAGTAATATTCCTCAGACTGATGAATTAGCTGTTTTTGTTTTGATATTGCTTTTTTTGTGGGGGGGTAATGTCATGAAACCTCCCCTCTCTCTGATATCAGTAATAAGAGAGGGACTGGCATAGAGCGCAGCAGGAAAGTGATTAATGTAGTGCAGTTCCTGCCACATCCTGGCACGATACATCCTCTGGTAGGTATTGCCAGCTGGTTCTTCTTCTTTCCTGCAGAGAGTAGCAGTACCAGTCTCCACTGTAATAGCAGCAGCAAATTAGACTTTCTACAAATGAACTATACCCCCCTTTTTCCTTTACCATATCATCTTCAAGGTGAGGGTGGTGGTTATCGTGGTGAGGGGAGATGTAGAGCGCAGCCGATTATCCCCTAATTAACGCTGATACCTCCCCCATGGACAATGTCCCATCCCATCAGTGGGCCGCCGCGTCTTAATGTTAGGTGCTAACTGCCTCCCTCACATATGTCAGTCCTCGTTAAGGGACTATGCCGCGTGGTAATGTCCTCCCGTTTAATGGCTTGTAAAATGATGGTTAACACTCACTATTTGGCTTCCCTCCGTTTTTTCTTCTCACCGCCACAGCGAGATGACAGATACAGTATGATCGAGCACTCGTCGGGGGAAGTTAATTGCAGGCAGAGAGGACCTTGTGTATGAAGTGAGATAGTTGAAAGAATGTAAATGATTGGCCCCTTGGCTACATGTTATAATGTTGAACCAGTCGTACTCACAATTTGGTTATGGGTGACTCGTTAGGGTGACTGTTATCTGCCCAGCCACAGGCTAAATAGATGTATGAGGTTTGAAATTATTAGTTGTCCATTACTAAATTATTAATCAGACCAGGCTGCTTCATTAATAAAATACAGTTTTACCACAGCTATGTCATAATCATTAACGATGATCAATGACACACAAGTGCACGTAGGCAAAACCTCACAGGCAACAACTCTGAACAATTAAATGTTTTCCTTTTGACCCCCACTTCTGCATTCATTAACCAACACCCATTTCTTAGAAATCTATTACGCTGGGCGCCCGGATAGTTTGGTGGGTGGAGGGTGCGCCCATGTGTGGAGGTTTACTCCTCGGCGCAGCGAGCCAGCGTTCGACTCTGACCTGCGGCCCTTTACTGCATGTCATTCCCCCTCTCTCTCCCCTTTCATGTCTTCAGCTGTCCTATACAGATAAGGGCCTAAAATGCTCAAAAAATAATCTTAAAAAAAAGAAAAGAACTCTCACGGAACATAACTTTACTCTGTCTGCAAGGCAGTAAAAGCAAGTAAACTGTCACTTCTCAATATGCGTGCGTTTTCGTTAGACAACAGTAAGAATTCTTTTAATGTCAGGAGCGTTGCTTCTTTTTCTCTCTGCGTCTCCTTACCCGCCTGCGCCCCAACCCTCTCTCTCTCTCTCTCTCTCTCTCTCTCTCTCTCTCCATCTATGCATTTGTGTTGCATTATGAAAAAGCAAACACGATTATTTTTGATTTCCCGTTTGCTTGAGCAGTACATTTGGCCCACCCCTCTCTCCCCCGACCCTCTTGATTGAGGGCTAATGAAAAAGCTGTCCTGAGCGTCGCTCCCTCCCTGTATCCATTAAGAATAATTAGACGGGAACAATTTTGATGCCTGTAACCTCGGCGAGTGTGGCTAATGGTGTTATAAATTGCTCCTTGTCCTGGGCCCTGCACGCATTGGCGCGCAGTGGTGGGGGCGAGACGCTTAATTCAAAAGCACTCTGTCAACAGCACTGATTTGTGTGGTTAATGAGAGCGTTTAAAACAACAGGCGCAGCTCATGCATCCTAATGCCGATGGCAGGAGCAGGTTCGATAAAGAGGCTTGTCCACCATAATTAGCCACGACAAACGCCCGGGATTAAGAGACAGGGGCCGAATACAGTGTGCCCTCTTAAAATGGGCCCTGTTTGCCCCACTCTGCCTGTCTTTGATTGAGTCTCTCCTTATATCCTCTCTTTAACAGCATGACTAACTGCAATGTTTCTGTTATCTCTGTCTTTTGGCCTGACAGCTTGACTGCCATGTTTTCTTTTATAAATCATTGTAGTTTTTCTTTCTGTCTTTCTACATGTATACTATATTGGTTTCCGGGGCAGTAGAAGTAGTTAAAGTCTAAGAAAGCTCACTGGGTCAGGGACTTCCGGTGGGTGGTGGCATTCTGACCTTACCAGCAGGGCTACATGTTCTCCGCTCTCTAAATCCAACATTTTCTCCCCTGAGGAGTCAACCTATTTTTCCACTGATCTTCACTAGTTTTTTCTCACTCTCTCTAGTGAACTGTTCTATCTGTGTCCCTTCCACCTGTGCTGTCTATTTATTTTCGTATTTCTCCTTTTTAGCTCCTTTTTCATGTGTTTTTTCTAGACCATATGCTGCTCTCCCTTTTCTTTTTTTGTCTGCTTACTTTACCTCACTGGCTAGCTTTTACAGCCTTACAGTGAAAGGGTCAGATGGCTAGATGCCTGTGGGTTTAAGGCCTCAGGCTAAGAGGAGGTAGAGTCATCAAACTATAGCAATGCCCAAAAGCTGTCTCTTTGTGCTCAATTGAAGATTAGGAGTGATATTCAGAGATAAGAAAGGAAAAAAAGTGCATATGTGGAGAGGAAAAGGAAAGACTGATTGAAACACATACACAGAGATTGACACTGGAATCAAGGACTTTCATGGCAAGGGACTAGAAATGATAAATATAACGGTTAAAACGAGGGTAACTTTTATCCTTGCCAGTGCTGTGTGGTAAAGGAGCCTCTAATATGTTTTAATCAGCCGTCTTCTGCAGAAGGTCTTCCAAAGGACTGTGTCTGTGTCTCTGTAATGGATGGAGAGTGAGAGAGTGACAAAGCCAGGCCCACGTTAAAAGGTGTTCAATTCCCCTGTAAATGCATGCTGACAAGATTAATTGAGCATTGCAAATGGTAAACTCTGAAACCCACACCCTAAAAAGCGGACACACATGCACACAAATACACAAAGATGAAGGTCTTGACACAAATACCCACACAAACAGGCTGAAACACACACCCAAGCACTCATATATGCGTACAGACACATGCATGTTGTGTTCATAAACACACACTAGTCTGCACATACCCACAAGTATGCACACAAATATACACACACACACACACACACACACACACACACACACACCCCTGCTGGCCTCCCTTAGCCTACTTCCACGTGTCTTGCCCAACACAAATGACTTGATGGGCAGTTAAATGCAGGGGTCGGGGGTTAAATGAACACCGTTGTTTATGAGGATGCGGTGTGAATCCATTTGCATTCTAATATTCTCTCTATTCTGAAAGACACACACATGCACACACACACACACGGCCCGTTACGGGCAAAAGGAAGGGTGCAAGAGGAGGGGAGGTGACTGGTGGACGGCTTGTTTTAAAATCCCATTATCAACTTATTTATGGAATTCATGGCCCAACAACCTCTGTGACCTTGTTTTGTTAAACATGAACCAGACACGATTCCAGCACGTGGTGCTGCCTATTAGCTTTTGTTTTCAATAGCCTTAAAATGTCAGCAACTTCAATCACCCCTTGGGCAGCTTTCCACTTGTGTGTTTTGGCTCTCATCAAATGGACACATGGTACACAAACACAGTCTCACACGCTTACACATACACATCCATAAGGGCACACAATCATTCACACACATAGTATGCCTGCATTTAAACATGCCCACTCTCATGCAAATGTAGAAATGTACACACAGGCAAACACACAAAATCTAAAATGCATCCATAAACAAACATTCCCACTCGTACTATCCCATAAGCAAGGCATCCAGACAGACATCATCCCATCCCAGACCAGACCGCATTACTCCCTGTCTATATTTGTGTTTGTTTGAAATTTAACCTAATCTCTATGGCTAGTCATGGGCTGACACACAAGAATGAAATCCATGCAAATCCCAACAACCTCTTTACCTAATGCTCCTTTTTAAACATGGAAGACCACTTTAGTTCCGTCCAGCTATCAGCACTAGGGCTGGGCACCAAACATTGTTACATGTTATGGCACCAAGAAATACTCTATTTAATACTACTTATTTATCCTTCGGTGCCAAATTTCAGTTCCAAAAGCGTCTGTAAGCCAGTAATCATGTAACATACTTGCATGTAAGGACCTAAAGTTGCTGGCGTCTTACGTAACCTAAAACATGTCATGTGAAAGAGACACCATCATGTGGACGATATTTAAAGGTTCTCAGACTCGGTACGGAAGGGAGGGGGAGGGGATCGGATAAGAAAAAAGGAGTGGCGAGTTACTCTTTTTTGTTTGAAAATATTTTGAATGCCAACAAGAAGTAATGTCACCCAACATTGCTTAGAGCCCCTTTAAGTTAGTTCTACATTAGTTCAGTGTTGACAACACGGCAGTCACCAGGTTTATTGTTAAAGGTTTGTGTCATTATGCAGTTTGCACTAAAATGTCTTTGTTGTTTACATTACTTTGCATTTTAGTTAGTTCAATATTACCCTGTACACAGTGCAATCTGTTTATTTATTTATTTTTTATAATATGTTCATGTTGTGGAAAAAAAGGTTTCTCTTTTTTTGTTAATTTTGGCCCAGTTGGGATTGATACCAATCCTGAGTATCTGACTGGCGCACCCCTATCCAAAAGCACAACCAGTTCTATTAATTGTACTCTGAGTGAATGTGTTACCAGCATTTTTTAATTTTGATAACTGTTTTGATTCACAACTAAGGCGGAAAATAAAATGTTTGTGTTATATGTATTTTTGTTGATGTGGAAATGGATTTTGAAACGTATGGTTTTGAAAAAAAGCATTGTTACGGAACTGGCATTGAAACCTAGGTATCGAAATTGGCAGCGGATCAAAAGGTTTTGAACAACACCCAGCCTTAATCAGCACCACACATCAGTCCACACCCACTCATTACATGTAAACAAACTGAAGAGTTATTCAAAGATGCTGTCATCTCCATGACGAGAACGTTTTGCTGGGATATGGGGAGTAAGATCAAGCAGCTGAGAGTTTGCAAGCTTGAATGCAAAGACAGGCTTCCCTTTAAATGGTGAAAGGTGCATCTCTTTGTACAGTTCATCTATGTTTTATGGTGTGTTTGTATAATTGTGGGTCTGAGTAATCACACCATTTATATTCCCTTACTCTGTGACTTGTAGTGTTGGGGTCATGAACAATTAGATGTATAAGAATCATCTAGCTGCTCTCCATCATTCTTTGCAACACTCAGGGCTCTATTTGAATAAATCCTGCCAAATGCGTCATGGGCATGCCAAGCACATTTTTGTTATTTGGAATTGCAGAGTTGGTAAGAATCATTATTGCCATAACACAAGTAAAAGGTTTAGTGGGAATTTAGGAAAGTTTTTCTGGGTGTGTCTTTACCACCCGACATGCTAGACTCTCAGCAGCGACAGGAGTACATCTCACTTCCACTTTTCTGTTTAACATGACAAGAAATGATAATGCTGGGAAGTTCTTAGTGCACACAATGTTGTTAATTGTTTAATTCCACACACGTTTCCACTTCCAATTGTTCATTACTCAGGTTGTTTCACTATTTGATACTACCGCCCAGTGTGTAAATATATTGTGATTATGCCTGTTTCAATAAAGAACAGAGATAACATACTACAGTTCTACAGTATTTAATTGTCTCTTTCTTCTTATTTGCCCACAAAACTCTCAACAAATGCCATTGGCAAAGAGCAAGTATTTGAAGAGGGCAAAAGTAAAATCGAGCCACAGACTGCCCCCGTGTGTCTTACATTATTCAACGAGGCTCCAGCTGTGAGGCATAGAAGATTAAATCCCCCACATTGTAACATATGCCAACTAAAAGACTTTAACACTGGTGTGGGCCAGTGCCACCAGGCAAGAAACCGACTGAAACAACAACAGTTAGGCAGCCCTCATGTACTTCATGATACATTTCTATCCCTTTGAGAAGATCAAGTCTAAAACTGATTAACATTTAGTGATCACATGTGGCAGCTATAGGTCTGCCACAGGCCAAACCTCACTACTCAAAGTCAATCCATTATATATTGGCCAAAAAATATAGTTAATGGTCTTAGAATTGAATTCATTATCCTTGGGTTTGTTTGCAGGCCGCAACACTAGCCACTGAAGCAGCACATTAACAACTGTTTGAATATTGAGTCTTTTTCAGTCTCTCTAAGACTTTAAAACAAACTTTGTTTTTTAGTAAAAGAAAACATAGGTTTCACTGATTTCCAAACGGGACTAAAATCTGTCTTTGAAGGCAAGAGCAGATACAGAAAAGGACACAACTTTTGTAAATGTTCAGCAAACATAGCAAGAATCATTAAAAAAAAAAAAAAAAAAAATTAAACTTAAGAGAAATGTATCATTTCATTTAGGCATATTCTTTTATGTACAACCAAAATTAAATTAATAAAAAAAAGTAATATATTTTGGTTACCACATTTTGCAGTGGAATATCACATTATCATTTTTAATTAAAGGAATTTACCCCATATGAACAGTGCGAGCAACACAATCAGCAAATCACTGGAAGTCCAATAATTTCCTGCAGGGCTGAGTGACAGGGAAACTAAGCTCATGTGTGAACAGTCAGCAAGCTTGTAAACATGGCTTAAGTATTTATGGACATGTAGCTGTCGAGAGATAATCAGATGTCTGTGCTTCCCTGTGTCTCTCTACTGGCTGAGTTTTGTTTCATTACCAATAATTCTGTGTTTTAAAGGCTGTAATAAAAAAAACCTTCAAACAATGCTTGGAGAAAGCTTGTGCTCCTCTGCAGGGGTTGATTGTGCTCTCTAAACTAATTTTATTGATTTTTTTCTCTCCAATTAATGTAACCCAATTAGCACTTGCTAATTTTTATATTAATTTTAAAAGAAAGTAATTTGAGGTCAGGCCTGGCAACTTTTTACATTATCACATCATGTCATTTAGCTGATGCTTTTATCCAAAGTGACTTACAATTGCTAAATATCAAAGGTTGCACGCCTCTGGAGCAACTAGGTTAAGTATCCTGCTCAGGGAAACATTGGTTTATGCATCGCAGTGGGAACTGAACCAGATCGCCCACACCAAAGGCATGCGTGATCCACTGCACCATCCCCACCACCACTCTGACGGCAGGGTTTTTGTCTTTATTTAGTGAGTTGCAGTGTTTAAAACAACTAGTAGATTTGTATTCATGAAGTCTTTAACTTAACTATCCAGAACTTGAACTCTATCAATCCAGTTTAAAATCTTAAATCTTTTACCATCAATTTGTTTTGTGATGATGCCTGGAGATTACACATCACAGCTTAATACTGTAGGCACTAATCAAGATGATGTGCTCACTTTATTCCTCTGTTTGTGGAAGAAATGCTTCTCAAAGCAGGCAACACACAAGTGGCCGATATGTCTGATGTGATCAATAGCATTTGCTATTGTGATGATAATATAATAATGGATAATGATGATTGTTACTAATAACCTGCAGATATCCTGCTCTAAAGAGTACATCCTTAATTAAAAATATAATGCACAATTCCACCAAAACATGTGTATGCTCTGCCGCTGATACAAAATCATACACACCAACTCACAGAATGATGCGCAGGTGGATGTCAGCGCTCCAGTATAGAGTAAATTTACACTGAGGGAGATGTGCCAAAATAACTCTTTACGTGCAGTATGTCTGTACGTATGTGAGTTGTATGTAATTTTGCCTATTGTTTTGTTTGTACTATTTTGAAGTCCCTTGAAAACGAGATGGTTCATCTCAAGGGGCTATCCTTCAATACATTCTTCATATTCTTCAAACTCAATCAAGACCAACAAGTGGGTGACTGTTCTTCAGAGAAGAGGAAAAATAAAAAATCCTGTGTTGACTCTACGTATAACTGCTATACCTACAGTACTCATTCACTCATTCATTCATTCATTCATTCATACATACATACATTCATTCATTCATTCATTCATTCATTCATTTATTCATTCATACATTCCTAATTTAAAGTACTCTAGAATGATTTATTTTTCAATTCTAATAATGATCTTTTCAAAATGAAGTAAAGTGAATTGCAGATCTTTTTTTTTGCAATTTGAATTTTCAAAGTATGATGACCGAGATATGTACTGAGCGGGACACTTAACAGAAGAATACATTTGTTAGTCCTCTCCGATGGACATGGCAACAATGTTTTAAAAATACCTCAAACATATCTTTCTGTACAATTTATGTGGCCAACATGCAGTGATAGCAATATATCTGCAATATGTTTTTATTGGCCCAGGAATTTATCTATCTATATATATATATATATATATATATATATATATATATATATATATATATATATATATATATATACATATACACACACACACACACACAGTACGTATTATACCAGTGCTTTATCCAGTGCATTTGGGACATCAGAGCTGGTACCAACCTGTTCTTGTACGCCACACTTTTGCCTCTAATCTGTATTAAAACTCCATCCAGGCCTCTGAGGCAGAGAGCCCGCTCCTCTCCCTTCACACCTTATGTCAGTTACCTCTCCTGGAAGAGTATGAGTGTGTGTGTGTGTGTGTGTGTGTGTGTGTGTGTGTGTGTGTGTGCGTGTGTGTGTGTGTGTCTGTATCTGTATCTGTATCTGAGCTTGGGGTGGCAGTGCTCCCAAGTGTAGTGTTGGCCCCAGGCAGCACAAGGTAACATCAAACGATTCTTCTCTTTATGACTTATTTATTTATTATACCGACTGTGTGTGTGTGTATAGAAGAGAGAAAAAGAGAGTGTGAGTTTGTAGTCACCAGCTTGTGTGCATTTGTCATCTGTGCCAGTTTGTTTTTATTCTGTCCTGAGATGCCGCCACCGGGTTGCAGTAGTGTTCTCCCTGGTGGGGAGCAAAGGGAGCCGAGGGAGAATGGGGGGTCCCTGTAACTCTAACTTTGGGACCCCCACCGGTCCCTGTGTTCCAGCCTCCTCTCTGTTCAAAGGATATGGGAACCTCCCTCATCTGCCATAACTACCGTCCCACAGCAGGCAGATACATAGGAACACATAAAACTGAGAAAGAAAGATGTTTATTGGCACTGTCACCTTGAATGAGTGTGATTTCCAAGACTGGCTTCATGCCACACACCCTGGGAACGCTTCACATATGAAACCCTCCCTTGGTGAAGTTGAACATACAAAAGTCATCGAACAAAGGCAAATGTGATAAGGGAAATCCTCCAAGGCTGGCGGCACCAGCATCCAAAGCAATCATGCATACCCGCTCAATGTTTTTTTGTTTTTGCAATTGCTGTAATTTAACATTCAAAATAGAGTATGCAATTTATTTTTACTGCCAAGACTGAAAACGTAATATCAAAGCAAGTAGAAGAAAAAGAAAAATGACATGTTACATGTCATTTAGCTGACGCTTTTATCCAAAGCAGCTTCCAATTACGTGCTTTCAACCCTGAAGGTGCAAACTCCAGACAAGTATTAAGCGCAAGTACATTAGCTTTAAATAAGCAAAACTACAATATGAAAGTGCAGCTTTAAGTCACAAGTCACTATGAAGAGTTGCATGATGCATTACTTCAAACTTGAACATCTTCCTTAGTTTACTCGGCTTTCCCTGTGTAGCAGACTTGTATTTGCAATTCTTTGATTAGTTATCGACCAGGCACTTTCTCTGCTTGTGCATATGGGCTGCTCGACAGTTCAGAAAGGCTTAAGACAATCAGGGCTCCTACCTACTTTACCTGTGATGAATCGCGTTACCGCTGGACCAAGTGCAGGCCGAGCCCCTTTCTGAAAAATCGGCCAGCTAAAACGGGCAGACGGGAAGCCGTATGGAAGAGCACTTCGTCCTGACACGTCCCCCACCCCTTCTCTCCCTCCAAATGAATATCCAGCCCCGTCCTCCATAAAGTACATTAGGCACGGAGAGTCATTAGTACAAATGGGCTCAAGGTACTTCTGCAAGGAGCCTGTGTGTGTATGCCTGTGTGTGTAATGGGGATGTAGAAGGGGAGGGGGACCAAGCTTATGTCTCTCCTGCCTGTTGTGTTGTTTGGCGTGCCCACCTAATCCTCTTTACACACACACACACACACACACACACACACACACACACACACACACACACACACACACACACACACACACACACAGTGTGTCAATCTATACCTATCCCTCACCACCCCCACTCCTTCTCTTCTGCCCCCCCATTCCTGTGGAGAAAACAGGGTGCCCCCCTGCCCCTTGTTCTCTCCTGCTGTGATAGGGAAGTGCATCCTCATTTAATAATGTATCAGAGAGAGATAGAGAGAGAGAGAGAGAGCTCTGACCCAGACTAGTGCAGCCTCTCCATTATTTAGCATTTACAGACACCTTCCAGCTCATTTCTAACTCAATATTTAATATAGCGGGAGGAGAGGGAGGCCATTCTTTAATACTCACACCCACTTGATTTTTCACTGTTAGTTTGTGTTTTGGACATCAACACACAGGAAAATGTTGCTGGTCCTTGTCTTGACCACCTCCTCTCTTTTGTTCTACTGGGGTGCGTGTGAACGAACAGACGAGAGGTGTTCATGTGAATGGGTTGATGGGTGGGAGGTTTGTGTCTGTGTGTGTGTGGGGGGTAGCTGTAGCCGTAGTTGTACGCCTCAGTGGGGGATACTTGGCACGGATGGACAGAGTCTAGAAAAGCACGAGTTCTGGTTTGTCAACACGGCCTGCTGGGACCGATGGCCCCTCTTCCTTTTGTCCGTCACAGAAATATGTCACACCTCAGGGTCAAAGATTAGACTCATCCCTTGAATTGTTGGGTACCCCCTGCACTGTACTTACATGCTGGGGTCACTTTACCATCTTTGATCTCGATAACTGTTTGACAGGATTGTAAAATGTACTGTAGGCCATGTCCACACCTTAAAACATTTGTTTACAGTGCAATTGAGAGTGTACCAGAAAATCAATATTTGTTTTGTTTGTATGACATGAGCCTCATACACGATAGTTATCTTTTTTTCACAATATATCAACTTCAATTTAAATGTAATGTGATTTAGTTTACATCCTCTCTTTTCTCTATCTAGCCTTAGGCGTTTTTATTGTTGTTGTTTTTTTTTGGGGGGGGGGGGGGTTTAAAGTATTTAAACCACTGGACTTTTACATAGCAGAATCACAGGTAGAACCTCACCTTTGGAATACAACAGAGTTATAACTTACTTATTCATCTACATGACCTCCTTTCAAATTTATTTTCATGATTTAGTATACTGTTATCAAGAGTGTAAATTCAAGTTTATTTAATTTTTATGATAGTATGGTCAAAGCAGTAACAACTGTGCTTTTTACACCCATACATCTATGTCTATGTGTGTGCTCATATACAGTGGGCTATAACTGTGCTTTAATCACAGTTGGGTGCGACACACTGAGCAGCAGTTGGCTTAGGACCAATGGCTTTTAACCCGGCAGATATGTCATGCTCATGTATCATTAGTTGCGGCCAAAGTAAGGGAAGGACATGTAGAAAGAACGCAGGCTTTTTATATGCAAATACTTGGCCCTGGCTTGTCAGGGCTCACCTCTGTCCCTGTGACAACAGAAGGAGCAAGGAAACAGAGAGAGTGATACAGAAAGAGAGATGTGGAGAATGAGGCAGAGAGAGGGAGACTGATTCTCTGGTTTGCCAGTGGATTTCCTTTGGGAAAAGCACTCGCCAGTATAAATAACGCTCAGGCACCATCCATGAGGAAGCTCGATACAAATGATGCTCAGCTCACTGTGTGAGCCCCTTTTTGTTTCATAACCAATCACTTAGTCAGTCAGTCAGTCCCTCCATCTCTCCTTCCTGTACATTTCTGTCTTGACATTGTTTTTGTCTCTTATGTTTTCCTTTCACCTTACCTTTTCACCCCTGCCTAACTTACACAACATTGCACAACTTTTTTTTCTAAATGGTGAGACGGCAAAAATGCTGCTCTTATAGCATAGAGCTATTTCACTTTGTGAGGAAGCTCCTCGGGCAGTGTCGTTTTTCAGGTTGTGTTAAAATCTTTTTGTCGGGGGGGATATAAATTACCTCGATAAACTGTGTGACCACCTCTACTCATACAGTTCCCTAGGTTCCCGCTTTAAGAAGGAGATATAATAGGACTTCATGGCACAGTTGCTTCTCAACTTGGTATGCGTAAACTTTCTCTTTCTGTCAGAAGAATTCCCCCCAGTACAGAAAATAGTACTGCTTTATAAATTGACAACAGTTATGGCTGTCACCCGAGACAGCAAAAAAAAAACAACAACAAAAAACAAAGAGGAATGAAAAAAAATGTAAAAACTCCATTAAAAAATTAAGCCAGCCTACAGCATTGCACAGCCACTTTGTTTGTTGGTTTGTATGTGTGTGCATGTTTGTGTTTGCTGGGAATTTATGACTTCAGTGTGTTAGTGCTTGGCTTTTCCACTGCTCCCGACAACACTGTTGCCGACGGAGTCAAAGCTGTTAGCGTGGACCCACTAATTATTTAATGCACTGCCTTATTTGTTTACATTCTTTCCATGTTGAACAGTTGCAAGCTGTACAGTAACCCTGAGGAGGTTTCAGTGCTTCCCACTTCTTTACTCTCTTTAGCTATCTTCTTATCTGTCATACAGACAAAAATTGACGGGCAAATTCACAAAGAATGGATTGGGGCTGCTGGTGCGGTAGCACCGTGAACTGCGCACTACTTACAACTAATCTGCAATGTCTCAAAGTCTGATTTACAAAAGATATTGTGTGATATTACAGATATTACCTTATTTAAATAAGTGTAAGCACAGGAGCAAGGAAATGCTATTTGCTTGGCAGCGCAGGTAGGGGTTCTTTGAGAATTACGCAATTTCTTTTTCTTATTTGTGCACGTTCAGGGGCCAGAAAAGCCGTGCAACCCTTTTGTGAATTTGCCTGTGAGTGTTCTATTGCTTAAATCTCAGTAAATGAATTAAAACAAATGCTTTGCTTTATGTAGAATACTTTTTTTATCCCGTGCAGGACAGGCCAACCGGAAAAGGTAGCCAAGTCATTTATTTTTTTACTAAATTAAATGGACGTTTTGCAGTACAGAAGGCCAAAATTAACCAAAAAACAAAGACATCTGGTGCTGAAAAACTGTGTTTCAGAAACCAACCCACCCATTCTCATTTACAATAACGGCCTTGGTTGTGTTTGTATTGAGTGCACACCAAGGTTATTATAGTTTTGCACTTTCCTTATTTTTTGTCTTTCCTTGTAATATGGGTTATTTGTCGGGGATTCAAAAAAGTCAGAAAACGTATTGTTTAATAATAACTCAACAAAACTCATACAATTTTAGAAATATGTGTTCACAATGTATTCAACAATAGCACCAGTACATTTGGAATGTCTACATAAGACGCCAAAGTAAGTGCAGAATGACGTGTGACAGAAAAAAACCTAAATAGCCATGAACAGCTGTTTTGAACTTTGGTTCGAGTAAAGTGGTGAATATTTTGAAGTCAATTTACTCACACGGTTGTGTAGACATCCCAGTATCAATCCACATATTAACACACGCTTTCTCTGTGTTCCTGTGTATTTACTCACCAGCAGCTATCTGGTCGCCAGTGAAAGCAGGCCTGTAGTGTTCTCTTTCCTGTGGTTGTCTCTGTCATGCCGCTGGCCCGGGACCCATGGATTCATGCCCATGTACCGAGGTTAGCTTCTGTTGGGCAAAGGGGGCTTTGCATTCTCTTTTACCTTGTTATGGTAAGCTAGGTTAGCCTCCTTGTGTGCGCTTTTCAAATGCAGGCTACTGTCAGATTCGTGGGATTTCCCTGAAATTGTCTACGTATTGTACCACCTTCCACTGCAAGGCATTTGTTTTCATCTGACACAGTCGTAATCAAATTGGACTCTGCTGCGTTCATCTGACCTTTGGTACCGCCATGATGCCAGGCGAGGGGCCCGGACTATGTTGTGTTCAATTTCACATGGAATGCTGGAATTTTTGGGTTCCCAGTTACAAACTATTGGAAATGTCATTATTATTATTATGTCAATTATTTGCTCTATGAAAAGACATTGACAAAGACGAAAACTAAGGATATTTACTTGATAATTTTATTTTAGTTAGTTTTGCAAACTTTTTGTAATGCTTCATTTTTATTTATTTTTCAGTTTTTTATTCAGTTTTTTTCAGTTTTTTTCCCACCTAGTTTTTGTTATTACGTTCGTTTTTGTTAATGGTTATAACCTTGGTGCACACACAGCCAAATTCTAATCAGTAGTAGTTGCAGGAGGTTACTCAAGGACAGTAGAGCTTAGGTGAGAGAGGAGCCTCTTTTATTCAGTATCATCCCAAAAAATATCCACCACAACTTTGAGAATTTAGTGACCTTCTAGTCGTGTGTGTGCTTGACCAAAATTTCTTAAACCGTTTCACCTCACTATGCGGCCCATTTTACATTTTTATGTTCAGTCCTCCCTCTGCCTCGCTATATGCATCCTCCACACTCTCACTACATTTGTCCTGAAAGCAAAGGACACACACACGAGCGCATAGAAAGGAAATCCATCCTAACTCAAAAAGAAGCGGATGAAACGGACACGGCTGCCGACAGAATTGTGGATCTGACACAGAAAATGGAAGCGCACAGCCACCCCTCTACCTCTCTCTCTCTTTTACCTCTCCTTCTGTCAGTGCCCACAACCACCACCATTTCTCTTTTTCCCATGGAATCCATTTCACATAATTAAACACACTCAAATGAAATGGACCCTCAGGAAAAGTGGCTTTCAGCGAGGAGGAGGTTGTGGAGGAGGAGGTGTATGAGAGGCAGAGAGCTGGGAGTGGGGTATTGGTTCTTCAAGGAGCACCCTTACTCGTTACCTCCCTCCTTCCCTCCCCCTTCTCGATGGGGGCCCACCCTGAAGGGAGGCAGAGTGGCTCTGGCCCCAGTACGGATCAATATCATCTCCGTTATTAATATCAAAAGCGCATTACTTTGTTTTGCGTCTGGCAGTGGGCCAAGGCAGCTCGAGGGCCCTATCCCAACCATCGTCCGTTTCCTTCCTTCCTCTCCACCCCCTCGCTGGCCATTTACCGGGACCATAATTTACTTTGGTGAGTTTTTAGGGTATTGTTTTGTCAGGGCCAATCAGGGCTGAGTAACAAATGATCCCAGTAGAGTGGTGGTGGCCTGGCCCCAGCCACCCCTCCTTCCCGCTCCGTAAGTGACACACGTGGCCAAATTCGTTTTTGAAAGTTTCTCATCAATTGCTTTTGTCCTTGACTACCGGAAAAACGGGAAAAAGCCAGATGGGTGAAGAAGAAATAAATGAGGGGATGCGCCTATGAGGACAAGCGAGTGCCATGGTTAAACTGTGCCATTTGCTCCCCTTACCCCGCCCCTCCCGACTCTCTCACCAGGGATGAGGTAACAACACAAACAAGCATCCCTGCAGTCAGAATTAGACATGACAGCATCTCTAATTGGCCCATTGAATTAAAGGGCCATGGTGGAACTCCCAGCGAGAGACAAAAAATATTGACCACTTAAAGGAAGAGAGGGAGAATTGATTTTCAAGACGACAGTGAGCGTTTACCTCATACCGCGGTGCTCACTCACTCTGCAGAGCACACTGTAAGGCTTGATAACTCAGCTACTGATTTTGTGGTACATATCTTACAATACAATGCTATTTAGGTCTCTTTGTTTTTCAATGCCAATAAGCTTTTATAATAGTATACATAGTTCATCCTTTGATGCACTTGGTTTAATCCATATCAATTGGCACTCTTGAACAGCTTCAACAACCTTTTTATGTGACTTTTGAGAGGAGTTTGGAATCACTACTCATCCTAGTCTTAAGTTCATGTTGCCTTTTATGCTAACAAACAGAAAAACTGAATTTATTTATGTCATGACATCCAGAAACTGACCACACTTGTTTTGGAGATTGCTGTCACAATGGATTGTAGACTAAGCTGCATAGCACTTTACATATACATCCACAGAGAAAAGAGGAGAGTAGGACTGAAAGAGAAAATGTATGAATGTGTGTTTTTCATGTGAGGACAGCCATATGAAATACATACTACCATCCCTTGCATCTTCTGTCTCTCTCATGTAAAGAAGTGTGACTAATGAATGCTCATGAGTCTTCTTTGTCTTCTGTCTTGGTGTTCATCACATTTGTGGGACATATGAGACGCCCAGATGCCCCCTCCGATTGCTCAACATTCACTCACAGACACACACAAATGCAACACAAAGGGTTGATAAGAGGTCTTAGCCTGACAATAACGTATGAATATTTCACTGATTATGAAATATTAATTTGAGTCTGTTTGTTTTTTTGTCCTTCCTTGGTCTGCGTACAATAATCAGTTTTATCTCAACAGTCATTTAAAGATCATTATGTTTTTGCAAGGTAGCAAGTGAGAAAATAAATCAGGGATAAAGTACAAACTAAAGATGTATTCATCAGTGTTTGCACTTTCACAAGTTCCTATGTAAATTCAAAATGAAAGAGGAAGACTTAAGGGATATACTTAATTGTCTGTACCTATTTATAACGACCAATTTAATTGTTTGTTGAACGTGTTTGTACATGCATTTGTGTGAATTAACAGAGGGTTATGTGTTCATTTCTGGAAGTCTACTTTAGTGAATACATGTAAGAGTTGGTGATGGTGGGCCATTGTCTTGCATCTGCTGAATAGTAACATCTCTTGCCAACCATTTGGCCTCTGACAGTACATGCTCGCAGCTTGCTTCTCGCTCCATATTGATGTCGCGCACCAGGAGGTTGCTTCAGGGTGCCATTGTAGAGGGTGCTAATTTATGCTTCTTTCAGAGCGCACAACACCAGGCACTGCAAACATTGCAGCATGGGTAAACAATCAAGTGCACTTCCTCTCTCTTTCTAACCAAAGTGCAAACAACAATCAATGGAATTAAAGAGAGATGTGAGCCCTGCTGAAAAGAAAAACAAGCCACCTACGTCAAGGTGAGATGGCCGCAGGCTAGCCAAAGTCACAGGGTAGATGTTGGAGAGGGGTGGATGTCAGAGCTAACACAAAAAACAACAACATAGATTAAGTCATTTTTCTCTGCTTACCGCTGACAGAACAAAATGGCTTAGATGGGCCCATCAGGGATCCAGCAATACTTTGAACCGATATTAGATATTTGGTACCTGTAAGGTTTAGTGACAGTTTGTTTGCAGTGAGACATTCACAATCCCTGATTAGGTTGTGAGCCGGAGGATACACTCCTTTTTTTGCTAATTTCTTTAGCAACACAACATTTTTCTAGAAAAAAGTCTGGTAGAGAGGTGAGAGCGGCAGGTGGAGCAGACGGCAGGTGGTTGCTGCCATGCCATGTTCTACTGTTTGACATGAGAGTAACGTGTCAATCAATGGCTTCCTCCCAGCTTCTCCTATGGGGCCTTGTGCTATTGATTTCAGAGTGTGTTAGAGTGCCAGGGGGTCTTTACAACCACGCATAAGATTCACACCACTGAGAAAGATCTTCCGAAACATACAGTGTAAGCTCTGTTCCGCCTAAGTACATGAATGGATTTATGGTGTAGTTACTGACTATTAAACAAAGAAACACTACATTTAAAGATGTTTATAGAGCTTAAACTTCTCGCAAATGTGTCCGTTAGAAAGGATGCCCAATGACATGCCAGGAATTTAATTGATCCCATGCTTTTTATTGGCACACTGCTTTATTGTGTTAATTACTTGCTTATCAGCTCAAGTCTATTATTTAATTTATGATTGCCCCTTTGAGTGAGTGTAGGGCTCTAAAACAATCTTTAAATATGGCTTCACTTTCAAATAGTTCATAGGCCCACCGTTTCTCATTAACCATTTGAGGACAAATCATTAACGACTCATTAAATCATATCTCCTTCTGTATCAGCGACCCTTCTCCTCTGCCAAACAAATGAACAAGGTAATAAATCCCATCATCAAACAACCTCAAATAGTAGATGCTCTGGCGTCTTTGTTATCAAGGAGAGACATTGATTAGAGGGAATAGTAAGGGTCCTCATGCCTTTCACTTTTGTACAGCCTGTTGAAATTGGCACAAAAAGATACAATAGAGGCAAGATTTTTGTGCAAATGATATTAAAGTTGTCGTTGTCACTATAAAATTGTACAGTATCTGCTCTAGTTTTATCTCTTCCTCTGCCTCTCTTCTGGCACTAGAGATAACAAGGACACATGGCTGTTATTTTAAAGAAGTGGCTGGAAAATTATATCAATGGGCAATTGTTGTGGTGGCTTTAATGATTCCAGATTTAATTGCAACCTCTTCATGTGTCATCAAGTGGTAGAATATGAGTGTCTTTATTGTCTCTGGGATTCAAGTAGTGCTCTCTCCTTTCAAGGTGTTACTTCCGTGACCAAGACTCTTTGATTGTCTACAAAGGCTTTGCCAACAGTCACTTGGCATAGAATGTACAAAGTGCATATTATATTTCTGTTTGAACCAATCTTGTGTCACAAAGTGTTTGAATGCATAATGAGCCTACCGTGCATACTGTAATCACAGTGCTTGTCTGCTTGCCAGCCACGGTTATCTGAAGCTAACAAGAATTAGAGCAATGAAGCAAAGTGAGGTCACCCATATTGTTATGCAGGGGCCAGGCTTCTTCTCTTTTACTTTCATCTTTCCGAGTCTCTTTAACTTTCCATCCTTTTTTCTCTCCTTTACTTCTCTTTCTACTACCACTAGCACCTCCCTCCGCCGTTTCTGTCTCTCTGCACAGTGGGGGGAAGATGCATGCCGGTGCCCAGGTGGAGAGGGGGAGAAATCAATAGTGAGGGTGTTTGAAGTTTTCTGAAAGACTTCCCAGGGAAGATGCTCTTGTCAGGGTGATAGATAAAGCTCGCTCCTCAGTCAGCCCCGGCATGAGGCGGGCAGAGAGGAGAGGAGAGCGCCTCACCTTTTTAAGTGGAGCCCTAATAATAAAACAGCATGAATAAAACATACTGGCTGAACCACGCGCTGCATTAGCGCTGCTGTCCCGTTATAAATGATACCGATGGCCCTGACGCCATTTGGGTAAAAGCCCGCAGCACTGCTTTATAAGAGGGCGGTGCACGGGGAAAGAGAAATAGATTGATATGAGTGTTTTGCACTTATTTATTTATATTTTATGAGGCTTAAGGAAGAATGAGAGAGAGAGAGTTTGTAAGTTTTACTGTGGCAGGGTGACTTATTGTTACATTTTGCTTGTGGAGAGTTGGTGTGATCAGCAGTGTAAGGTCATTAACTTTGCCTACTATTTTTCCTTCCTAGTGACCTAAAAAACAATCATCAGAAAGCATAGTTCAAAGTATGCAACAATTAGAGCAAGAACTTTTTACCCAGCTCTGGGTTTCTACTCTTGTCCATATTGCTGGTGCTGTGTCTCAACGGTTATATCAGATGCCCTCAAGCTCTTCTATCATGAACTTCTACATTTTCAGCACTTGCTCTCACAACTTATTTATTCTGTAAGTAGTGTCATGTCAAGACAAGTGCAGGTAACTCTTTCTAGTGCCACAGGAGAAAACTCCGTTTACTGCAAAAACTGATAACTCAATGTTCAGTATATACAGCAACTGTCAGCCTCCTCCTTGCAACAATGCCAGAACCATGGCAAACTGCAAAACAACATGGCGAGGCTGTATACATCCATCATTCATTAGCAGCACACAAACCCTAGCTTTGAGCTTAGTCTCCCAACCAGAGCTACAGAGGGACATAAATCTCCCAGCAATGCTGCCCTGACCTCGTTTGTCTGGCCCTGACCCATTCTTACTCTGGGCTTGTGGTTGAATAGTGGGCTACAGCCACAGGGTCCTTGACCAGGGAAAGCTCCCTGAGCCCAAGGGCAAGCAGGGTCAAGTGGCCTGTTGCAGTGGTCAACACCTCTCAATAACCCCAGTGGCCCAGCGTTCAAACCTTTGACCTTAGCTGAGGTTGGACGCTTCAGAGAGAGGCAGAAAGAGAGGTCAAGCCTTCTCCACCTCCGCTTCCTCTGGCCACGCAGGTGTTAGAGGCCCCAGTCCTGGCTAAAGGTCAGAAGTCTCAGTGTCATAGGGGATCCACTTTAATGCATTGGATCGGGCCACTATGGGCTGCTCTGACAGCTGCACAAGACAGTGTTGATGCAGCGTTAGCAGGTACTGGAGCTGTACGTGCATTTCACCGGTTTCTAGGCGTGGAAAAAAATTGATTAAGAAATGTATTGTGATTATTTTTTTTTGCAACTATTTTAAATTTTTATTAGATAGTGCAGATAGGGAGGGAGTGAGAGAATGACACCGCCTACATGGGTTGCACACTCCACAAGGTGAGTTAGAGGTCACCCCATTTACTTATTTAAAAATTCTTTTTTACAAATAATTCACGTACATAATTTTGGTTTATACAGTCCCACAGATGGTGACTACATCATATCCGTCTCCAGCAAAACAGAGAGCACAAAATGCAGATAATCCATGTAAAGTACGTTTTTACAATTTAAATAAGTGTCAGACTGACTGAGAGATTGTTTGAGCATTTTAGGCCTTTATTTTTATTGGAAAGTTGAAGACCTGAAAGGGAGAGAGGGGGGGAATGACATGCAGCAAAGGGCCGCAGGTCGGAGTCGAAGCAGCGGCCGCTGCGTTGAGGAGTAAACCTTCATATATGGGCGCACTCTACCAGATGAACCACCCAGGCGCCCAGAAAACAATTAGTTTTAAGAAATGTCTCATGATATATTGTCTCTAGAAGTGTTAATCAAAGTTTGTTTTTGTTAAAGAAGGAAAAGAAAATCACAATAATATTGAAACGCATTTCTTCTAGAATCTCAGTAAATGAAAATCGCAATACAAATTAAATCGGCACCCATGTATTGTGAAAGTATCGAATCAGCTCATATCGTCCCAGCTCTACTGGGTTCATTGATCAGCTAAATAGTTTTGCGTTGCTAGTCTAATACTAACTGGCACTAAACCACAGGGTCTTGTTTGTACGGCATGTGTGCCTAACGTAGTAAATAAAGTTCTGTTAAACCCAGATTATGTCTATGGAGATCTCTTTAGTCAGTATTAAAGACTTCAAACCCCTCCATGCTAATTGCTCCCTAGTTCCTTGCATACATAACTATAAAAAATTCAATAAAAAAAAAGAAGCAGATTTAAGTGGTGATTGACATTGAGGGGACTTTGCTTTCTTTCAGCTGCCGTTTTGGTGTTTGCCTAGAGAACAAACTGGAACAATGTTAAAGGAATGCTTGAGGAACATTGTGAAGGACATTGAGGAATGTTGAAACAGACAAATCAAAAGAAATATGTTTGGAGAATGTTTGGGGAACATGTTGCGAGAGCAGAGAGAGCGCAGCTGGAGTGTTGAGAGTTTGTTGCATGCTGAGGGAAGATATGCGCCTAAATCTGACAGCACCCCACTGAGACAATCACAGAACTGGGAGTCTCCTTATTTGTTTAGCAGCCAGCAGATAAATAACAACATTCTGCTCTGAACTAAAACACTCTCTGTCTCCCTCTGTCTCTTGGTCTCTTTCCTGCTCAGATCTCCCTTTCCCCCCACCACCTCCATCGCTCGCTTTGTCTCTTTCTGCGCCTTGACAGTTATTTGTATCTTTGTTGCTCTCTATGTCTACCTGTCTGCAGCTACTCACACAGCCAGAGGCTAGCTGTTTCTTTTCTCCTCTATGAATTGTAATATCTCCTCCTCACCCGGTTTCGCTACCTTTCTGCCTCACTTGTGTCGTATGGAAACCAGATATCTGCAAAATATTTTGCCAATTTTCTTTTTTTTTAAGGAATTAGTTAAAGAAAGCTGAATATTTAAATAATCTTGCTAGTTGCAATTCAAAGATTGCAAATAAAAACAGAATTGCAGTCACATGCTTTTTTTTTTTTGCATCAGCACAAAAAGTTCTATATTTGTTTATATGCCCTTTTCGTCCTCGTTTATGCTGGTGACAGATTTTAAAACCGGGATAAGTGAAGCGTGATGCCTATCGAATATTCCCAGTTGTATCCTGATTACGTGGCCATAAAAGAAATAAGTTTGATGATCAGTTTAGTCAAAAATTGATGTATAAAGATGTAATGTTCTGTATTTAAAGGATTATTCTGTCTAGAGAGGATTATAAGCCTGTTTCCCAATTTGTCCCGTTTGCTTGTGCCTTTTACTTGCTATTATCAGATCAATAGTTATATCACTTAATCTACACATCTTTTTTTAAGCTTTAACAAAATATTGTTTTGTAAATGAAATCTTGTTCCTATTCAAATGCATCTGAATATTTCTGAATTAATGCATGCGGAACGCTCAAAGTGGTTAAAGTGCACATTGTAAAAAATAATAACAATTGATTTAAAAAAAAAAGTGATAATATGACTTGCTGAGCATGTTTTAACCTTTTGCTTGTCCCACATTAGTCGTCACTTCTCAATTCTTGCCAAATATAGTTTGACCTAACATTTCTCAACTGCTGTTGCAAAATACGGATACATAAAGAACAAAAGACTCACTAATAACAGGAAACACAGGTTATTTGAGTGGTTGACGGCTAACAAAGTCATACCAGCTACATTGAAACACAAAACAGTCACCACAAATACCAAGCATGAGATCATCAGCAGCACCCCATTGATCGGCATTAAAGCCTTCACTCCAGAGAAGCCGGTGTGCTCAGTCGCAGAAATTTATGGACACATTAGAGCCCCTCCTATAGACCACGGGATGCATCATGCTGAAAAGTGTGACAATAAAGTGTTGGTGTGTTGCCTTTCACTTCTGTACAACAAGGGCAGAAATGTGAGCTATGGACCCTTAATCGTTGCTTGGTAATTGACGATGGACAGGTCTTTTATCTTAAGCTTGATGACTTTGTTGAAAGGTAATGTTGCCTGTTTATGCCGGGCCATAAAATGGTAACGCTGTTCAGAAGGTAGGCTGCTGTAAAATCTTTAGGTGTAGAATTTTTTTATTTATGTATGACATATGTTATTTAAACAGACATCTTCTGTTGTAAACCATCACCAATTTTATTTGGTTTGTCTGAAGCTATTGTGTTGAGCTGCACTGTGCCTGCAGAGTGTTTTCACATTGCTATTTATTGCACATTGCCACTTGTAATACCAGTTCTGTGTGAATGAGAGCTTGACAGGGGATACCTTGGCTCTATTGCTCCAGGTTCTGTAATTAAATTTACAGATGAAATATTGGTAAGCCAGTCAGTGCAGAGACCAACACCTAGTGAGCTCGGACAGAAAGTGCTGAGCAGTACATTTGCCAGTTTCTTCCCTCACACGGGCTTAATATTACCGGCCCCCGACAGATGGAGCCCGGCTAAAATAGCAATGGGTGCAAGAGTGGCAGGGGCCAGGCAATGAAGGTCTGTGAAAATTTATGAAGTTATTGATTTACTCGTTTGCCTATCAATAACCTTCGCCTGTCACATAAGGAAAGGGGAGAAAGATCATAAAGAATTTTTTTGAGTGGGTCTTTTTCCTATTCCGCCAACTATACCAAATATTAATCTCCTAATTTTTAAATTTTAATCCGGACAGAGCGGGAAAATAAATGCCCCTGTCCGGCAGGCCATGGTAAATAATTAAAATTGAAAATTGATTGTTTGCACCAGAGCCGGGATTTATGGGATAGGGGCTCCACCGCACCCCCGGGGGACCCACTCCCACGTCTGCGCTCACCGGCCTCGTTCCTCTGTGCTAAGCATTTTTTCACATTATTCTCCACCTAATATGCTAAGGAGAGTGGGTAGGGGGGATGAAAAAGAAGAAAGAGGGAGGGAGAGGAGCAGTAGAGGTGTGCTTCGTTAGATGAGTACTATGGCATTTTATTTTTTTCAAAGAAATCAATGGATTGGAACCTTTCCCCCGTCTTCCTCATGGCACTAATATTTATTTAAATGCCCTGTCAATAGATATAACAAGGTTAGTTTCATAATGGTTTACCTGGGGAATTTGATTCAAGGGAAGTTATATTTGCTATGGTCGATTTAAAAACAAGGCAATCGATGTGGTTGAAACTTCTACATACCTCCCCCCTCTTCTTCTTCTCTGCCCCCCTCCCCTCCCTCACCCCTTTACCATTTCTCCTAACTACCTCCTCTCTTTTGGAACAAGCAATATGTAATGCACTTCTAAGCACAAAGACACACCTCCTGTCTGCATGGTTACAAACAGAAGAAATGTCCTCGCCCCACAACTGTGTTGGTCACGTCAGGCTCACCTGACTAATGAACACTGGGAAAACAAATAATGGTCCTCCGGTTAAATTAATGAGAGAGGAAATGTGCCTCGCCTAACGTTTATTTTATTTTTTTATATTTATATAATGCTGACTGGCTTTACAACATGAATGTGGGTGTTCGCCATACTGATAATTCACTTCATGTAGCCTTGCAAGATTAATTTTTTTCAGTCACCTGTGACTCACGGTTTTACTGGTGTATTTCTCCAACATGGCAACATGTAAAAGAAGAAACATATTTTAGCACAAAGGCTGCACTGTGTTCATTTCTTCATAGTTTAAATTAAAGCCAAATATTATTAGCTCATAGTTTTCTATGCTTTTATTTTAATTATATGACTTCATTATAGCTTTTAAATTAGTTTTAAAGGCTTATAACAACGTATAATAACTTATAACAGCCCTGTTCTGTTTAGTTTGTGTTGTCATTTTTGGTCTCTTTTTTTTAAGATTCAGAGTTCAGTACTTGAATTCTATTGTCCTTCAATTGTGCCACCTTACAGTGTTGCTCTGCCAGCCCTGTGCTGGCAAAAATTCTAATTTTTTGTCTCTCTCGTTGCTGGCAGTGAACAGAGAGATAACCTCCATGGTTCTATCTTAATAATTAAAACAGTGGTATGAAGTAGAGCGCTGCTCCTTTATTTATGAGAGAAGCATACACAGGGAAGTGATTGTGTTGAAACCAGGCAAGTCCTTGATCTCTGACATAAGGGTTTGTATTTTCAGGGCATATTTGAATATCAATGCAGAGACATGATCACCCCACTAGCACAGCCCGACCACACATACCCTCACCATCACTCCCATCCCACGCGCACACACAGTACCGGCCAGCCTTTTAGAGTGGAATGATCAAACACTTATCAGTCATCTGTCAAATGTGCACAACTATGTGTATGCACATACATATTCTCACGTTTTAACCTATATATGGAGGCCTCAATATACAGACCTGCATGCAGTTAAAGGGCTGGTTCACCCATTTTACTAAAAATCTTTGATGCTGTGTGTTGTGGATTATCTAGAGCAACGGGGATATTATCAATTTAGATTTTTTTTAATGTAACTTTTTAATTCTGTGATAACCAGGAACAAAATTCTTCTGATTTCTAATGTGATAAGGTGGCGACAGACATCTCAGAGATCATTATCTCAAAACCTAAACATTATCTGAATGACTGCGAAAACTACTATTTTTTTCTTTTGTAATTTTGGTGTGCAGCACATTCTCTTGTGATTGTCCACATTTATGACTTCAGAAAGCCTGCAAACCCTTTCTCTTCCCTACAACCGTTTCCCCACCACCACAATGGACAGACACCAAGATAGTGTTTGTCCACTGTGGCTAACAGCCGCTAGCTCACTGGCAATGTAATCCGTCAATCCTGCTTTAATTCTTCCGTGCATCAGTGCCATGAATGTGTGCACTGACAAAACACAAAAACTAAGAGCTTCCTCCACCATTGCCACCATCACCACCAACGCCACCATAACAGGGAGTGATGAAGAAATCAATTACTCCCTGGCCAGGCATGTCAGGCTTTGGGCGAGAGCCCATACATCCACTAGGGGAACTGTTTAAGAGAGAAGGAAAGGTATAAGGTGGGAGGAGAAAAGAGATGGAAGTATGTGGCCTTGCTTGGGTCCCCCCATCCACTGCAGCTCAAAAGCCTAATCCCTCAATGCGACGTCAGCCCATCTCCTCACATTACTGCGCCGATACACTTCTCAATCCTGCAGGCCCACCGACTCATTAGATCCGCATTAGCTTCCCCTCCCTGAGCCCACTGCCAAATTGCTCGATCAGAGGCACAGGGGAAAACAATACCTATGCAGCAGCATGATGAATACACACACATGCATGAACGTGTTCACTGAAAACGCACGCACACACAGACACACATGCACAAGTACATACAGACAATATGGGATTATTGAGTATAGTGAATTTGGGCAGTAAGAGTTGCAGTGATTTCAGGAACCAAGTATGAAATAAAGTGAGAAGAAGAGTGTCAGTGTGTGTTTGTGTTGCACATGTATGTGTCTGTTTTTAATGTGGGAGTGATATGGTTTTGTGTCAAAATATGGAGAGAGAAAACAGTCACCTCTGTCAACACACACCTGCCCAGTGCATGCACTCGCACACACAAACCCACACACACACACACACAAACACATGCTCACCCTCCTCCCTCTCTCACTGCCACAAGGCTCTTTGTGAAGACATTGATATCACAATATTCTGCTGCTACCAACAACTTTTGCTCAAGAAAAGCTGGTTGGTGGAAATGGAATTATTGAAAATTCACTTCTAGGGTAGTTATTAAGGTCTAATTGATGAGCCTTTTTGAAAACCAGAGCCAGTCCCAATCTAGTCACTATCTGTTTTCCAACATATGACCATGTTTTTTTTTTAAAGCAAACATGTAGTACATTAATACAAAGCAAATATAATAATCAAACATTGCCTCCATGCATCATGTGAGAGGTAAATGACACTGACCTGCTGATGTCACTTTTAAATAAAAGTTTTATGTTGACTGCACTATTCAACTACTTAATGTTTATTTTTTTTCTTTTCCTACAACTGATTGAACATATTCCTTTCTATTTTGAAATGAGGCAGTTCAGTGTTGACCACTTCTCTTTGGGCTTGGACTGCACTGAGTTACCTTGTTTACATTGTTCATCCATGTGTGAATGATACAAAGGGTACATATTATTAGGCAGTATAATTAGGTTGTGTGACATTGTATTTATACAATGATGTGATAAGAAGACAAGATAAAATACAATGTCAAATGGAGCGTTAAATGTTCTAATCTAAAATTATTAAGATCATAGTTATACATATACATTATTTCAGTTGAGGTAGTAATGTATGAGACTAAAAACATATACAGTATTTTTATAATTTAAAGAAAGGTATTTCATACATGACATTATGATATAATGTTATGACATTATTATGTTTGGCATATGTTTTGAGCTCTTCTGCTTTCTTCTCTTTATTCCTCTTGATGTTTCTAAAATCTTGCGACATACATTGACATCTTAGCAAAGATAGGAAGCTTTCTCTTTCCTCATGGCAATGTAGGGGGTGGAGAACCAGAAGGATGTGGGGGTGGGGAGGGAGGGAGAAGAAGATTCTTAGGGCCTGGTTGGGGTCTCAGGTCATTAAATATCTATGCTGAGGAGGAGGGCTCAACACTTCCAAACTTCCAGCTGCATCACTCCGCATCATACTGGCTTCGAAACCACACCGTCGGCTTACTTTCTCCTGCACTCCTCCCTGTTTAAAATCACCTTCCCATCTTTCCCTTATTGTCTCACAAATACTTTGTTTATAACCTCTGGAGACTCACGCAGGCAGGAATGCACACACACACATACACACACACACACACACACACACACACCCCTGCACAATCAAAAAATCATACCTCAGCCAAAATCCTTACACACTCC
>NC_048412.1:21779715-21824143 GCF_013103735.1 Etheostoma cragini | reverse complement strand
TCTCTCTCTCTCTCTCTCTCTCTCTCTCTCTCTCTCTCTCTCCCCTCATCTGTCGCCTCTTCGTTTCTTTAACTCTCTCTCTCTCTCTCTTTCTAACCCTCTCTATCCCTGCCACACTCTCTCCCGTCACAGCACCTTCACATACATGGTTGAACTTGGCAGAGCACTTTGTTTGAGCATTGAGTAGCTTGCCTTGTATCGTGAATATTTAACTTTGTCAGTCGGGCTGCAGCTAACGTTCCTACAGAGGGGGGCAGATTGAAAGGCCGTGCCACTGATTAGCTGAGCTTGAGCTAATGTCATTCACATTTCTATCTCTCTTTCTCCCTGCTTGGTGTTCCTTTCCTCTTTAAAGGTGCTACACATAGCAGTTTTAAGTATTATTGTGAAAATAAAATTTCTCTCTCATATATGATCACATCCTGAATATCTTTGGGCTTTGAACTGTTGGTCGTACGAGACATGTACTTTGTAAACATCATCTTGGCCTAATTATAATCTGTACTTTGTACAATGTTCTGACATTTTATAGATACTATGATTAATTGATTAACCAAGAAAATAATTGCCAAATCAATAACAAAAAATGTATATACGCGCTGCCTTAATTTCTAGAAATTTGCTAAATATATAGATGTTACATTAACATAATGCAATGGCCTTTGGGAGGGTACGTATGAAATGAACACTCTACAACACTGTTGTTTGAAAAATGATTTTGTTTTTTGGAAAAGCAAGACAAAAGAACTCTTTCATGGACTTTAATTGTTTTTCTCAAAGGTGTCTAAAAACAGAGTTCAAGAGAGAGAAAACAATTTGAGCTTTGCTGATTATTGTTTTCAAAACATGGAACATCCCGTCCTTTAAATGTATACATACTTATATTGTTACAGAATGAAATATACAATATTTTGTAATAATAAGGGTTGGCAGAGGAGAATCTGAGCTGAACTATAGTTTGCAAGTTGACAAGAATGTCAAGTCTAGTGATAAAATCCTCCCAAAGGACGTTACACTGTAGAACAGGTTACAGTAAAACATCCCTGTTTCTCTTTTACAGCTAGAACCTCTTTAAGAGTTCTTTCTTTTTCTTCTCTCGATCTTCTTCTCTTACTAGATGTCCCTTCCCTCCCTTTCAGCAACCACATCCCCACCTTGTCTTCCTTTCTCTTCTCGTCTTCTCTCTCTTCTTCTATCCTTTCCCTCTCTCATCTTATGCAGAGGAAGTTCCCATGGGATGGTGTTTTCATGTAACTCGCCAACAAGCAGAGCACAAAAGGCAAAGAGTCCTGAATGTCCTGCTAAACTGTGTGTGCTTTTCCCTCTCTCTGCTTTTCTTTCACTCTATCTTTCTCTGTTGCTCTCATTACCTATTGTTTCACACAGGAGGCTGTTAGCTCTGCACATTCTTCGCCACTTTTCTAAACAGTTTGTTTTTTGTTCAGTGAAGGAGCGGGCCTTGCTTAAAACTTCATTTTAATTCCCATTTTGGCATAATTAAGTGGGGATTTGCACACTTAACACATACAGTACAGTAATATTTCACTGCTTTTGTGTTAGAGTTATGTCTTAACGAAAGTATTTCCCTTAGCAAGGTGGAAACTCACAATCCGGAATATGTTTGTATCAGATAGTACAGAGTACAGACAAAGTGTTGTCTTTTCCTGGTTTTAAAGGCTACATTACAGTAAAGTGATGTCATTTTCTGAACTTACCAGACTGTTCTATCTGTTCTTTTATTTGCTTGTATCCACTAAGTAATTTATATCCAAGTAATGGATGATTATTTACTCAAAATCTCATTGTGTAAATATGTTGTGAAAGCCCAACTAATCAAACCTATAACATCTCTGCAATTTCAATATTGATGTATTGGTTAAAAAATATTGTGATACTTGATTTTTGTCATATCGCCCAGCTCTAGCCTGGAGTCACTTTAAAGCATACAAATCTTTTCCCTTCTTTCCATGACTTTCCATGTTCCAGGGGCACGATTCTTACTGAGCCAGGACCTGTCCTTCATCCCGGTCTCCTTGAATTTGCCATTAGATTATCATAAGGTCAAGGGCTATAGGCAAGACCCAAAACAGCAATGGCCCATTATTTCTTAAAGAAATTGATTATTGATTGTGAACATCAACAGAACTGATTGAAGATAGAGAGTGAAATATGGACGGAGGGAGAGAAAGAGCCAGAGAGAGACTGAGGGCTCAATAAAGAATGATTGAAGCATGTCACACAGCAGGCGTGAACGTACTGGCTGGACAGGAATCGAAACAGAGGGACCATAATTTATCTACAGTGCATCCCCAGTGGAACTGACAGATTACTTTTGCTGCTGCTTCTATCCCTTTCTTCCTTATTTCCAGAGATTACATTTTTTTTACAACTCCATTACAGTTTTTTTATTGCTAAATGACAGTGGGCACAACTGAAGCCACATGTGCAAAACTCAAACTACGGTCTGCATTGCCAACAGTCACCTGAGCTAAACAGTTCACATCTCCTGCAAAACTCATTCCAGGCAACATATCTCTTAACACACGTCTCAAAACAGGCTCAGTGCAGGCAAACACTATGAGCTATCCTCATCTAGATAAAACACACTGTCTCTCACTCAGAACGCACAGAGTAAAAACACTAGCGTCAAACACCAATACAGAAATTACAAACTTTTCATCTGTACAGTTTGAGTCACTGCAGACTACTCCAAAATTTCTTTACAGAAAATAATTAGATTTTAAAATATACCACTTTTATGTAAGGTAAAGAAGAAGGAATAAAAATCTGCAGTTTGCTTCAAAATAGTATTTTGTCTCTAGTAATTTATGGAATTACTGGGAAAAAAAACTAAAGGTGCATACCAGTAACAAAGAATAGTGTGACTAATTCTGCCTCTCTCCAGCATCATGCAGAAAGTGTTCTTCGTCACAGTGGATGTCTGCATCCTCTCTAAATACTAATGAATGTGGTGTTTCCATTACTTTCACCTCCATTACTTTCTGAAAAACCGTAAGAACACAGTTTTACTATAGTAAAGATAAAGTGTTTTTTTACTTTTTTTTTTTTTTTTAGCTGTGTATGTAACCTCAGACATCTTACCTGGACATATTGGTATCTTTGTTTCTCTGAAACGGTACAGTGTATAACTCTTTCATTCTTATTTGGGGTTTGTGTAAAAAAGGCTTTCTGAGCTTTCTCTATATAAATACCGTATATGTTCACTAACTAGTCTAAAACAAGACACCTGCTTAGTCTTTCAGGTGAAACTGCAATCAGCAGTGTTTGATAGGCACCAGACTGTAATCTATTCTGTTTTGAATGTGTGGTTAACAGTTGTGACAGCAGTGAACATAGTGCTGTAAAATCCATAGTGTTGTGCAAGTTGTGGTTGAAGTCATGAGATAAGTGTTTAGAGTTTTGAAAACTGTGTTCAAGCAATGAAAAACAAACTATGAGTTTGGTCCACGTGTACTGCTGCTGTGCAGACTGTAGTTACTTTTGCTCGTGTGACTCCCGTTGTGCCCGTTGTCGTTGAGCAATCGAAAAAAACTGTAACTGCTTAACTTTATTTTTTATTTTTTCTCCCTTTATTGTTATTATCCTTCCCTTCTTGCAGTCAGTGTTACTATTCAGCACCAAAGTTGATATGTTTGTGTATGTGTAGTATAAGTAACTGTATCTGCTTTTTTGGTCGTTTTGTATGTGTGCTTGCATGCATTGTGGGATGTAAATGTACTGTATATTACTGTGTGTGTGTGTGTGTGTGTGTGTGTGTGTGTGTGTGTGTGTGTGTGTGTGAGAGATAGGTCTAAGTTCCTGCAGTGTTGACAGGTCTCTTGCATGTCCCAGCCACTCTAGACAAACCAAGGTTGGGTTTAATCTTATAATGGCTGAGAGAAGGCCTCCTTAAAGCATATCACAATGCATTGACCAAAAGACTCATGCATTATTCAGAGTTCCATTTTTTCATATCACACAACCTCAGCAATGCACAGTGCACACACACACACAGGCTCATTTGTACTAATGTTGAAATGTGTGTAAAGTGCACACACACTCACTGCTGGCTCTCTGCAGGCCCTACGACCTTAAACAGCATTTTGTTGTAGTTCAAATAATTGCTATGTATCTCTGTTTTGATTTAATTAGTACACATGAGGTAATTGAGGTATCCCTTTGGTCAAAACTGCATTCCAAATTTCTGTATGTATATGTTTAGCCTTTCTGATATCCTGTAGATCATAGAAACAAGATTTGTGTCCTCTTGTGTTATCTCACACTGAAATACACTCTCCATCACGCGGTGCCCGATACACTAATTACAGCCAGATTAAATATTCATTAACAGAGCTATTAGTAAAATAATCTGATGGATTTGAACAATGAAGAGGACGACAGACTCAAGTGTTCAGCAGACACTGATTTATTCTGGAATCAGAGCTATTTTTATTGCTGTTTCCTTTCTTTAATATGTATTAACGTCACCATTTAACTGGGAATCACATGGGCCTTTCTCAGACTCCATTCCCCTTTAGAAATAAACACATTCAACTACTGTTATATATACGACATGTCTTTATGATACAATTATTATTTGTGAACTATAGTTTTGCCAAAATAGTTATAATGCTGAATTGTATGAGTATATGCTAAATTGAATGTAGTATGCATGTGTGCCCTTGACTTGGCATGAGAATAATGATTAGGCTAAACTACATGTTCACACATACAAACTGACACACACACACACACACACACACCGGCTCAGTTGCAGTAGGGTTTGTGTACCTAGCCCCTGTGTGTCTTGCCTTCCCCTAATTGGCTCCTTTGCAGCAGAGCCCCGCCATTGAGACTCAGGGTGTGTCTCTCACTAGCTTCCTTCCATCCTCCTTTTCCTCTTCTGCCTCACCTCCACACTTTACCCTTTACCCTAACCACCACTTTTCAGAGCGCCTTGGTGTGTTCTTTGCCCCTCATCTACTTTCCTAGAGCACACTGAGGCCAGCAGTGTAATCCAAACCAAAATCAAATTATTTGCGAAGGCCTTTCAGCTGTTTGAAAACAGTGGAGGTGTTTTCCTTTAATGACAGCAGCATATATACATAGCTTGCAATGGAATCAGAAACAACTCACATTAATAGCAAATATAGTGCAAATATAGTGTGACACTTTAATGTGGTTACAAACCTGCCGTTTGGCCTTTGTGAACACACCAACATTTAGTTTTTTGTCATGCCACCTATGAAATGTTATTACGTTTCAATCACACTTGATTTTATAATGATTAAAGTGAGGATAAATATTATATAAATGTAAATAATAAATAATTGAAAATATTTGTGATTCATCTCCTTTTCTTTCTTTCTGATTTTGTTTGTCTTTTTTGAGGTGTGTATTATTTTTTGGTTGTGATGCTTTGTCACTGACTGGAGGCCATAGTTTAGGCACCTTTTACTAAACTCCAAATTACTGATGATCTAACAGGAATAAAATCTGATTCTTAGTTTTGAACCAGAGATATTAGTTGTGGATCTGTGTACTGCAGATACAGACGGTTGTTTTTGGTTTAGTATTTGGAATATTGTCCTGTTTCAAGACACAGCTTAGCTGTATTTGGCCTGAGGGGACACTTATAAACACATGAATATGTCCCGACCCAGACACAAAGAGATGACACCATACATAAACACACACACTAACTCACACACACATGGTATTCACGCACACACAAATGGATATATGTGGAAAGACAGACACAAACACAGACAGTGTGGACATAAGCAAGACTGTGCAAGGTGTTTTATGCATGCATAAATACACTAATCCATGCATGAACGCGCACACACACACACACACACACACACACACACACACACACACACACACACACACACACACACACACAAACACACACAAACACACACACACACTTCTACTCACCTTAATTAGCCCACCAAGCATCACTTAAGAAGCCTTTGAGACAGAGAGAGTGTGAGATAGACATGGAGGAGAAGGGGGGGGAGTTCAGAGATATACAGAAAAAGGAAAGCGATGGAGTCTTAGAGAGAAGGAGGAGATCGGGAAGAGAGAAGAGAGGGGGGCAGAAGGCATGACGAGGAGAGAGAATGAAAGCTCCCCGTGTATTTCTGGGGGTAATTACAGATGCAGATTTGCGTTGCCACTTGCAACATGGCTGAATTCATTTCCATCTTAGCTCTGCCCTTCCCCGGTGCCCCTGGGGAGGTAGAGACGGTGTGTGTGTGTGTGTGTGTGTGTGTGTGTGTGTGTGTGTGTGAGAGAGTGTTGAAGGAGGCAAATCTGGGAATCTGCATAACAAGCTAGGAAAGGAAGGAGAAAAAGGGAAGAAGAGTATGAGAAAGCGAAAGAATGCTCTGAGGAGAGAGTGTATGTGTTTGTGTGTGTGTGTGTGTTTACATGTCATTCTTACACCTGATTTAAAGGAACAAGCTAGACATTCAATTATTAAGGACTTTTATGTCACTACACAGTTGTGTAAAATGTGTACGTTTAATGATTTCCAAAATAACTAAACCAAATATGATACAGTCATGACACAGATTATCAGCACAAAATTACACACATGGG
Organism: Etheostoma cragini; assembly: GCF_013103735.1. Classification (NCBI taxonomy): domain Eukaryota; kingdom Metazoa; phylum Chordata; class Actinopteri; order Perciformes; family Percidae; genus Etheostoma; species Etheostoma cragini. The sequence goes on along the minus strand of NC_048412.1, from coordinate 21,817,534 downwards.
CTTGAATTTGCTTGTGCTCCTAGCTTTTAACCATCAAACTTGGTGGAAGTGATTAGGTCAGCAGATAAAGACATGAAAGTACATTATGGTTAGTTGTGAGCTATACACAGTAGGTGCCAACAATAAAATCTGTGCCACAAAGTTTCATCAGTCACAGGAAAATATTTGAAAGTCAATTTAATCCATCTCTGTGTGATTGATAGCTCAACCAAAATATTTGAATTACACTCCTGCAGTAAACCCCCACCCTAACCCTGCAGTCCCCTGCAGATTAAAACAGAAGAAAATTATTTTACTAGTATTTTCTGAGTCAGTCATTACTTTCAAAGGAAATACAGTAGTGTCCCCTGATTTCCTTAACTAGCTATTACATATTTAACTTCTTATTAATAGATGATTAAAGACACCTTGTTCTTTTAAGGTTTACTTTCTCCCCCATAGATTTAAACATGCTTTAAATAATTACCTAAAGAAATCTGATGTTTTAATTAATATGAGAACAGAAAGCTATAGAAACCTGACACACTGCTTTCCAGTTTAGCTGTGTTTACATTGTGAGAGAAAACAGGTGTTAGATGCCACAGCACACTATGGTGTGTTTACCACAGACTTGTCCTTCAGTCAGCAGAAGATTGATGGAGAGCCACGCTCCCACAGAGCACTGGTGTTAATGTAGTGACAGCATATGGCCACAAGGGGCTTACTGAGCACAGCGTTGGCTGTGTGTGTGTGTGTGTGTGTGTGTGTGCAAGTGTGTGAGAGAGACAGTGAGAGAAATAGAAGGAAAGGCACAAAAAGTGAAAAGTGAAAGGCACTAAGACTGACGCCAAGAGATAGAAAGAGACAGCAAATAGAAATAGACCGCTAATGTGCATGTCAGTCAAAACTAACATGCATTCTTGTTAAACCTTTTCGGTGTGTGTGTGTGCGTGTGTGAGTGAATGATGAGGTGTGCATGTGCTTGTGGGTTCACGTTGCTCATTTTCTCCGTAAAAAGAGAGAAAGGGAGAGGCTATTACTGAATCTAAGTTTTTTTATCCCTTTGTGCAACGTAACACACATAAGGATACACACATACACATGCACACACACATCCTTTCCTGTAAGACCACCTGGCTTCCCGCTGCCAGTGCGCCAGCCAGCTCAGCAGCCAGAGACTTGGCCCGATTAATTATCTTCCTGCTAATTGAATGTATCGGGGACTCTACAGGGATGGGTCATTAAACTGAAGCAGCGTATGTTTGTCTCCACTGTTTATCTATCCGTAGCTAAAAGATACATCAGACACACACTGCACACAGGCACAAGCACACACAGACTTACACACACACATATGCAAGGATACCAATATCTACACTTCTGCATAACACATAAATGATGCTCATGCACACAAACACTCACTAACTTTGTCACTCAAACACATATACAGGCAAAGAATACACACAGGCACAATTCATTTTGATTAATAAATTCTTGGTGGTCTTTCCATTACAGGTCAACACAGTGTGGGCCAGATGGATAGACCTAGAGCTGCAACTATTCTAATAATGCATTTATCAGTCAATTAATCTTTTGAATTAATCAATGTATTGGGGGGGGTTTCAGTCAAACATACCTTGTTCCAGCTTCCCAGTTGTGAGAATTTGCACTTTTTCTTTGCCCAATGGAATGGACAAAACAAGCAATTTGAAGAATTGCTTGGCTTTACAAAATTGCAACAAGCTTTTTCTCTGAATCATCAGCATCTTATTTGAGAATGAGAATGCAACCCTGGAAAGTGGCTGTCAATTTACGTGATATTGTTCCACCAGATGATTCTTTGACATATAGTTAAAGCAGTAGATCACAAACATATCAGGGATGTAACTCTAGTATATATTTTTTAAATTAGACAACTTATGCTATGTTAATTGCTATTGCTAAACCCAGGTCTGACAAATTTAGTTTAATGCTGTTGCTTGAGTCAATAATTTCCTGATGATAATTTTTTAACAATATGTTTGCATGTACTAGTTGCCATGCATGCTCTGCAAGCTTGTACAGCCAACTCAATGGCTCTCAGAAAGGACAAGATTATAGTGAACCATCAAGAAATGATATTATTGCTCTTTATTAGCGGTGTAACGGACCATAATTGATTTGTGGGCCGTACAGATCAACACTCACGGTTCGGAATGCATGTGAACGCAGATCAATTGCAGTTTAAAAATAATATTAGTCTGTGTGAAATGCATTTTTATTGTCGCTGTTACTTAAAGTAAGCGGAGGAATCTCTCTAAATGGTTGCCGTGATTAAATTCAGAAGAAGTAATTTTCATTTTACCGCGCATTTTATAATCCGGTTCTTATATGGCATTGGTGCCTTAACAAGCAGTATCCAACACGGATTCCACGGCCTCATTTTTGGTGCCACTTAAATATCTGCGCTGCTCTCTGATGCTCCAAAATCGACGTTACAGGCAACAGAAGCATCGCTGCATGCAACGTTAGTAAACAGTAACGTTACACTTGGCATTGGGTAACATTAGCCTACTGTTAGCTAGTAGCTGGTTTATACACAGTTAAAATGCTGTAAAATGTGTCTGTATTGCACTGCAGAGCATTCCAACGCCGGGACGTAGCCTAAAACAGTTTGCCGCTAAACTAGCACTTGGTCACAGCAGTTGCCAACCACGTGGTGTATTCAGTTACTGTAAAATACCCTTTTATCATCAGTTTTTGTTGTTTAACCGCAATTTAGTGGGGAAAGAAGTAATTATTGTTGGAAGTTAATGTTATTATGTTAATGTTATTTTTTTTTTTCATCCGATCAAAAGCGTTGTCCGATTTGAACTGTGAGTTTTGTGATTTGGTACACCCCTACTCTTTATACTAATTTCCAGTGTGACATCTGCTCTCCCCCTCTAATGAAGAAGTGACATTGGTACAAACACTATAAGACCTTACACAAATGTGCACACACTCACAGACCACGTGCTGAGGCCTTATGGAAGTCTTATTAATAGAGTTTATATAGAGTGTAATTAATGCAAAGCACTTTAGGTGTGACACGCAAGCCCTCCGTTTCGGAATAAAGCCTACATTGTTTCAGTGCTAACGAGAGGGCTCTCCGGGGAAGTGGCTTTCTTCTTCCTGTCTTCTCCCCCTGTCTTTGTCTTTATCACCTCCTTCATGATATTGGTGTCATGTAATCCTTGATACTGTGTCGGTAAGGAAATGCCATCCTTGACAAGGGAGTATAATGTTGATACACTCTTGGTGGATGGGATAGATTTCTTAAAAAAAGGCCTAATGTTGAAAGGATAAACTGATTAATTCATTATAAAAAATAAGTGTTAGTTGCTGTCCTTTAATGTGTCTTCCATCTACATCTACTATGTTAAATAATATTAACATTTTCAACTTCTCTACAGTTAGTGTCAAGCCTTGTTTTTGCTCGTCTTTCCCAAACAGTGACCCAATACTATTTCAATGTATTTGTATTTTGTGACCTGAGCAGGGTATTCAACCATATATATATATATATATATATATATATATATATATATATATATATATATATATATATATATATATATATATGAGGCCCATTGTTGGCTGGTAAAGGCTGACGGCCGACACAGAGGCCCATTCCTCCCACATGCCTGCACACACATAATGGCCATTTCACAGCTCGTCTGGGGGTAATGGAGCCTGGCTGGGCCTGCGGAGATGGATCACCCCCAGATGGGGAAGAAATGTGTGATCTGGCAGGATTGACGAGGACTTGAGGTACTTTTAGAAGACCTGGGTGACTAAAGTTACCGTCCAAACGTACCCTTCCATACATCCATACATACATACACCCTTCCTCATAGGTCTGCATTTTCTGTTAGTAACATGGACTGTGGGAAGGTAGATGGTGGGGCAATGATTTGGAAGGTGATCTTATGGTTACAGGGTTTGGATGAATGCGAGATGGATAGGGTATGTGATTTGTCTTATTGTGCATCCAAGTCTGGGTCTCTGTATGCATATGTCCATCTCTGTGCACTTGTATGTGTCTCTTATTTTGCTCAAACCTGTGTGTTTATGTGTTCAAGTAGAAAAGAACACAAAATACATAGCTAAACCGTTATTGACCTGGAGCAATCACTCTAATCACCTCACCCAGGCTCACAAAATTACCTGAATTCATCCGCGAACCCTCACTCTTCTCCTTCAAACTCAACACAACCAAAACACAACATGACTGTGCTGGTATTTCGACTGGCTGACGTTATAAATGGCGTGAGGTGGATAATGTCAATACTCTGTGATTGGGCCTAGCCTGCTGAGTCGCTAAAGGTCAGGGAGGAGCACATTGCTGATTGTTTTCCAAAGACAGCCCAATGAAGTTTGTCTGATAGGGGTCATTTAGTTTAAGACATACTCAGAGCTCAAGTTATCCGTCTGTGTCACTGATGCTCCCTCTTCTAACAGTGCTACTTAGGTGAAAATGAATAATTTGAGTCCTATCCTTATGATCAATTTATTTCAAACTTTTTGGGATTTGCAATTATTTAATTAGTGTATATCATTATCAGAATTGAAAGCAAATGATTACAGTGCCTTTTAACTGATGGATGTACAGGCATCATACTGTTCCCTTGTCAAATTAATGGATTAATATCATAAAGGCAATAATATCTTGCACTGGTGTGCCAATACCTTACTTTGCAAGTGAGCATGAGTTCTGTCATGGAAAGACACTGTCATGTTGTAAGGTCTGTTTGGTAAAGTGTATGTGTTGATCAATCAAGTGTAACACTGCTGGTCATTGTAGTTTTAGATAGTCATACGTGATGCCAGTCTTTGTTGCATCCGCCCAACATCTTTCCTATTAGTGCAACATTGTGTTGACTCTTGAACATGGAAAGAAAGAAACAACATTCCTAATTCTCTACAAAGTAGAAATGTGGAAGTAAACTTTATGCGCTTCCAAACCACAGTGATGATAATGGACCATCTCCTATTGCATTTATCTTTTCAGGTTGTCAGACAACTCGCCCTCCAGTGCAGATTTAGTACACCATTGATTCATATGAAATGGAGATTCACTCTATTTAAATTGAGTTTTTTATACTACAATAAGCACAAACGCTTTCAAGGCTTGAAATTAAAAGGCTATTCTTTGGTTGAAAATGTAACCAGAACTAAAAAAAAAAGTTTATTTAAAAACTACAAAAAAGTTAACAAAGCATCTTTATAATAGAATTGATAGAACTGCAGCTTCACGTTCTGCCCTACAGAAAATGCCATGACCAGTTAGCCCTCCAAATATAAGAAAACTAGTTCTATCCCCAGTTTTTTTTAAATTTTACAAAATAAACTGAATTGTGCAATTAGATGATTAGTTTGTTGCCATGGAAAAATGTCTGTCTTGGCTATCACATTACATCCCATCCTCTTACAACCTTTAAAAGTGCTTTAATCTCAGCTGTCTTAATGTCCATTTAAACACATAGACCACTCCAAACACGTGTATGCATGTATTATCATCTGCTAACCGAGCCTTTTTCGTTTACAAGATGTAAATGTGGGTATTTGGTATCCTATCCACCCACGTCATTTGGTGTGTGTGTGTGTGTGTGTGTGTGTGTGTGTGTGTGTGTGTGTGTGTGTCTGTGCAATGTGTGCACATTTGCGTTCACGACACCCCTCGTCTCAGTGTCTCTTCAAAGGCATTGAGTGGTGCCCTTTGTGGCCCCCGCTCCCTCCCTTTTCACTCTCCCTCCTTTTGTCTTAGTGTTTCATATTTAATAGAGCTGGCTCAGAAACAGAGCAAGGATAGGTACCTGAGGCTGAGGGTGAAGGCCTACTGATGCCTGGGTGAAGTGTCTCTTCTCTCTCTGTCTCTGTCTGCATCTCTCTCTCGACCATGGTCCTTTCAAGCGAATCTATGAGCAGCAGATCAAAGGGATTCACAATGATGTCCCCCTATTCTGTTGGGATGGCACAGTCGTTGAGGACCCCCCCCCCCCCCCCCCCCCCCCAATCTCTATGTGCACACACTTGCCCGCTTTCAAACAGGTGTCTTGACTGATAAGTATGGAGAGGCAAAGGTAGATGGAACAAATGGTGTGCGGATCCTCTCTTTTGCCTTCATCTCTGTTCGTCCTTCCTCTCCATGGTCTTTAGTCCACTCCCTCACTCCCTCTCTCTCATTTTGTAATAGAATTAAGGGAACTACTTCTTTAGTTCAGTTCATTTCAAAGATAGGAGCTTTTTCAACTAAGCTTGGAAAAGAAAATTCAGCCTTCCCATGTTTCCCTATCCCTGATGCTTTGCTTTTTCCACTTACAGTAAGGTGATGAGAGCCCATTGGCATCTGTCAAACTATCTGGCTGATTTTATAGCCGGCTTTCAATCACCTGCCTTGTAAAGAACAAGTACACATGTTCCCTATTGATCATCAATCAATGATCAATTAAGCAAGCCATTTGTCCAATTAGAGCAAAGGATCCATCCAGACCATGGCTTATTTAGCTGTTTGAATGGAAGGGAGCGGAGGGAATGGATATGATTGCATAATTGATCAGGACCAGGTCTTTAAACACTTAACTTGTCCAAGTCAAATTGTGTGGCCATTCAGGTTAATATGTAGGAAATCTGTTGCTTAAAACAGAAACCAAGTGGGTTTTTATAGGTTTTAAATCACTAGGCTATTTTTTGCTGGATTTTTGCTGTATCTGTTGACTGATGGGGCTGCCTGTTAGTTTCTAGGTCTGATGGATCAACATCTGGCCCATCTCTTAGAGCTGCAAAACGTATGTTAATATATCAGTTGCAAATTGATGTTACATTAGATTTCACTTTTCCTTTAGGGCTTTAACCTCTTCAACATTGCTATCATGTGTAAAACTAATCTCCTTAACAAAGTCATTGCATTCAAACGTGTCGTTACGATTTGTCTTTATGGTTCTTGAGATGCAGTGGAAACCCAAACATGATAGGACATTTAGTTCCTGGGGTTCCTTACTCCCCCCTCTCTCCCCCCACAGGTCTCACTACAGAGGGGGCGCTATTTCACCATCTTCACCCAACTATTTGAACCTCAAACCCTCCGAACCCTGTTCCTTCTCCTCCTCCTGCCACTTCTTTTGGTGGAGAGAGATTGTTTATTTGGGTCAAATAGTCAGTCATCTCAGGGAAAAGAAGAGGGGGTGTCTTCCACCACGGCCATCCTTTTTTCCCAAATCCTCACCCTCCTTCTCTTTCTTTTCCACTTTTTTTCCACCCTCAGCCCCTCCATTTTGGTTTTCAGCCATTTAACCAGTCAGCAACAATCAGAGCTGACAGAGCGATGGGAAACAATCGAGGTGGGGTCAGCGGAGGGGTGACCTCAGAGGGCTGGGGGGTAGGGGTTCGAAGGGAGGCCCTGGCAAAAAAACGCCACCCCAGTGCAGTGTCCCGCCTGGCTCTTTGTTGCAGACGGACAGTGAGAAAATGGGGACACTTTAGCTCTCCTCTGCATCCACCTCTCTCCAACAACCCCTCCACTCTCTTTTCCTTCCCTATTACCTTCTCATTTGCTCCCCTCCCACTCTTTTATTGTCCCTCTTTGTGCTATCACCCAGAGAGGGGGAACAGAGGGGGCAGAGAAGTGATAAAGTGAGTGACGGGCCACTTTTCCTCCCATTTTTTTCATCTTCCTTTTCTCTCTCCGACAGTGTCTGTAACTGCGTGACACTCTGGTTTCTGATTGACAGGGGGGCGTGGAGGTTTATGTGTGTGTGTGCATGTGTTCAGGAGGGGTGCAAAGTGACCGTGTGTCTCTGTGCATTTCTGTCTGGATGCTTTGTGTGTGTGTGTGTGTGTGTGTGTGTGTGGGGGGGGGGGGGGGGTTGATGGTAGGATGGGAGAGTCGAGGGGAGGAAGTGTGAGGGTGAAGAGAGAAGGGGGTGGGTCATCCACTCTTTCTCTCACCCTCTCCGTGACAGTTTGGAGGTTTCACACTAAGCTGCCCCAGCATTTGTTTTGTCTGCAAGCCTCAGCCAGGTTCCCACGTGAAAGTGCGCTCTCACTGTCCTCTTGCGCATCTGACCGTTGGCCACCACAGCAGTCAGAACCAGAGCTGAGACGAACATATACAGACACTGACAGCTGGGCCCAGGTCTGCAGACACAGGGCGTATAGCACCTCAGAGGGACTCCCTCTGGTTCCCATGCTATTGGCCCACTTGGTGACCTCATGAGTTTGTTTACTTGAGTCTGAAGGACTAATTACACGTCATGCCATGTTGTGGCTACAGCTTAATCACAAATTAAGTCTATTTTTGAAACATGTTGTGCTGTTGAAATTGTCCCACATTTAAAAAAAAAAAAAACAATGTCTAAATCTAATGTCTAATATCTTGAAATGCTTTTATCTAGGTAATGCATCATCTTCAAATGTTTATTTTAATAGGGAAAAGCCCATACTGCAGTAATACATTTCTTAAGGTAACACATTTTTTTTTTAAATTACAGACAGTCTCACAGGTTAGTGTAATGTCAGGCTATTGTTGGAGTAATGTCTGGCAATTTGTTAAATACATCACAGTCATTGTATGCTTATTATTGCTTTATCTAGTGGAAAATGTCAAACTTGGTTGAGATCATTCTCTCCAAATATCAAACTAATACATTGATACGCATAATTGGAGGTCATTGGTTGGCAATTAAAACAGTATGCCTGTACTCACTATGCTCATCACAAATTGATGATAATTTAATAATTTTGCCACTGGTGTCATATATGGATGATTGATTAGAGATGGAGAGAAAGGGGGGAGAGAAATGGGTGTAGGCGAGTCGAAAGGAGGCAGAGTGGGAGGAAAATGAATGGAGAGCGAGGGATGAATTAGTAACGGGACGGAGGGAGAACGAGAGGGAAGAAAGGAGAAGGGGGGAGGGAAAGAGGGAGCGCATTCCTGGGTGATTCAGCACGGTAGACCAGTGTGAGGGAGGGATAGCGAGTGGATGGACAGAGGGTGGGATGGAGGAGAAAGGAGGAGGGGTGACAGGGCTCCCCTCTAGCAAGTGCTGCGACAGGGACAGATGGCGTCCCTTGGCGGACAGAGTGAGTCCCAGTTTTCACCTGCGGCCCCATGGGAAAAATCCGCCTTCCTTACACATGCAGCCATACAAGAGGCCCTGGAATGCTAGTGCAACACTACAGCAAGATGAAGGATGCACTCCGAGGAGGAGGGGTGAGGGGAAGGAAGGAGACGGGAAGCACAGAAGCGGGTCAAGGGAACAGCGACGTGTGATAGTCTGAGAAAACTTTAAGGGAGGAAATACGCAGAGGAGGGAAAAAGCATGGAGGATTAGGAGATTGTGGAAAGTAGAAATTGAAAGAAGGTAAAAAGGAGGCAGTAAAAAATCAATAAGGACAATGTTTGAAGAAAAGAAAGCAGCAGGGAAGCCTTCACACTGTGAAAACTATTTGACAGATACTTTCCGACAGACAGTGCAACACCCATTCAGATGCCTCTCGTTCTCTCCCCCTTTCCTTCCCTCCCTCCTCGGCCGTCATCTCCTTTCTCCCTGCCTCGTTTTCTTTCTCCTTCTTGCCCCATCTCTCCCTCTCTCTCACTCCCTGACTGTTGGGTGATACAGATGGTGCTTTTGAGGACTGTGAATGGGGTCAGGCCGGGTCGGGAGGGGAGGGGGGTGCAAGGGAGGACCAGACAATAATGTAACGATTCGGCCGGCCCCCCAGACCAGCAGGGCCGTGGAGGAGAGTGAAAGTAAACAATGGTCCGTCGCTGAGGGGGTCAGTGGGAGGGGAGAGGGGAAAGGGGGATGCAGGAGGGAGAGGGGGGGGTCAGTCTCCCAGGGTCTTGACGCAAGCCGCTGTTGGGAGGGTGCCGAAATGTGTGTGTGTGTGGATGTACGTGCACACAGGTTGGCTGCAGAGGTCACAAAGTAGCAGCACTCCAGTACTGGCATGTGGTCTGCATTTTGCAAGTCTGTTTTAGAAATTCATTACTGCACTAATCCTTTAGCCTACTGCTTTTTTCTTGGCTATAAGTTGTGTCTAAAGCTGCAAAGATTAATTGATTAGTTGTCAACTATTAATTTAATCACCAACAATTTTTATAATCGATTTATTGCTTTGAGTCCTTTTTTATGAAAAAAAATCACAGCTTCTTAAATGTGAACATGTTCTGGTTTCTTCACTCCTCTAAGACAGTAAACTGAATATATTTGAGTTGTGGACAAAGCCATACATTTGAGGATGTCATTTTTGGCTTTATAAAACCCTGATTAATATATTTCACCATTTTATAGACCAAACAACTAATCATTTATTGAGAAAATAATCGTCAGATTAATTGACAATGGAAATATTCAATAGTTGCAGCCCTAGGTGTGTCTCACTATATTTTCTTTTTAGAGATATTTAACACATTTCCCTCTTCATGCACTGTAGCAACTTAGCAACTAAGGTACGTCAAAATCTATGCCAGCTTAAAGCTTCTGTCCTACTAAAATCTGGAATTTTACAATTCCAGTAACAGAAGACAGACATTTTCGGACAAATACTAATCTTAGGACGTCAATGAACGGTCCTTAGAAACACTGAATAGCTTTACTGAAGGAGTTGGGGGTTAAATACAGCATTGGGGCCTTGCTCAAGGGCAATAGTAAAATTGTCCTTGACTAAGGCTGCAAGGGCAGCAGTTGTTTAGGTGTCTTTTTTTAATAATCTCAACACACGCATGGTTCAAAGTGCAGTACGTTTTCAGGCTCTTTTTTCGTTCTTTTTAGTTTGTGTTGTTTATGATTTCAAACTTGAATAATTGTATACTGACTATCATATCACACTTTCATTTCTCAAGGGTTGGGGACACTGAAAAAATAAATTTAGCTTACATTCAAGATTTCATACAAGAAATTAACCTCCCCTTTCATTAGTTGCAATCAATTCTGAAAACCGTTTTTGTCCATCAGTTTCAGATCATTGTTCTTCAGGATGTATAGGTTACCATCTGTGCCCTGGCAGCATGCGCTGGAGTACAAATGAAGGCGATAGTAGAGTGTGACAGTTGACACATGGCTAAGCAGGCTTAAAGATGCCCCATTGATCTAATTGACTGGAGAGGCAGGAATCAATGGCAGTGATCAGCAGGCCCCTGAACTACAATCATTTGCACAATGCCTTAACTTCTCCAGCTAACCAGATGTTGGTCTTTTTAGCTCTTACTGAAGGCACTGATATGACCCGTGGCATTGCTTGTGAATGAAATGAAAGACATCTTTTGGTATTATGAACACTTTGTTTCATTAAGGGAGTGTTCCTTAAGGGAGTGTTCCTTTTGTTAATTTGTTTAATTCAGTTACCATAACTTTGATGCACAAGCTCGGTTTATTTATAAAGTTTAACACTACAATCAATTCAAGAATCTTGTTGTCCATAAAAATATGTTTAAGCCTAAAACTTCACAAGTGACCTGGTTTACATTAGCCCTTTACATGGTAACCTCCATCACCTCAGTCTTGTGTTTGATGAATGTAAGATGTTCAGTGGATCTTTGAGTCCCAAATTATGGGAAATTTTTTTTGCATCAGAATGTCTGACTCAACTGTTTCTGTCGACAGACTACACAGCCCAGCTAGCTTTTCTCTTGTGGTTTTCCCTACACTTCTACATCTGTGGCTTTTGATTGACAGCTGCTGAGAAGTGGAAAGGGACCTTCGGTGCATGGATGAGAAGGCAGGCTGCAGGGGTCGAGTCCCCGGGCCCCTGGGGCTTGCCTCCTCCTCCACCTCCATTCCAGGCTAAGGGGCCCTGGCAGGGGCTGAGAGATGCTGATCGGAAGCCTTTATTGTCTGTAAAGCCCTTGCATGTCACAGCTAAAAGTCAAATAGTGTTGTGACACGTTGTGGGAAGTATAAGTGACCAACAGACACATATAAATGTCCTCTGGCAAGTCCACAAATATACTCCACTGATACACCAATGTGCAGCACATTTGCATTCGACACAAGTAGCAGGGCATTCACACTCAGATAAACATGCACGCATGCACACACACACACACACATACACACGCACATACGCACACACACACGCTACAAACACACACACGATACAAACCACACTATAACTGCCACTCTAAATCTGTCCCTTAGCTCAAACAAAGCTGTCTGCAGAAAAAGGATGATTGCTGGAGAATGAGTGGACTGAGTGTGTGTGTGTGTGTGTGTGTGTGTGTGTGGTTGGATTTATCCAGATGACTACAATACATAGCCCACTAGTCATGTATTTAACCGATCCTTGTATAGTGAATTGTTTTTAGTGTTTGCCGTTTAGTAACATGGTTAGAGGAAGAATTAGGGGAATTCAGGGTTAATGGCTATTGATTAAAGTGTTTTTCAGTTGGTATTCATGTAGACTAACAAACACACATGCACGGTAGTGTAAGGAAGCTGTAACATTTGTGTTTGTTTTGGTGGCAATATTGTGAATGTAAAGAGAAAACAGTAAATACAGACTCCACTTGAAAATGTAGGAAAGAGCTACACCATGCCGTTTTATTCTTGGTGCTTGCTTTTATTATGACATAAGTGTTAACGACTATTGTCTATTACTTACAAAGGTCATGCTGGCATTTCTGTTATCCTGAGCCAAGGTTTTTATCATAATGCATTGACAATAGCAGGCAATTCTAGGTTTTTAAATAGACAGTATGGTATAGGCCATCCACAACTTTAAATTCAGAATCCTAACACACCAACATTAAAATAAAAGTCTTCAAAGTAACTAAATCTGAGCTATTTATTGAAACACAAGCCTTTTTGTCCTTGAAGAGTTCAGTGAAAAATTGAAGGGTGGAAGTAAACATGATTTAACATAATTCTGATATTAATTTCTCATTAAATAAAACCTGTCTGGCCACAATACAACACCAATTCCCTGCAACACAATTAAAAAATTCTTGATGAACTTTACATTTATTACTTTCCTTTTTTCAGTCTTAAAACTGGCTATAGAAAACAGTGTTGTCCCTTAAGAGGTGTAATCTTGTATCAGTGGGGCCCAGATTTGTGTATGAATATTGCAGGAAGGTGGTTACATTGCAGCTGAGGCAGCAGTACAGAATCTTTTGCACACCCAGTTAATCTCAGGAGGAAATAACAAGGGGACTTTTCACCACCTGGGAAACAACTGAATAAAAGCCGTTACTTCAACTACTTCTGGATGCATCCGAGTCAGATAGATCCTCATTAATGGATGAAGATCCGAGGAGGCTAGCAATCATCTACACAAAGCCAACTTAAACTACATATGCGTTATGATATGTAACACACTTTAGTTCTTGCATAAAAAGCATTAATAGCTCAAAAGCTATAAACTAAACATACATTAATTTTGTACACTAGCACACGGTCTGCGACGAAACAATGATCATTTTGTTACTTTGGTTTTATTTATGTTATTTTGTTTCTTTTTATTTCTGGTCTCTGCTTTTGCTGGCACAGCAATTTCACGTTTGCATTGTAGATAACTTTCAAAGCTCATATTACAGATAGTACCCCAAATGGAGCATAATGTAGTCAAACACTGTAAGAATTTGCATCAGTTAAGATCTAAACATTTTCAAATGTTATTATTCTGCATTATGACTATTATCATCATGCAAGGAAGGTCCCAACTGTGTCCCTACTTCAGACAAAGTGGTGAGATGTGTTTTATTGTGTAGTAAACAAATGAACAGTTTCATCACTGTTTGTAAAAGACAATGACAATATACTCCACTCATTCGCAGATTCATGACATATTGAGATTGATCAGCCAAGCCAGCAACTGCAGCCTTGTAGCGGAGACAGCGTTGTGTGTGCATGTGTTATGGACACCTGCTGGGCAAAGGAGTGGAAATTGTCAGTCTACAAGACCCATTTAAAGGAAGAAACATGGAGAACATGTAATCATAAGTTTTAGGACAAGTAGAGGTTATCAAATTTGATTAGAGTGATAGATGGCAACACATACTGTAACAATAATGAAACCAGTCAGATCTGTGAATGAAGGGTCTTGATATGTGAAGGGCAAGTAATCTCTTATCACACAGTTTTATTCAACCAAGTAGACAGCCAGATAGGATGATGGGTAACAAAACCACGCAGGTGCACATTTCTCCTCAAGCAATGGAATCAGGAAAAATGTCACACACTAGAATGGAAGAGGTTGCATTTCCTAAAGCCGTTTTGAGAAACAATCTCCTATAAATTGATGCCATCTTTAGCTACAGACTCTCAAGGGCTAACAATACAGCTCAGGCAGTGTTTGGCATTCTTTCAGCCAGATGCCAGGCCAGTAAAATGGAACCTGAGAAGGCTGACTCATCAGCTGTTTAAAAACAAGCGTTGAATTATTAAGAGACGTGGCGCAACAGTGATTTTTTTCAAAGCAGAGCAATTAAATCAATTCAATTCAATCGTATGTATAGTATCAATACATAACAAGAGTTATCTCAGGACACTTTACAGATAGAGTAGGTCTAGACCACACTCAATAATTTCGACAACCCCAAAGGTTCTAGTGTTTCCCTCCAGAGCAAGCAAGAAGTGCAGCAGCTTAGGGCAGTTAGGGCTAATCAGAGGCATGGCCATGGAGGACAGGACAATTCCAAGCAATTATGACTTTTTGCAAAGATCAAAGTGTAAAAAATTAATGTTGCTATGTTATCGTAGGTTAGGTGCTAGACTATTTCTTTGCCAGATTCTATAGCCTTCTGAGGTCTCCGCTGGTTGCCTGGCAACCTCCCAGTGAAAACAAGACTCCAAAAAGTCAGTGCACCTGGGTAATAAATAGTCCAGCACAAAACCCCCTGTAAAACCACAATATAGCGTTTATACACTTGTTTTTTTTTTAGGGATGAAACAAAAAAAGTAATGTGTCAATTAGTGAGATTTAATGTCTTGATAGACGTATTTTATCACAGCCAGGCTAGCTGTTTCCCCATTCCCAGTCTTTATGCTAAGCTAAACACTCCAGCTCCTTTTGGTATCATCATATTTATGGTAGAGACAGAGTGGTATCATCTCATATAACTCTTGAGAAGGCAAGTAAGCATTTTCAAAATGTTAAACTATCCCTTTAATTAAAACTAT
This sequence comes from Etheostoma cragini, assembly GCF_013103735.1. NCBI lineage: Eukaryota > Metazoa > Chordata > Actinopteri > Perciformes > Percidae > Etheostoma > Etheostoma cragini. Next base: position 21,802,412 of record NC_048412.1, on the reverse strand, counting down.
AGAAAAGTTCATTTCAACGTAGCTTGAGGCTTGACCATCCGTCTATCCTCTAGTACCTAACTTTAATGCAGTTTTAGAAGTGAAAAATGGGATTATCTTATTTGATGCAAACATTTATAGCCATGCGGTTGAAATTGAATTAGCATAAAATTGAATTAGCATAAAATTGGCATTTCTTTATTTATTCACGGAACTTCAACAGTTGTTTTTGACCAATAGCAGCATTTCAATGACTGTTAACTCTGAGAGAGAGAAAAAGCAATCCAAAGCAACAGTGTGGAGACTGTTGTGTGTGTGTGTGCTATTTATTTTTTCATGGCATTCCTTACTCAGTCACTCACTCACTCACTCACTCACTCACTCACTCACTCACTCACTCACTCACTCACTCACTCGAAACACTGTGTGCTAACAATAGGTGTTACAGCATAGTTTAAAGTTCCACTGCAGCTTCTGTAGCCTTAACACACTACATTTTTCATGACCCTGAAATGCAATGTTTGAAAGCAATCTAAGCAATATGTTTGCATGATTTTATCTGACAAAACTTGACAAACATGAGTTATCAAACTGCTGTGAGGCTTTGTCTTAGTCAAAGCTCACATGCAACATGTGGATAAAAAAAAACGGGGAACCAAGGTGCGTAGCAGTCTGTATATCCTCAGGCAACTTCTTCATCCCCCAGTTGAATCACTATGGCAGCCATAAGAGCCTTCTGAACACCCAGCTCCGTCAAAAGGATGTACTTGAGTATTTCACAATATGGTCTTTTTGGGGCCTTTGCCTGGCAACAAAGTTGTGAGATGGAATCCCACATAGAGAAAACTCTACGGATAGATCCTACTCATTTTTCACCTCTCTAGGAAACCACAAGGCTCATAGACAGAGTGAACGCAGTTATGTGCTTGTGTGTGCATATAAGAAGGTAGATTTATTAATAACAAAATGTGTGTGTGTCTACAGTACGTGATGGGGGATTGGTCTGTATGACAAGCAAATGTGTGTGTCTATTCCTGTGCGTGTGTAAGCTGTGGTAGACATGTAGGAGATGTGAGAAGGTAGAGGTGCAGACGGAGGACACGTGGGAGAAAGAGGGAAGCGACAGTGAGAGAGAGAGTTTTTTTTTAATGGGGCACAGCAGAGACCGGGCCCTGGCCCTAATTGATCTCTGGGTAATGCAGAGGGCCCAGCCTCGGGGGTCACTGGAGGGGTCATTAGGATGCAAATATAACAGTGTGTTCCTCCTGAACACACTAGACAGACACATTGACAAAAGAGGGAGTGATAGTAAGAAGAGTGACAGGGGAAACAGAGGAATGGAGTCTGTCTGTCATTCACCTTCTGATCTTTGTTATTGTCCTCCTTATTGCCTTTTGCTTGCTGTATAATATAGTGTAAGCTTTTTTGTGGTCCTTAAATGCTGCTACCTTGGTCAGATCTCACTTAGAGATTCTTGCTCACACCAAACCACAAAGATATATTTTATTCAAAAAAAATACACATTGACTGGCAGGTGGGGTCCAAGGATAATGGGAATTGCAAATGGCATTACAAGTGGATATTCCGGTTGCTGATATACTGCCATGGTCTTGTTGCATTTTGACTTAACACATTTTTGAGATGTTGGATCAATAAAACTTGTATGGAGGAAGTATTTGATTGCTTAGGCTCCATGCCCTAAAATTAATTGGCTGCCAGCTAAATGATTTGAAGTATCAAAATCTCAAGTAATGTTTATTCACCAGTGTTCAGAGATGCTGCGTGCCAGACAAGGTGTAGTTATTTTGTCATATTCGGTTAGAAATGAAATGGGATAGCAGGCAGATGTTTTATAATAGTTTATTGCTCATATGCTCATATCTGACTCCAAACCTTTTTTTATTATGCGGGTGCCTACTTTCAGAAATACATTATGGAATTTTAATCAACAAGTATAGAGTGGGCAACCGGGTTTTTAAAATAAATACTGTACGTACAATTTTGGAATCTAAGTTCAAACATTGGCGACTGATATTTTTTATTTATGTTTTATTTTATTTATTTATTTTTTACTAAAAAGACAGTCAAGTCCTTTCACCCGCCTGTTGTACACATGTCTCTCATCGTTTGTCTTTTTTCACGTCTCCATTTTTTTTTAGACAAAAGCTGAGGATATCCGTGGCAGGGGTTGGGGGCTGGAGGCCAACAAGAGTGGGGATCGCTTTTTCATTCTCCCCTAATTGACGTGAACACTTCTTTTGACCCTAATTAGCGCTCTGTAATCTTGCATTTGCATATCACAAAGGCAACCGCATCTGCATATTTGTAAACGAGATGGGCCCTGCATCTGCATGCATTCCCTTGTTTCCTCGCCTTTCTCCCCCCCCCCCCCCCCCCCCCCCCCCCCCCCCCCCCCCCCCCTTTCTCTCTCACCGTCTCTCTCCCTTTCACTTGGGTACAATGCCAGAAAGTGGCAGCAACAACAGGGCAACATGCAGACAGGGACAAGAGGCATGCACTGGTTGCTTGGCACGCGCCTGGCACAGGCTCTGACAAGGAGAAATTGAGGCAAAAGAAAGGGAAAGCTAGTTTGAAAGAGTTTGTGGGTAGAGGGAGTATGAGAAAACACAGGAAAATGTTTGCATAACGGGTGAGCGAGTAAGAAACAGTAAATTTAGGCAGAGTGATGATGGGGAGAAAAGTGAGAGATAGACAATTGTGATAAAGGGGGAGGATAAAGCTGTAGCACCTTACATGCAAATCACTGGCTTGGTGTGTAGGCTATCATGTGCCCATCAGTATTTTGAGATTAAAGTTTTTTCTTTTTCTCAACATCTTTGCCTGGCCAACATGGATCTGTTCTTCTGGGACCTCTTCTCATCTTTGTTCTTAATCTACTTCCTCTCTGTACTTTCACTCCCTCAAAGAAAAAGAGGTGCAACAAAAAAACCAATCTGAAAAAGATGAAGTGCTCACAGACTGGTATTCACAATATCTGTTATCATCTTCATTTCTCCTCTTTCTTTTCCCTGCTCTTTAAAAAAGGCTCCATCATTATTGGGAGTCTTCTTGTGTAGCCGTTTGCTTTGCAAAATTCATTATTGGGAATCACTACCACTTGGTTGTAGCTATTGACGTCTTGGAAAATGGCCGTATGAAATTAGCCGCCTGTCTTTTGTTCTCCTTTGATTTCTGGGATGAATTCAGTGCTTTTTTCAAATGCACTATTGCATTGTCATACACCATTGTCATACACCATTGTCATTGTGGTAATCAAAATGTCCGCATCCCAAGGTGACATCAAGGGACTCTTGCAGAAACTACTCAACAACATTCGACCCACAGTCTAATTCTTAAAATGTTGACAAATGTTTTTCAGTGAGATCCCTCCTTTATATTTGCCAGTAACACATTAAGATTTCCCCTCCCAACAATTTTTTGAGTCATAATAGAGGCTGGTATCGGTGTCCCTACAGGTATACTGACATCTCTTTCTCAATCTCCCTCTCTCCCTCTGACCGCTCTCCTCCTCCCCTTGTCAGTCCTGACCCTAGCGACGCAGCGCTCTATTACTATGGTAATGGGGGCTAATTGAATGGCCGAGGTGTAATGGAGAAGACAACACAGCCTACATTATGATAAGGAGCCTAGACAATAGCCCCACGTCCAGGGTCACCACTTGCCAATAAGGTGGGCTTAAAGGGGGATAGATGTCCTTCTTGCCCCTCCAACCCCCCCCATCCTCATCATCACTCCTTGTGTTCGTTGCTGGCTGTCTTTCATTCCTTCGCACCCTTTTTTTTTACTCCTGAGGTTCCTGCATGTGCAAGGCTTTGAAACTTAACCCCAGTGCTTATCATTCAGGATTGCTATGGAGTTGTTTTGCAAGGTCAAGGTGTAGGCACAAATGTAGTGTGTGGGTAGTTTCTACAGGAGAAATGTGTTTTAGTGTTGTTTCATGGTGGGTGGGGAGGTGGATATCCGCTCACGCAGGTATGATGAAAAATGAAATGGGGACGAATAGTTGTATTCCATGCCGGCTGCCGCGAGGCTGGGAAGTGAGCGGGCATTCATTTGCTCTCATTCTACGGTTCCTCTAATGTATTCAACAGGGAAAGGTACTCCGTCAAACGTGAAAACGAGGGGGTTCGCTTGCATTTCATTTTTTTTGCATACGTGAGATCATCTCCTGATTGCAGTGTTTTGGGACAATGTAGTTGTAAATGCTGCACTTCAACCATTTTGACGCTTTAAATATTCACATGGAATATCAACACCAGACATGGCAGCGATGAAAGCATTGAAATAAGCAAGCACTTTTTGAAGGGGAGGAATGAAAGAAGCATAAAATGCTGTGGTGAACCTTTACTTTTGAAATGGATTTGATTTAGCAAGCAATTAGATCACCATTTAAATTACATTTTCGTTTGGTGATGGTCAACCATCTCTGGAAGTTGATCAATGGTAATGTTGGTTCTTAAACAGCTTCCATTATGGTTTGCTCTGGTAAAGGAGAATAATACTCTTTTTACAACAAGGAGAGGTGTTTTTGTGAGGTGGACCCAAATTCACTTACTGAATAACATTAAAGAGGGAACATGGAAGGGAGAAAGTACTACTCCCTTTGATTTTGTTTATGCTGTGGAAATTGCATCACCTTTGCAATTAGCCTTGTGCAGTGTGTGAGTCTGTGTTTATGTGTACTTAAACAGATAAAAGAATATGGTGAGAGATCAGAGAAGAGGTTGTTTAAGTGTTGTGTTGAGTGTTGTTACACGCAACCGCTACCTAGCCAATACTTTCTGTTTTCCTTTATTTTCATCGGATAACAAACTTTCTCCACCATCACCGCCGTCATTTCTCGTCATTCATGAACTCCACATATGTTTAATTTCTGCATTAAAGCAGCTTGAACTATAAAGATAGACAGACAGACAGACAGACAGACAGACATCCTGAGGGAAATTTGAATTCCAGTAGCTTAGACAACCAACAAACATACACACACACACAAACACACACACATACACACACACACACAAACATACACACACACTTACGTACATAGAAATCACTTACAGAAATGTAAAGAGGTTAAAATTTGTGAGGTAATTAAATAGGTCTGGTATGGACTGACCATGTGATGCAATGACCATGTGTAAATGGTATATTCTTAACCGGTGCTGTCATGTTCAAGGAATCCGAGGCAACCCACAAACCATAAGTTAATCATGAGTTTATCACACAGAAAATCATAAAGAAGCCTATCACTGTCTCGAATCCTCCTCACACATTAAGTAGGAAATTCAGCTGCAAAACCAGGTTCATGTTAGAAAATTCGGGCTGTTTTTGCACTTGGAATGTTAGAGGTTACCAGCTGTTTTCAGTTTGGTCTTTTAGTTCCGTTTTCACCAGATTAGCTTAAATTCTACCCCACAGCAATCACGTTTGGCTGCGGATTTTTACTCATGTTTACTCATGTCAACACAAATGTGTGCAGTGTCATTGTTGCCAGCTGCCATATCACCCATATTTCTCATCATTTAACACACTTGTGGTCCTCAAATAATTTTTTACAGTCAGTCACAGTCATAGTTAATAATAGTGAACTTTAATGGCAATTTTTTAAGTGTTCTTATGAATGTCTAATCTTCCTGGGATTGCATTTTTGTACTGACCACAAGCATACACATCAACCACATGCCTTTTCCTTTAGTACTCAGCCTCACTGACTGAATTACTGCCTGACTGTTTACTCTTCTCTTGACTCCTCTTCTTCTCGACCCACTCCTCATTTCGCCTCCTCCCTTCTCACCCCCTCAACGCCCTCTGCCAGTATGCCTCTCACCTTTAGCCACCCTCCACACTTTGTTGATGTGAAACTCCCCGACCTGAGAGACCTGCCGGCTATGCATAAAACATGTCCTACACCGCTTGCGCTGCTACTCAGGGCTAACCACATTTTCCTTTACCATTTATACAAAGTGGTATCTTCTTTGCCTTTTCAAACCCACTAAAAGAACTTTCAGAAGTTGGACTCTGCTTTGGCTTTTACATTCTTGGAACTCTCTTAGGTGCGCTAGAGAAAGGGAAAGAAAGAGTGTGAAATGATGACAGAGAGGTGGACAGAGGGTGCTTTCTTTAAAAACAGACCTTCACAGACATGCACACCGGGTCTGGTTCAAACCCCTGCTTTGTCTCAGCAGCAGGGTCAAGCGGGCTTCACTTCCCAATCTCAGCACTACTCCAGTGAGCAGAGCATCAGTGAGGATAAACAGAGAAATAGAAAAAAATGGGACAGAAAAAGGCAGAGAGGTAGACGTGGAAGGGAGATGAGGAATGGAAAGAAGAGAGGGAGCCGGAAAGCCTTTTAAACCCATCTCCTGTAGGAGGTCTGGGTATCCTCCACCTCTCTCCTTCACTCTCCACCTCCTCCATCTCTCTATCGTGTTGTTGCTGTGTTTTCCACCCCTGCTGAGGGCCCACTCGTGCCCCCCTGCCTCAACCCCATATTGGATCTCAGTAGGCATTTTGTGCTTTTAAATGAATAGGCAAATGAGAAACGGGGTCCAATCGAAGGAGGGTGAGGGCGGGTAGGGGCAGAAGAGGGGAAAACGAGTAGCAGGGGAGTGGAGGCAATTGGGTCTCTGGGCGGAAATACAACCCCCCACTCCTCACCCTAAACACTCCACACACAAACTCACTCACACATACACTCAAATGTCAGGGGTGGCTGAGAGCCTGGGGGAAAGCACCTAATTTCAATATGGCCTCCTGCCGAGCGCCCCTGATGCAGCGACGGGGAGACCCCCACTCAGAGACCCACTGATCTGTGATAAAAGCTGCCTGAGCATTCTCATCATCCTCTTCCAACTTCAAAATCCAATTCCAACTCCTCCAAATTGCTTATTGGTCTTTTTTCTCTTCAGGTACACTGCACCTTTATGTACTAGAACACATTTGTTTGCTGTCATATTGTGCCTGAAATTTGCTTCTTTAAATGCACCTTTTAAGGTTAATTCCAGATAATTACAACTTTATAGTTGTACTATTCTTCATATTGGTAATAATACAGATGCACTCAACAAGTTAATTGCTTTGCTCTGGGACAGCTGCAACATTGCTAAACTTTAGTCAGACCACCTTTTGTGTCTTTCTTTTGTCTGAACAACAATCCAAAAACCCCCAAATCCTGCTTATAATGTGCGGTTTGACAAACAAGAGAAAGGAGTAAATAATCAAAAGGTTGTATTTGAATTTGTATGTATTCAATATATTGCTAACTATTAGAAGAAACTTACCAAAAGATAACAGAGAATGTGAGAGTTAAAAATTCAAAAATACGTAATTTTCTAAGCCAATGACTGAAGTTTTCTGCTAGCCGATATTTGGTTTTTCTTTTTAACTTCGGACTACCAAGGTAAAAAACATTTGTTGTTTTCACTTGGTTCATAAGTCATTGTACCAAGATGCAAAGCTAATAATAATGCTTATTTTAAAATAGGTAAAGTAATGTGGTCACATTAACCAAAGAAATAAAGATAGAAAACAGAGTTAAATAGGACAGGAGTAGAGACAGAGACACAAAGATTGGAGCACCGAGGTGAGCCGGGGTACTGCTGTGCACCTATGTCATGGTGGTTTGGTGGAGCCGGTACAGGGGTCTCCAATAAGGCCCCTTAAAATTTTAATCCTTTTCCCTCCTACAGCTGGAATGTGACACACACACACACACACACACACACACACACACACACACACACACACACACACACATACACACACATATACACACACACACACTCACAGTAGCTCCCAGTGGCTCCCACACTAAAGCCTGCAGAGAGCCCTGAAATATTAATGTACAAAGTAAATTAAAGCAGCAACAAAAAGAGATAGGGTTTTCTCTGTCTCTTCCTGTAAATCTGACTGTCTATTCGTTATGACTGAGTGAGGAGGTGGCAGTCACTGCAAGAGAGGAAGAAAGAAAAGAAGTGGGTGGATGAATAGAGGGTACGAGGTGAGGAAAGTGAATGGCAGATAAAGAGAGTGCAACTTGTCTAATGATTTAGCATAGAAGGTTTGTGCTCCAACTTTGGACCATGGTGATTTGCTGGACGACTTCACAACTCACATAACGACACAAGATAAGGGAAATTGTTAAGTAAGACACTTGAGAAAGAGAGAGAAGACATGAAAATAATTGTACAAATTGGGAAAAAAAATTAAGGAAAAACTTGAAAAAGAAAGTTGAGGGAGAAGTAAAAAAAAAAGGTGCAATTTAGATCAGTATTATTTTGAAAGGGTCTGGGGTCATGTTTGCTAGAGTTGAGAAAGAGAAGGAGTATGCATACCTTGCCAGCTTGTTTGTGAATTTTGGCCCTTATTTCTGCCCTCCTGCCTGTTATAGAGCTACGTGGTGAGACGGGTGAGAAGGTGGCAGCAACCTTGGACCCCCCCATACTGGCCTCTGACCCCCTCGACTTTGACTGGCAGCTCGTCGTACTTCTACAACAAGTCTGAGAGAATATGTTCATACACACCTGCACAGAGGTACATACACACACAAGCAGAGAATATACAAGGCCAATCAACAAAGACAATTTTCTCTGATACATATAAACCAAAACACACATTTCATCTTTTACTTATACCAACATTCACACATACACCCACAGACACCCACCCACACACACACACACACGCACACACCATGGCGGCCTCAGCTCTTCATGTGCATTTCCATATGTGCTTGCTTGTAGTATTAGCTAATCAAACATTACAAAAAGTACCAATTTTCAAACATGTTCTTACAGCACAGAGACTCATCCTAAAAAGCTTCAAATTGCCACCTGATCCATAAATCTTCCTCTGCCTCATTCTCATTCTTTTTTAAACACACACACACACACACACACACACACACACACACACACACACACACACACACACACACACACACACACACACACACACACAGAGTTTATCTCTACCATCAATTTCTCCTTTCTGCATATGGCTAGAGCTGCTTATGCATGTGCTGCGGAGCTGTACTTTATCAAAGGACCCGTCCTGGGCTTGGGGCCATGCATTATTAAACACAAGCACCACACACACACACACACACACACACACACACATACACACACACACACACACACACACACAGACAGACACTCACTCTAACTAGTGAAGGGCTCATTGCTGGGCCTAGCCGGACAGGTAAACACACACACACACACTTTGCAGTATTTGCAAACACCATCGACCAGGTGTTAGAGGGCAGACACCACTGGAGCTAATTCAGAAATTCTGTCAGACACAAGGAACTTAGCACACACTCATACGCAAATATGTACATGCAATAAAAAATGAACATAGGCTCTGCAGGAAGCACATGGCGCCATCATAGAGGTACACTGGTGAATTGTCTGTACACAAATGATGGCTTAGTATAATGGCTATATATAATGTGTATAAAATGTATACTGTATAATACTACACTATCACGGTCGTGGAAAATAAGTGCAGTCAGTGAAGTGTTGTGCTCAGGTATAACTCTGAGATACTAATATCATGTACCCACTTTAGTTTTTCCATTCTATTCACACAGCAGTCCGGTACAGGAGAATAACATGCTCTGGTTTATTGGCATTTCTTTAAACCAATCACAAATGTCTTGGGCGATGCTAAGCTCCGGACACAAGGACGGCGACTCTGCAATATAGCCTTGGGAAGGAACTTGTTTGGGTGGAACATGTGTGCGTTCAAAGGTTGTGTTAGTCGTGCAACAGAAAACTCAGATTGGACTGATAGTCTAGTTACCTTTCTGAATTTACCCAGCAGAGATCTGAGGAGCAGTTAACCGTAGTCCTCAGAAATCCAACAGAGTTTAAAATTACAACACAAAGAAAGCGAAAGGTAACTGATATACAGCCAAAATGAAAAACATTTTCGGAATTTCCGGCGGTACCTGAGCAATCTCGGAAGTGGAACATGCTGTATTATAATATAATGCAGACTAAGAAAAATATTTTTGTCATTGTACTGTATAACATTGGTGTTTTATAAAGGTGTCTTATAATCCCATTGCAGATGGGCACAAGACACAGCATAATGGTTACTTTTATTTTTTTATATTGAAGTACATTTTGCTGATACTTATGTACTTTTATAATTTTTATGCAGGATTTGTACTTTTAATAGAGTATTTTTATATTTTGGTGTTGCTATTTTTACTTAAGATAAGCATCTGAATACTTTTTCCACCACTGATTTTCTACCAAAAGAAATGCCAAAATTCCTCACAGTTTGGACACCCCTGCTTGCTGTACTGTGAGCAGCTGGAATTACAGCCTGTGACGCAACATGGAGTGAAACATTTTCTAGACAAGAAAACATGGCTGCCTTATATCACAGACCTTCTATAGATTATACATATACAGATTAAAACACATGAGCGACTAGATACACATGTTCACACACACTTTCAGCCTCTGTGCTGAGTCTGGCTGCTCACCAGGGTAATATACCCTGTCACGCTGCAGAAAATGAATTTGACAAATTGAGCCTCAAGTGTTTTGTACACTGAGCTTTGGATCTGAAGTACTAAAACTTCCCTTCCAGTCTCTGCTATGGAATGAAAATTCCTTTTTTCAAGAACACAGCGTGGATTTGTCAAATGGTAGGATTTTGAAATGTATGGTACACAAGTGGGTCTTGCATAGCAGAAATTATTATGACAAAGACATGCTCTGGTCTCTGGCTTTGGATGAAATGGTTGATGAATTTCCCACTAATGGCAGAATAAGTGCACGAGAAACCAAGGCTGTGCTGGCCATTACTGCATGCTTGCATCAGCCATTTATCACAGCCCGTTAACACTGTAATATAGCGTGATGTGTGCCTCTTTTTTTAACATGTGTGAGAGTCAGCCAAGGTAACCAGCTGCTGGGTCGACCCCTCTCTCACCTCTCTCACCCCCTCTGTCTCAAAGAAACTGGAACACTTACAGCGTTAGTGGCAGGAAGTACCACAGGTGTATGTGTCTAGTCTTAACATACCCAGCCTTACCCAAACACTGACATGCCTAGCAGGTGTGTGAGGAAGCTCTTGTGATCTTGGAGACCTTTCAACGTTTGATACACTGTGACTGGAATTTGATTTATAGCTTGATTGGTGTTTTTTGTGCTGTAAGGAATACTGCCTTGCACCCATCCTAGCACAAGAAAGAGGAAGTATTAATGAAAGGAAAATTCTCCTTTTAGCTGTCATTCCTTTGGATTATAATGACATTTTTTTTTTAACAACTCCTGAGTTTGCTGGAATTGACAGTCACATGTTAATCCGAACGAGTTCAACAGGACAAGGAACACTTGCGGTCACACACACTTTCTCTAGTTATTTGTAATAAAAAGCAAAGGAAAACATAAAAACTATAGACCAATCTCTATATAGGAAACATCTAGTAATATTTGATTTCCTGGTTCAAGTTTGACCTACTGAAGTTGTACATCTACATTTTTATACATTTATACAACATTTCAATTGTGTTCACTTTGGATTTCACTTTCTGGTTTAGTTATTAAATCCAAAACAGAGAATAGTGTTAATAACTCAGATCAATAATCAAGTCCAATTATATTCATACAGGTTTACAGTATGGTTTTATAACCTCAAACCTCTCACTTTTGTGTGTGTGTGTGTGTGTTTTGTTTGTTTTTTGTTATCTGATCTTGAAAGGTGCAATGTAGATATTTGTTACTTACTGTTATAGTTTGCTGATGCTCTGTAGTGGTCAATTCCTCGAGGTAAGTGTCTTTGATTAAAATCTTATTTACAATGATGGCCTGACAAGTGGCAAAGCCACTTAGGGGAAGGGAAGGAAAGTTGAGAAATTACATAAAATACCATTTGAAATACTACACAGACAACAGTAAACACTTATAACGAGAGAAATGCACAGGCACATGGGTGAGTAAGAGAGAAAGAAACCATACAATATTTAGCTGGATATTATTGAGGTGCATTATAGTGATATAGTTCTCTTTGACCTGCGGAAATGACAGCCACTCAGCTCCTGGCACAGACATGCCTGTGCCTCTGCACCCAATGTGTTGTTGTATGGAATTACAAAGGGTTGGGGATTGCATTGGAATAGTTAGGGCAGTGTTAGCACCTTAACATGAAGTGTTGGGTATACTCATGTGCTGAAATTGCCTGCATTCAACTCTGACCCTCACAGCACAGACAGCAGAGAAGGTGCTGCACTGTAGAGAGGCGGAGAGCTGTATGCGGATGACCGCTGTGTTCTCCACCCTGCATGTCTGTCACGCCTCTGACCACCGTCGAGACCGTAGCTTTTGCAAATGAGGAGCAGGGAAGCAAAGGACACAAGGCATGTTTATTCAGGAAGTGAACTGACTGGAAGGGCTTTTAAACCCTGTCATGTTCAAGAATGAGTTGTAGACATTTTGTTGTGTTTCGCTAAAACAAAACAAAAATCCCAAGGATACTTCGTAGTTTATGACCCAAAATGAGATCAGTGTCCTCTACTGCAAAGTCAAAAAGAACAGGAACATGGAGGAGTGGATAGGAATCTCTTGCTAGCTTTATCAAAGCACATCTTTAGTGTAGATATGAACTACTTTAGATGGGTTGAGCTGAACACGCCAAGTAAGGTTCACAGAGGTTGTAAGATTTGGCATTCATTCATTTTTTTGTAGCTGTAAGGCGAGGGCTGGACTGCTTGGATGCATCTGTGACCTGTGGCATCATGTAATGTGTTTGACAAGCGTTTCCGCCCTGCAATGCCCAGCATGGTGTATGATTGCCAGCTCTGGCTCATACCTATCTGGGGTGATGCTGGCTGAGTTTCCTCTCTGGATCCCCGGCCAACTTTTCTCTAACAACTCTCTTTGCTTTGTATAATGTTATCAGATGGGTTAATACCCGAAGCATTTGCGTATTCAAATTCTTAAATGTTAAGAGATAAAGAAAGCACATATGATAATGTTTTTTGTGATAATTGTTTTCAAGGTGTCTCTCGGCAGTCACAGCTCATGGGTGACAAGCTGGAAGAGCAGTCTAGCACATTCTGTCTGCCTCATTGCACCCGCGCCCAGCCGCAACATGCTTGCTTACCCCAACAAAATGAAAAATCAATACATGTCTCCCATCTCCCCCATCGTTTGCAGGACAATTGACCCTGACACCATGATCTCTCAGTGTGAGTGATATTATTTCCACAAGGTTGGGCAAGAGGTATAAGACAAATTTTTCAAAAGGTAAGCAGGACACCTCTGAGCACCTTCCTGCCAACAGCCAATAAAGTCAAGTGCAGGCCATCAAACAAATAAATAGCTATGGCAGGTTTAGGGTCTTTAAGGACTTTAAGGATCAAAATCCAGGCATTTTTTTCTGTTGGTTTAAAGAAAATAACAAAGTAGGAGTTTTAAGTTACCATCCTACTCTCAACTTGTCTCCTGTTGCACTTACTGTGGAAAGAACAGTCAGTAAAGATGGACATTTTTAATTAATTAAAACAGAACTTAATCAATTCATTAAAGATATACTTAGGAGCTACAATTTAGTGATTATGTTATTTTAGCCTTGCTAATCTGTCATGCAGCCTCAGGCTGGTCTGTCTTTTAAGTACGGACCGTAATAATGGCAACAAGTGAGTTTTTTCCATCCAAGATATATGGAAATGCTCTAACTTTGTATTTGCACATGAGAACAGGCGATTCTAAGCACACACCTGAAATAAACCCACAACAACCTCCTCTCCCTCTCAGATGCAGTTTTCTTTTGGCTTTTCTCTGGATTCGGCCGCATTCCTACAGTTTTTCTCAACATGCCATAACTCCTAGCCAGGGACACGGACTTCCTGCTGAGGTGTCGCGCTTTGAGCTTTCTTAAACACACCCAGGTTTTAATGTATTAAAATACACTCTGTCAGCACATTTTCGAAATTATGGGCTAGATTAAACGGCAACTTTGACCCACCTGTCAGAAGATACAAGCTTTTTTGCTGAGAGAGATTAATGCTTTGCTCTAACATTTTCTCCTGAACCCCCCTGAATGTTAATCAGAGCCCAAGAGCAGCAGTTGGGAGATTGGTCATTAGGTGAGGTGGAACACATTGATTTTTAATTTTGACATGCAAATTTGTTTGCCACCCTATTTGTACAGTAAGCTGACCTGCTTGCGTTCTTCTCAGCACTTCTCAGCATCATGGGATACTTTGTTTCAAAGTGAGTGATTAGTTTACTTTCCTTGTTGTGTGAAAGTATGAGTTCAGGGGTAGCACAGCGCTTTGCTCTTTCCTATTTGCCATAGAGATTTCAAGCTTGGATTTCAAGCTTGGCTCGAGTGACGTTTGTGGATATCAAATTATTCTAATACATTGTATGGTTAAAATTTACATTTAAATGTACTTACATTTTAAGGCTAAAATGTTCAAGTGATGCAAAAATATGGCACTTGTACACATTATTTCATGATGCAAATAAACAAAATAAAAACTCAACATTTAATAAAACTAATTAACAAAACTGAAATCTTACAGATTCTTACAAGATTTTACAAAACAAATGAAAAACAATATGAATTTCCACAAAAGCAATCAAAAAATAGTTTTTTATTTTTATTTTGTAGTGTCATTTCATCGTTCTGGTACACACTGCCTTTTAACACAGAAAGGCAGAGAAACAGCATGTGTATCTGTTTCTTGTACGTATTTATGAAATATGAAAATCTATGTGAAGATTAAAAAACCCTCACCTACGTTTTAAGACAAGGAATTGTTTAGATGTTTTTCTTATTTAAATAATTAATAATGATTGACCACCAAACATTACAAAAAGGTTTATTATGTCATCAAAGTGTTAAACCTTACCTATATAACTATATGATTTTGCATTATTTATTTTAAGTGCAAAATGGGACAAAACCAGACACACAAAGTTATGTAGGAAATGCATATTTAAACGCCATTGGATAAAACTTTGAACCCCACACATTTACAAAAAGTGCATAAGAACTTGAAACAACAAACCTTTTTGTCAGAGAAGCGACAGACAAGAAAGAAGGCAGAGGAAGTCATTAGGCCACAGACCTAACCTTACACCTCAACAAGTCATTCACGGCCTTCACAACTTCCTGAAACATGTGGACTTCGATGCGATGCAGGCTGAGGCGGTGGCCATGTTTCTGACCTCTAACCCCCGCCTCCTTAACAGGATCGAGAAACAGGCCTGGAGGCGAGCAGGGATCAGGCCCCTTAGGAGAAATATTCCAGTGAGAGGAATAAACAACACCACAGCGTTAGCAGGGTGTAGGGGAGGGAGAGGCAGTGTAAAGGGATGTTATATGGATGAGAATGGGTTATACCTGAGGCTCAGCTCCAATTGATCCATTCACCTTCCCTCTCACCTCTGGCATTACTCCTACTGTCTCTGCAAAACACCTGCTCTGTGCAAGTTTTGTTTTTGACTTTCCTCAAAACGGACCTCATCTACATCTGTTTGACTGACCTGTGTCACTCCCACTGTTAGAGGATTATCCAAAGGGTTGTGAGGTGACAGATTTGTATAGGTTCCTCCTTTTTTTTTTTTTTTTTTTCACTACTCCTGGACTACTCTCCCGCCCCCCCCACTCGCGGGCAGCGGTGCATCTCTGCCTGCCACTGTGATCGTCGCTTAGAAGCATGTTAGCCATATCAGGGAAGCAGATAACTCCCAGAACCCGGAGTCTGTCATGGCAAGTCACAAATTTAGCAGCAGGCAAGAGTCCCAGTGGCACTGTCTGGTGGAATTAGAAAAAATTAAGACATCCATCCCAGAGACATCCAGTAGAAAGATAGAAAAAGAGACAGGCGCCAGTAGATTGACATATTTGCCACATATTCATTTGAGCGTGTTCATGCGAGCACAAGGGGTGTCAGTGACAGCACTTTCTCACCTCAGTGACAGTGAAAAAGCCGCTGTGATCAGTGCAGTGGAAGGCGCAGCATGGCGGAGTTGGATTAGCTATGATAATATGATGACAGTAATTGAGCTTGTCATAATTGCTCAATCACTGAGCCTTTCCCCAGGGTCTGAGAGGCAACTGTTAGCGCTGTACAAGCCTTCATTATAGGAGTGTGATATCAGGATATTTCACTTACAGTAGGACAACTGGCTCTGTGATCATTTTGTGTGTGTTACAAGATTAGGCCACTAAAGAATTAGGATGAAATCATTTAAACTGTAGCGTGTGATTTAGTGAATTAATTTTAACATATATTTGTGAACGGACGGCCTAATTACTGATCTTTTTCATATTTTGTATTCAACATTATACCCTCTTTATACTCATATTGCAGGTTTGTTCATCTACGTATTTGCTGCGAAATACTACGCAGAGTTGCTAATCTAATGTACTGTGATCACCAGTGAAACCTATTTAGAAGTGAGAACCTATTCAGTGTTGATTGACTCAATAACAACCAGAGGGCCATGAACAGGCACATCACAATGCCCCCAGCTCTCACTGTCTCTCATAGACAAAGACCGAAGAAGAAGATGAGAGGAAGGGCAGAAGAGATGGAGGGAGGGAGGGAGGGAGGGCGGGAGAGAAATATTGGGACAGAGAGGTGGCAGCGACAGGACCACCTCACAGCGGAATTTGTCAGATTTTCTTCACAAGAATCTGGACCAAAAAGCCCCTCGCCACGTACGAAAGGACGGAGAAGAAGGGAAAAAAAGAGGGAAATTGGAAAAAACAGCTGAGGGTGTAAATAATTCATGCAGACAATATGACTTTTTTATGTAAATTCAGTGCATTAACCCTCTATTATAATGATGGACGACAGATACGGGTGATGTTTCCTTGGTAAGAGCTAATGGATGACCATCATAAATTCACTGCACATTTTATTGTGTTGCCGGGAAAATTGTGCCTGCAGGCAACGTTGTTTACTTTTATGCCAGGGAGGAGGAGAAAAATCCTGCCGTCTTCAAAAGGAGAGAAGGGAAAAGAGAATGGCGAGTAAAAATAATGGGGCCCACACAGAGCGCCTTGTTCCGTACCTTCTGCCATGTTTGGAGCAAGCGATCCCCCAACTGTCTCGGTGTGTGTTCTTCCTCATGCTCATGCCTCTGCCTTTCCTTCTCCTCCTCTTCTTCCTCCCCTCCAGCGCTGTCTTCCTCAGAGAACAGCAGGGTCTAGTCACATTAGCAGCGCTGCACTCCTCCACATTGCTCCGATTACAGATTACTCACTTTTGCCGCCGCTGCTAGACTTGAAATTTGGGGAAGTAGACAGACATCATTTTTCATTACTGTCTTCTGTGAGCAACATGATACTTGCCAGGCACAAGTACTCCATGTGGCATCAGTTTTCATAAGCAAAAACGCTACTTATCCATAAAAGTACAGTTCCACCCATCAGTAGATCAAAAGGCATATTTGATTAGCTTAAAACCAAGTGACACTTCATGGTGTTTAACCCTCACTTTGAAGCAAATAAGTGTGCGGCCAACAGACTTTCATTTACCACTTTAGTTGTTCACTATTGATGAAAGGGAGAGATCAGCACAGGCCTGATCAACGCCTGGTTAGCCAATCTATCATTCCCCTTACTGCCTTGTAGGCTGCCCCCAGGCCCTGTTCAAATCAACACCCTGCCCTGCCTCTCTCACTGTTTCTTACGCTCTCTTTTCCCTTTCCTCCTCCTCTATCCCTCCTCCCTCATCACTCTCTCCTCCAAACCCTCCCTCCATCTCTGATTTATCTTGTAATATTGGCTCCCTAATTAACACTAGGAACCATATGTCTCGTGTGTCTTGTTTTGGATGGATTTTAGCATGCTACCCCCCCCCCCCCCTCCCCCCCAACCTCCGAATCCTACTCTCTTTTCCCTGAGTCTGTCCAAAAGAGTAAGCTTGCTTAGAGCAAATAACTAACAACCAAGTGGAAAAGCTAACATACACCGTCTTAGTGAAGCTTTCAAAGAAATGTACATCCAGTGGGTTTACTTTATTCCTAAAATAAATGCCAGAAAATAAGAATTATTTCTTCTGTTTGAAAGGGAACCTTTGTACTTAACATGTCATGTTTTGCTTCATATTGTAACCTCTTAAATCAGTTGATATTACATTTACGCGCTCATATCTATTTGTGAATTATACTGAGAAAAAAAGATCTGCAACACATTCAAAACACACACACATACAGCATCTACACATTCTGGTGCTGCTGGTGTGGAGGAGTAGCAGATGGTGGGAGCCAGCTGTTTTGTTTTCAAGCTGGCAGTGGGCACACACTGAGACACTAAAACACACACACATCTGGGCCCCCTGCTCACCAGGCTCCCAGCTGGATCTTCACGGGGTCACACTCTCACCTTCCCCAAGGACATCAAGCCTCACCCGTTCCCAGTGAGGCCATTGCGGTACTGCTCACCCATCTGCATCACTGTCCAAGGTGCCAACTAAGACCGACTTGCCACCACCAGCAGGAAAACGCTGCCTACTGTTAAAGCAGCATATCGGTGAAAATTTGAACTCATCCCCCACTCACACGTACATATTGCAGCACAGAGCTACTGTAAATGGGCCAACTAAGTGGTTAAAGAACAAGTCACATATATGTTGCCCTGGATAAGGGCGCCTTGCTAAACACATGATGATAATTACCCATCCAGCTGCCTGGTGCCATGTGCCATAATAGGTCTCGCCTCAGTGCCGGGTCCTCCGAGACTTTCCCTACCCGCACATTACTAATTTCACAATTTGTCCGCCACATTTCCTCTCTCATTTTAACATGCTTAACCTTTTCCATTGGCTAATGTACATTTTCCCAGCCTCTTTGTCAAATCTGGGCCGAAGTGAAGCTTCCTAATGATTCACTTACCAGCTGAGTCATTCTGTAGATTCAAATTAACAAACAAGAGCCCACATCTCACTGGGGAATTTGATTAATAATACCATGTATATAAGGAATTGACAAAGTGAATGAATAATGTGCTTTGTTCAAATGGCAAGCAAGCCTTTCTAGGTATTTAGTAGATTTTGTTTGTGCTTAGAAGTTCCATCCTGTGCCTCGGGCAAATCAGGCACTCTGTACAGTGTTGGGCCACTTTGCAGAGCCCAGCAAGTGTCTGGGGAGCCCATCTCTGTTGCAATTGCTGGAGGAAAACCAAAGCTTGGCGTCGTTTCCCTCTTGTTTGCGGGCACTTGGAGGGTGTTTATCTAGAAAAGAATAACAACTTATTTTATTCATGTTGGGAATGGAAGACACTATGCCCTCCTGAGATAAGGGTTGATCAGTGTTAGCGGAGTAGGGATAGTCGCTTTTTATTGTGGCAAACGGTGTGTGTGTGTGTGTGTGTGTGTGTGTGTCTGTGTGTATGTGGCTTGTAGTGCTGATAGTACACATGAACCTGATAGTACACATAAAGGGCAACATAGACGTTGAATACTACTTTCTCAATACTACTTTCTCAATCTCAAATTGTTAAGATATATGCAATCCTTTACCACATAAAAGAAAATGAGTCAACCTTAGAATAGGAATATCATCCAAAAAACTTTACATGTGAGACTTTTTGCTCATGCTGAAACTAGAATTTCCACCTATCTAGTCTACACATTAGACACAGTAGAATTAGCATGATACACTGTAAATGTCGACACCCTCGCTAAGGACATAGTTGCAACTCTATTGTAGGCTTATTATATGCAAAACCTCAAAACTTTGTTTTCAGCTAATGAAAGTTCTGGGAAGATTCTGACATATCAATCATATTGTCATTGCAAAGGCATCAGTTTGTCTTCTGTACTCCAAATCAGACCTGAAATACTGTTACAAATACTGTTACCCCTTTGTGAATGTAGACTGTCTGGCTGTTTTACGTCAAAGTCCCTGTGAGACAGCTGGTTGTGAAACATGACATGTTCATCATTTTAAAGCAGAGAGCATAGAATGTCAGCCTCTGTTAATGTGCGAGTGGTATTTAATCTGCTGCAATTAAAATATTAATCATCTTACTATTAATTAAGTTGGTTGGGTGCAAGTTGCGGTTTTATTAGTGCCGCCATTTAGTGGTCTAAGTGACAAACCTAATGGGGCCACTCTGAGATAAAGACAGTAATTGGGTTTGGCAATTCCATTTCCACCACCGACCATCCTCTCACCCACCCGCTAGCTCATCAATAATTTATCTAATTACGGATATTGTGGCATGAGTCACTCTCAATTTAGGAGACAAACATGATTATTTAATAATAATAATGCTTCCAAACATATGCAATGTCTGCTGACTTGCCTCATTTCCCTCAATTTTTAATGACTTGTTAACACAATGAGCAAAAGGGACCTCAAACAGGACAACAAAAGAAGTCCATCAGTGACCTTTACCGACTAAATATTAAAAGGAGAATTACAATAATACTAGCTGCAAAATACAAACCTGCCTCTGTCAGTGTGTGTTTATGTTTGACTATATGCTTTATTGATAAATAGAAGCCAGAATAGGAGAGCTTTGGTAACCTTTCAGGTCATCGAGATTCAAAACTGCAACAAAAAAGGTGGGATTGGAGGGGGAGGGGGGCATCTGAGTGCTATCCACATCCCATAATGATCTCAATAATAACTCTGACAACACAATGGACATAAAAATAGTGTGTGGTATGGTGATATGAGTGCCAGTATGTGCATGTGTGTGGTTGGCTTGGATTATGAGGAGCAGTAAAACACAGAGAAACTCAGTGAATATGCTGGAGGTAAATGAAGTCCCAGGGGGGTAATATTCACCTCGCCATAATAATTCTGCCACTGTCAAAAGCCAGCTAGCTTTGCTGTAAGTGTGTGTGTTTGCATGCGTGTATGACCATGTGTGTCTCCTGAAACTACGACACATGGGCCCTCTCTCTCTCTCTCTCTCTCTCACACTCACACCCCCTCTGCACCGTCAAATCCAACTTCCCTTGTTCTTTCTCCAGTAGTCAGCTGAGGTGAGCAGGAGGAAGTAGTCATTCATCCAGTGTGTGTCAACCACAAGTTGACTAGGAGAATGAGCAGGCAAGCAAAGCGATGTCTATTTCTGTCTTAGATGAGTGAGAATGGTCAGGGAGGAGAGCACAGACTACCCACTGAGGGAGACACTGGGTTTTATTGTGAGCTTCAGGGCTATAGGGAGCAGTGATCTGAAGGTTGGAGCTCTTGAATACTTGTCTCTGTGTGTGTGTGTGTGTGTGTGTGTCTCCTCTTTTTTGCTTGTCTCCTATGCACCCAAGTGGAATGAATGGCACTCATTAGCCTCATGTTAGCCTTATGAGCTGCTATGCCCTGCGGCAGCGAGGTCACATAAAAGGTCCGGACTTGATTACATGGTAACGCACTTACTTACATTGGTGTGTAAGTAACACATACTCTCAACAAATATCTTTCATACACTTTCAAGACAGCTAACGGACACATCAACATATATCTTCTGAAAGGAGTGCAGTCAAATTGAAATAATATTAAAGTTTTTTTGTTTTATTTGTTTTATTATTACTTAACAAATATATATTTCACATTAAAAAAGATCATATATGCACTTTCAACTGAACACGTTTTTATTGACATTTTTATAGTTTTTTTGAAAAACATGTTACAACACATATAATAATATAATAGTACAGTACTTCCAAACAAGATGCACAGAAGTAATTTTCAAAATGTTTTCCAAATCTAAGTGTTCCTCAGTCTTTTGTCTTTAATTTAATGATGTGGATATAAAGGGAGAAAAGCCTAAGGGGGAATGCTGTGTTCTCTGTCATCAACACAGATTTGTGTTCCTTTTGCATTCTGTGCTTGTAGAGCTACTCTCCTCCACATGCTGTTCTTTTAATATCAAAGCACACACTATCCACAGTTTGTCAGTTTATGGTAGTATATGATAGGTTAGGTCTAAGGATGGTGATGATATGCTTTGCTATTAATAGTCATGGTCCATTGAGGATGATATCTAATGTTTTTGGCGACCCCTGACCTTTTGCTAGTACAACCAGCAGGCTAAAAATGTTACTTATACATAAGAAATATGTATGATATTGACTGAGCACATTCCTTCTCCTTAGAGGACAATCTCTTCCCAGTTTGAACACAACTCTATCAGCTTTCCTCCAGCATTATCCTTTGGACAAAATGTACAGGTTTTGCCACAATACTGGTAAAGTTCTAAGAATATCAAAATAGTCGACATTCTTTGTTTAAAACTGTGGCAGAGTGATGAACACTTCAGCCTCCAGAGGCCTACTGAGGCATTAGACTTTTAGTTTAGTTACAGCATGATATTTCCTGCAAAAAGAAGAGAAGTTTTATTCACCAGGTTCTTCTCAGTGCCTTGGAATTAAAGACAAAAGGCTTATTTTTATTCTCATCAGCTTGTTCCCAAAATGACTGTTAAGTTGTAACATAACATAACAATTCATAACTTAAAAAGTATCATTGTTAAAAAACGGATGAAAATTGGTTACAACAAACTGGATATACATTTTTTACAGCACAAACACTGTGTTGTTAAACAGTAATCAGCAGCTCATCCTTTTGTTTTTTCATTTACTTCCTGCTACTGGCTGATTTTGTTGAGCTCAGCTCTTGAGTCTGTGAATCTTAAATGTGGACTATGTCATATTTTCATGTGTGTCATTTTGCAGCATTCATGTCTGTGTATGCTCATTTACTGTG